>NC_029777.3:51539092-51540615 GCF_000817695.3 Arachis duranensis | reverse complement strand
GAATCTTCGTGGTATAAGCTAGAACTGATGGCGGCATTCAAGAGAATCCGGAAGGTCTAAACCTTGTCTGTGGTATTCTGAGTAGGATTCAATGATTGAATGACTGTGACGAGCTTCAAACTCCTGAAGGCGGGGCGTTAGTGACAGACGTAAAAGAATCACTGGATTCTATTTCGGCCTGATTGAGAACCGACAGATGGATAGCCGTGCCGTGACAGGGTGCGTTGAACATTTCCACTGAGAGGATGGGAGGTAGCCACTGACAACGGTGAAACCCTTGCATACAGCTTGCCATGGAAGGAGCCTTGCGTGCTTGAAGAAGAAGACAGTAGAAAAGCAGAGATTCAGAAGATGGAGCATCTCCAAAAACCTCAACCTATTCTCTATCACTGCAAAACAAGTACTTATTTCATGTTCTTTTACTTTTCACAATCAATCCTGATAATTTCTGATATCCTGACTAAGATTTACAAGATAACCATAGCTTGCTTCAAGCCGACAATATCCGTGGGATCGACCCTTACTCACGTAAGGTATTACTTGGACGACCCAGTGCACTTGCTGGTTAGTTGTGCGGGATTGCAAAGTGTGATTGCAATTTCGTGCACCAAGTTTTTGGCGCCGTTGTCAGGGATTGTTCGAGTTTGGACAACTGACGGCTTATCTTGTTGCTTAGACTAGGACTGTTTTATTTTTGTTGGTTTAGAGTCTTTTAGTTGAGTCTAGTTTCATATTTTAAGTTTGGTGTCAATTGCATGCTTTTGTTTTTCTTTTAATTTTCGAATTTGCATTTCCTTAGTCCCTTTTTGATCCGTAAAAATTCTAAGTTTGGTGTCCTCTTTGTGTTTTTCCCTTAAAATTTTCGAAAAATTAGTGTTTGATTTTCTGAAAAAATTCTAAGTTTGGTGTCATTTTGTTGTTTTTCTCTTTCCTCTTTTCAAAAATCAAATCTGTTTCATAAAAAATTTTCAATCATATCTTTCTAATTGCTAATCTCAAAATCTTTTTAATTAACTAATTGATTCAGTTTTCAAGTTGCTTTGATCTTTTTCTCTTTTAATTTTCGATTTTTTTATTTTATTTTCCTTTTGTTTTTATTTCATTTTTCGGTCAATTTAAAAAAAATAACAAAACAAAATTTATCTATTTGCAATCCATATCATTTCCCTTTATCCATTATGGACATAAGTGGGATTGATCAGTCTAAAAGGACTCTGGGGTCATATGCTAACCCCATTACAGCTGCATATGGGAGTAGCATCTGTACACCTCCCATAAAAGCAAGCAGCTTTGAGCTAAATCATAAAATTAATATCATAGTGCAGCAAAATTGCCAGTATTCCGGTCTTCCACAGGAAGAGCCTACTGAGTTTCTGGCACAGTTCTTACAAATTGCTGACACAGTACATGATAAAGAGGTGGATCAGGATGTCTACAGACTATTACTGTTTCCATTTGCTGTAAAAGATCAAGCCAAAAGGTGGTTGAATAACCAACCTACAGCAAGCATAAAAACATGGAAA
>NC_029777.3:51538595-51539060 GCF_000817695.3 Arachis duranensis | reverse complement strand
AAAAGCTCAGATGTCTTTAGACCACTCAGCTGGTGGATCTATCCACATGAGGAAGACAATTGAAGAGGCTCAAGAGCTTATAGACACTGTTGCTAGAAACCAATATTTGTACTCTAGCAATGAGTTCTCTCCAAAAGAGGAAGTAATGACAGTAGTCACTGATCCTAATCCTCAAGAACAGATGATTGAGCTTAATCAACAATTGTTCCTGATGACAGAACAGTTAGCAGAATTTAAAGAAATGCTCCATGAAACTAAAGTTGCTAACAAGAACATAGACTGCAGTTGAATCAAGCAAAACAGCAAATATCTAAACAGATAACAGAGGAATGTCAAGCAGTTTAATTGAGGAGTGGGAAGACCCTGAATAATACCGTTCAAAAGAGTAAAAAGCCAAACAAGGAACAATTGACAGGGGATAACCAAACCACTGTTCAAAATCCCTCTGAGGACAGTAAGAGCCCA
>NC_029777.3:51534556-51534747 GCF_000817695.3 Arachis duranensis | reverse complement strand
TGGGAGGCAACCCAGTCATTAGCAGGTTATATGTTTTGTTTTTACAAAGGCAAGTATCAAAAATGAAGGAATTCACAGAGTAACAGAAGGATTCAGCGCAAAAAGCAGAGAAAAAGAGCTTACTGGCGAAAAAACGCCGGTAAGGGGCATTTTGGGCGTTAAACGCCAGAATGGGCACCATTCTGGGCGTT
>NC_029777.3:51533910-51534291 GCF_000817695.3 Arachis duranensis | reverse complement strand
TCAAACTTTCCTTTTCTTACCCATATTTTTCTACAAAAATACATTTCAATCTCTCATCATTCACTTTCAAATCTTCAAAAATCTAAAATCACTCTTCAAATCTCTCAAATCAATCCCAAATCTTGTTCAAAAACTCACCTTTCTCTCAAATTCTTTCCATATCTTCTCAAATCTCCTTTCAAATTTTTCTTTTTTTCGAAATCTCTCCTCCCCACTTTATAAATACACGTTCAGCCCCCTCATTGCCCCACACCATTCGAATTTTCTCCTCCTCTCTCTCTCTTCTTTCCTTTTTTTTGCTTGAGGACAAGCAAACCTCTAAGTTTGGTGTGCTTTTCCGTGATCACTAAGCCAAGATTCATCAAGATCATGGCTCCTAAG
>NC_029777.3:51532056-51533534 GCF_000817695.3 Arachis duranensis | reverse complement strand
CTTGATTTCCTTGCTCTGTAAAGAGGCTGGGGTAAAGATGGGAGTAGATGAATTCATACCCATTGAACATCCAATCACCAAGAAGTCAATGGAAGGACAAATGCAAGACAACTCTATCAAAAGGAGGGCGCAGGAGTTCCTCCCTGAATTCCTTGAAATTGGCTACTGGGCCAGCCTAGAAGCATCTATCAACAAGTTGCAAGAGACTATGGAGCAACTGAAGGAAGAACAGCAGAATCAGAACTGCATGCTCTGCAAATTGCTGAAGGAACAAGAGAAGCAGGGGCGTGAACTCCAAGAGTTGAAACGCCAAAAGCTCTCATCTCAAGTTGAGGGAGCATCCACTTCTCAAAATCAAGGTTGTTGAGTCCTAACTCTGTGAAAACCTCTATCATTAGGAGCCTATTTAAAAATTTTTTTGTTTTCTATTTTTATTTTCTAGTCTAATCTTATATCTATTTTTGAGTCTTGTTCTTATTTCATAATTAATAAAATTTAAAATTCATGTCCTAAAGCTATGAATATCCTATGAATCTATCACCTCTCTTAAATGAAAAATGCTTTAATCACAAAAGAACAAGAGGTACAGGATTTCGAAATTTATCCTTGAAACTAGTTGAATTAGTTTAATGCGGTGACAATACTTTTTTGTTTTCTGAATGAATGCCTGAATAGTGCATATGTCTCTTGAATTTGTTGTTTTGAGAATGTTAAAAATTGTTGGCTCTTGAAAGGATGAGGAAAAAGAGAACTGTTATTGAGGATCTAAAAAATCATTTAATTGATTCTTGAAGCAAGAAAAAGCAGTGGATACAAAAAAAATTCGAAAAAAAAGAGAGAAGAAATAAAGAGAAAGAAAAAGAAAGAAATAAAGTTGTGATCCAAGGCAAAAAGAGTGTGCTTAGGAACCCTGGACACCTCTAATTGGGACTCTAGCAAAGCTGGGTCACAATCTGAAAAGGTTCACCCAATTATGTGTCTGTGGCATGTATGTATCCAGTGGTAATACTGGAAAACAGAGTGCTTTGGGCCACAGCCAAGACTCATAAACTAGCTATGTTCAAGAATCATTATACTTAACTAGGAGAATCAATAACACTATCTGAGTTCTGAGTTCCTATAGATGCTAATCATTCTGAACTTCAAAGGATAGAGTGAGATGCCAAAACTGTTCGGAGGCAAAAAGCTACTAGTCCCGCTCATCTAATTGGAGCTAAGTTTCCTTGATATTTTGGAGTCTATAGTATATTCTATTCTTTTTATCCTATTTTGATTTTCAGTTGCTTAGGGACAAGCAACAATTTAAGTTTGGTGTTGTGATGAGCGGATAATTTATACGCTTTTTGGCATTGTTTTTAGTATGTTTTTAGTATGATCTAGTTAGTTTTTAGTATATTTTTATTAGTTTTTAGTTAAAATTCACTTTTCTGGACTTTACTATGAGTTTGTGTGTTTTTCTGTGATTTCAGGTATTTTCT
>NC_029777.3:51509021-51531383 GCF_000817695.3 Arachis duranensis | reverse complement strand
GATTCTATTCCGGCCTGATTGAGAACCGACAGATGGATAGCCGTGCCGTGACAGGGTGCGTTGAACATTTCCACTGAGAGGATGGGAGGTAGCCACTGACAACGGTGAAACCCTTGCATACAGCTTGCCATGGAAGGAGCCTTGCGTGCTTGAAAAAGAAGACAGTAGGAAAGCAGAGATTCAGAAGATGGAGCATCTCCAAAACCTCAACCTATTCTCTATCACTGCAAAACAAGTACTTATTTCATGTTCTTTTACTTTTCACAATCAATCCTGATAATTTCTGATATCCTGACTAAGATTTACAAGATAACCATAGCTTGCTTCAAGCCGACAATCTCCGTGGGATCGACCCTTACTCACGTAAGGTATTACTTGGACGACCCAGTGCACTTGCTGGTTAGTTGTGCGGGATTGCAAAGTGTGATTGCAATTTCGTGCACCACAGTCTGCTCATCCTCTATTATTTGTTCTTTTCTTGGCTTTCTGCTGCTTTGAGTTGAGGTATTCAATGTTTTTCCACTCCTTAATTGAACTGCTTGGCACTCTTCTATTATCTGTTTTGATAACTGCTGTCTTGTCTGGTCAAGTTATGCTTCTATGTTCCTGTTAGTATCCTTAGTGTCTTGTAACATCTCTTTAAATTTTGCCAACTATTTTGTCAGATAACATAATTGCTGATTGATTTCAGCAACTTGTTCTAGAGGACTAAGTTCAGTGGGTACTGCCTTAGCCTCTTCTTTTATGGAGGACTCACTACTTAAGTACAGATGCTGATTTCTAGCAACTGTATCAATGAGCTCTTGAGCCTCTTCAATTATTTTTCTCATGTGTATAGATCCACCAGCTGAGTGGTCTAGAGATATCTAAGCTTTTGTTGTATGCCTGTAGTAGAAGATGTCTGATTGCACCCATTCTGAAAACATTTCAGAGGGGCATTACCTCAGCATCTCTCTGTACCTCTCCCAGGCGTTGTAAGGGATTCATTATCCTCTTGTTTAAAGCCTTGGATGTCCAGCCTTAGCTGTGTCATCCTCTTAGGAGGGAAATATTGATTCAGAAATTTGTCTGACAACTATTTCCATGTTCTTTTGCTAGCATTAGGTTGGTTATTTAACCACCTCTTAGCCCAGAAACTCAGTAGGTTCTTCCTGTGGAAGACCGGAATACTGGCAATTTTGCTGCACCATGATAATGAGCTGAGGATTCAGCTCAAAACTACTGACTCCGATGGAGGGTATACAGATACTACTCCCATATGAAGCAGTGGTGGGGTTAGCATATGACCCCAGAGTCCTTCTGGACTGTTCATTTCCACTTAGGTCCATGATGGAGAAAAGGATATGATGTGGATTTATTTTATTTAATTTATTATATTTATTTATTATTTTTTTTCAAAATAATAAGAATAAGAAAATGGATATTAAAATAATAAAATAAAATAAAATATTTGAAAATATTTTATGAGGATTTTTGAAAACGAATAAGGGGAAAGAAAGTAGTTAGGAGTTTTTTTTTGAAAAATATATGATTTTTAAAAAATTTGACCAAGTCAACCTAATGAATGCGAAAATTATGAGCAATTAAAGGAAAATATATTTTTTTGATTTTTGAATTTTATTATGAAAGAGAAAATCACACAAAAGATGCAAGACTTAAAATTTTTAGATCCAATGCTCCTTGTTTTCAAAAATTTTAGGGGGAAAACACCAAGGTACACCAAACTTAAAAATTTTAAGATGAAAATACAAAGAAGACTCAAGAACACTTTGAAGACTCACAAGAACAACAAGAACAAAAAGAAAGAACACCAAACTTAAAATTTTTAGAAAACCAAAATAAAATTTTTGAAAACTAAAGAAAAATTAACAAGAGAACACCAAACTTAAAATTTGGCACAAGATTTAATCAAAGAAAAAATTATTTTTGAAAAAGTTTTAAAAGGAAGATACACAATTACCAATAACACAAGCACAACACTCTAGCCAACTGAGCTATAAATTTAACGTGTTTTAAAAAGGTATTTAATATATATAATTTTTTTTGAATACTGATAATTTGAAAATGCACAAGAAAAACAAAAAAAGACACAAAACAAGAAAAACTAAAGATCAAACAAGAAAAATAGCAAGAACGACTTGAAGATCAAGCAAGAACAATGAACACAAACTCAAAATTTTAAAGGAAAATAAAAACATGCAATTGACACCAAATTTAAAATATGAAAATAAACTCAAACAAAAGACTCAAAGAAAAATTAAAAACTAATGAAGAAAAATAATATTTTTGAAAGATTTTTAAAAGGAATAATAAAAAATGCAATCCTAGTGACTCTAAACCAAAAAGATAAAATTTTCCTAATCTAAGTAACAAGACTGTCAGTTGTTCAAACTCGAATGATCCCCGGCAACGGCGCCAAAAACTTAGTGCACGAAAATTACACTCACACTGTGTAATTTCGCACAACTAACCAGCAAGTGCACTGGGTCGTCCAAGTAATACCTTATGTGAGTAAGGGTCGATCTCACGGAGATTGCCAGCTTGAAGCAAGGTATGGTTATTCTTAGTGGTTCTTAGTTTTAATTGTGAAAAGTGAAAGAGCATGAAATGAATACTTGTTACGCAGTAATGGAGAATGGGTTGGAGTTTTGGAGATGCTCTGTCCTTTGAATTTCTACTTTCCTAATGTCTTCTTCTTCACGCACACAGGTCTCCTTCCATGGCAAGCTGTATGTGGTGGATCACCGTTGTCAATGGCTACCAGCCGTCCTCTCAGTGAAAAGGGTCCATGTACATGGCTAATCATCTGTTGGTTCTCACTAATGTTGGAATAGGATCCATTGATCCTTTTGCATCTGTCACCACGCCCAACATTCATGAGTTTGAAGCTCGTCGCAGTCATCCCTTTCCGGATCCTACTCGGAATACCACAGACAAGGTTTAAACTTTCTGGATCTCAAGAATGCTACCAATTGATTCTAGCTTATACCATGAAGACTTTGATCTCACAGAATTAAATGCTCTGCTGTCAGGAGAGGCAGTCAAACTCGTGAACCAGAAACCCAAGAAACATACATTCAATCTAAGGTAGAACGGAAGTGGTTGTCAGGCACGCGTTCATAGCTTGAGAATGGTGATGAGTGTCATGGATCATCACATTCATCATGTTGAAGTGCGAATGAATATCTTAGAATAGAAACAAGCGTGATTGAATAGAAAACAGAAATAATTGCATTAATTCATCGAGACACAGCTGAGCTCCTCACCCCCAACCATGGGGTTTAGAGACTCATACCGTCAAAGATACAAATTCAGATGTAAAATGTCATAAGGTTCAAAATAAATCTATAAAAGTATTTTTTATACTCAACTAGTAACCTAGGTTTACAGAAAATGAGTAAACTAAGATAGATAGTACAGAAATCCTCTTTCGGGGCCCACTTGGTGTGTGTTGGGGCTGAGCATTGAAGCTTTTATGTGTAAAGGCCTTCCTTAGAGTTGAACGCCAGTTTGTAACTTGTTTCTGGTGTTTGACTATAGCTTGCAACTTGTTTCTGGCGTTTAACGCTAGAATAGGGCAGAAAGCTGGCATTGAACGCCAGTTTGCGTCGTCATTTGAGAGCACAATTGAGAGCACACCATTTGGGTTTATTTAGCTCCAAAAGTTCCATTTTGAGTGTAGGGAGGTCAGAATCCAACAGCATCAACAGTCCTTCATCAGCCTCTGAATCAGATTTTTGCTTAGGTCCCTCAATTTCAGCCAGAAAATACCTGAAATCACAGAAAAACACACAAACTCATAGCAAAGTCCAGAAATGTGATTTTTGCATAAAAACTAATAAAAATATACTAAAAAGTAGCTAGATCCTACTAAAAACTATATGAAAATACCCCCCAAAAGCGTATAAAATATCCGCTCATCAAACGCCAGAGAGATCCCTTCTCCAGGGTGTTCTGTTTGCTATTCTGCATTATTCTGTCTCTGTTTAAGCACTATTCATGATCACTAACATTAAAATAAACCTAATTAAAAAAATATTTATAAGGAAAAAATAATTAAAATAAAAAAATTTAGAAAATTAAAAAATAATATACAATTAATCATTGGGTTGCCTCCCAACAAGCGCTTCTTTAATGTCTTTAGCTAGACTTCACTGTATTTATCTTAGTATCGGTGTTGAGCCTCCCGGCTCAATATCCCCTCCAAGGTAATACTTGACCCTCTGTCCATTGACAATGAATCTTGTGTCAAGATCTATACCTTGAAGTTCTATGTGCCTATAAGGTGATACACTAGTAATCACATACGGTCCCTTCCAACAAGATTTGAGTTTCCCAGAGAATAGTTTGAGTCTTGAGTTAAAGAGCAGGACCTTTTGTCCTGGTTCAAAGACTTTGGAGGATATCTTCCAGTCATGCCACCTTTTTGCTTTTTCTTTATAGATCTTTGCATTTTCAAATGCAGTTAGGCAGAATTTGTCCAACTCATTAGTTAGAGAAGCCAGTTTTCTCCCTTGCTTTAGCATCAAGGTTAAGGAATCTAGTAGCCCAATAGGCTTTGTGTTCTAGTTTCACTGACAAATGGCAGGACTTTCCATACACTAGTTGTTAAGGTGATGTTCCTATAGGGGTTTCAAAAGCTGTTCTATATGCCCATAAAGCATCATCAAGCTTTCTAGCCCAATCCTTTCTAGAGGCACTTACTGTCCTCTCTAGGATTCACTTTAGTTCTCTATTAGAGACTTCAGCTTGACGATTTGTCTGGGGATGGTACGGTGTTGCTACTTTATTGCGAACTCCATAACGGCTTAAGACAGAATCCAGCTGTCTATTGCAGAAATAAGTACCTCCATCACTAATCAGTGTCCTAGAGACACCAATTCTGCTGAAGATGTTCTTTTGGAGGAACTTCATTACTACTTTGGTGTCATTAGTGGGTGATGCTATTACTTCAACCCATTTAGACACATAGTCTACCGCCACAAGAATGTAGGTATTTGAGTATAAAGGTGGGAAGGGTCCCATGAAATCTATGCCCCATACATCAAACAATTCAATCTCTAGGATTCCTTACTGAGACATCCCATGACCATGAGGGAGATTACCAGTTCTTTGTCAACTATCACATTTACGGACAAACTCTCTAGAATCCTTGAAGAGTGTAGGCCAGTAGAGGCCACTTTGAAGAACGTTGGTGGCTGTCCGCTCACTTCCAATAAGTCCTCCATAGTCTGAGTCATGGCAATGCCATAGAATTCTCTGTTCCTCTTCTTCAGACACACACCATCAGATTATTCCATCCGAGCATCTCTTAAAGAGATATGGTTCATCCTATAGATAGTACTTTGCATCATGCATGAGTTTCCAAGCTTGCTGCCTGTTAAACTACTTGGGAATGAACCTTATGGCGTTGTAATTTGCAATATCTGCAAACCAAATTGTTGTCCAGATGGCAAAGAGTTGCTCATCTAGAAAGGTTTTAGATATATATATCAGTAGAGGGAGTAGAGGTCCCTGCCACTTGTTCAATCCGAGATAAGCGGTCAACTACTTGGTTTTGTGTACCCTTTCTGTCACTGATTTCTATATCAAATTCTTGCAGGAGTAATACCCATCTTATGACCCTGGGCTTAGAATCCTGCTTAGTAAGTAGATACTTCAGAGTAGCATGGTCAGTGTAAATAATGACCTTAGATCTTACTAGGTAGGATCTGAACTTTCCAATGGCATACACCACTACAAGTAATTCATTTTCTGTAGTAGTGTAGTTTTTCTGCTCATTATTTAGTACACGACTAGCATAATAAATGACATGCAGAAGCTTCTCATGTATCTGCTCCAGAACTGCGCCAATGGCATGGTCACTGGCGTCACACATCAGTTCGAATGGCGATTCCCAATTGGGTGCAGAAATGACAGGGGTAGTGACAAGCTTGACTTTCAAGGTTTCAAAGGCATATAGGCATTCTTGGTCAAAGATAAATAGAACATCGGTGGCCAAGAGATTACACAGGGATTTTGCGATTTTAGAAAAACCTTTTATGAACCTCTTGTAAAATCCTACATGTCCTAGGAAACTTCTGATTGCCTTGACATTAGTTAGGGTTGGCAATCATTCAATCACTTCCACTTTAGCTTGATCTACTTCTATTTCCTTGTTTGAAATCCGTTGCCCAAGAATAATGCCTTCAGGTATCATGAAGTGGCATTTTTCCCAGTTTAAAACTAGATTTGTTTCTTGACATCTTTTCATAACTAGGGCCAAATGATCAAGGCAAGAGTCAAATGTGTCTCCAAAGACAGAGAAGTCATCCATGAACACTTCAAAGAACTTCTCTACCATATCAGAGAAGATGGATAACATACATCTCTGAAAGGTGACAGGTGCATTGCACAAGCCAAAGGGCATTCGCCTGTAGGCAAACACGCCACATGGGCATGTGAATACTGTCTACTCTTGATCTTGTGGATGCACTGCTATTTGATTGTACCCAAAATATCTTTCCAGGGAACAATAAAATGCATGCCCTGCTAGTCTCTTTAGCATTTAGACAATAAATGGTAAAGGAAAATGATCCTTCCTGGTGGCGTTATCGAGCCTTCTATAGTCAATGCACATACGCCACCCTATAACTCTTCTTGTAGGAATTAGTTCATTCTTTTCATTATGAATCACTATTATGCCTCCCTTCTTGGGAACAACTTGGACAGAGCTCACCCAAGGGCTATCAAAAATGGGATAAATAGTCCCAGCCTCCCAAAGCTTAGTGACTTTCTTCTGCACTACTTCCTTCATGGCTGGATTCAGTCACCTTTGTGATTGCACCACTGAGTGGCGTCATCCTCCAGCAAGATTTTATGCATGTATCGGGTCGGGCTAATACCCTTAAGGTCACTTATAGTCCACCGAAGGACGGTCCTATGTGTTTTAAGCACTTGGATTAGTGCTTCTTCTTCCCGTGGTTCTAAGGCAGAGCTTATGATCATAGGATAAGTATCTCTATCTCCCAGAAATACATATTTTAGGGAAGATGGTAATGGCTTGAGCTCAAGTGTTGGAGGTTTCTCTGTTTCCTCAGAAGTTTCCAAAGGTTCCCTTAAATCAGGCTCGGCATCAGTAAGGATGTCATTCAGCCCTTCTTTGAGTCCTGTAGCTATGTTCACTTCTTTCACCAGGGAATCAACGAGGTCAATTCTCATGCATTCCTCTGAGGTGTTTGGGTGTTGCATAACCTTGACAGCATTTAGTACGAACTTTTTCTCATTGACTCTCAAGATTACTTCCCCATTTTCAACATCAATAAGGGTTTGTCCTGTAACTAGGAAGGGTCTCCCTAGGATAAGGGATGCACTCTTGTGCCCTTCCATATCCAACACCACAAAATTAGTGGGAAAAGCAAAGGGGCCAACCCTAATAATCATGTCTTCAATTACACCTGATGGTATCTTAATAGAACCATCAGCAAGTTGAAGGCATATGTGGGTTGGTTTGACTTCATCAGTCATGCAAAGCTTCTTTATTAATGAAGCAGGTATTAGGTTAATGCTTGTTCCAATATCACATAGAGCTGTCTTTGTGCAAGCATTTCCTAGAGTGCATGGTATCATAAAACTTCCAGGATCTTTAAGTTTCTCTGGTAAGCTATTTTGAATGACTGCACTGCATTCTTCAGTGAGGACAGTTGTTTTTGTCTCTCTCCAATCCATCTTATGACTTAAGATGTCCTTCATGAACTTAGCATAAGAAGCTATCTGTTCAAGATCCTCTGCAAAAGGGGATATTGATCTCTAATGTTCTGAGATAATCCGCAAAGCGAGCAAACTGTTTATCTTTTTCCTCTTGATAGAGTTTCTGAGGAAATGGCATCTTAGCCTTATACTCATCAATCTTAGTTGATGAAGGCTGAGTGTCGTGTGTATTAGAAGACGGGTTATTAGCATGCTTAGGAGGGTTGTTATCAGTATGTAACTGGCCTCCCTTGCTTGGGCGTTCCACGCCCATATTGCTGCCAGGAATACTATTCCCTTTTGGGCGTTCAATGCCCTTGTTGGTGTCCCCTATTGGGTGTTCAACCCCAGGGATGGATACCATTCTTGGTGTTGAACACCAATGACATTCCTCTTTGGACATTCAATGCCCTCAAAGACGTCTTGGATATCAGTCTAGTGTTCCTCTCTTGCCTTTTCTTCCTTTGATCTCTTGTTGTACTGAGGTTGGGTGTTTAAGGATTTCTCACTCCTCAATTGAATAGCTTGACATTCCTCTGTTATCTGCTTAGATAACTGCTGCCTTGTTTGACTCAGCTGGGCTTCTATATTTCTGTTAGAAGCCTGAGTTTCTCGCAAAGCCTCTTGTAGTTCCAGTAGTTATTGGGCAAGGGCATGTAGTTGTTGAGTCAATGGGCTATCTTGCTCTGGAGGGTTGGATTCAGTAGATATTGCCTTAACCTCTCCTTTCATAGAAGTCTCAGCAGCTGAGTACAGATGTTGATTAGTAGTAACTGTCTCAATAAGCTCATGAGCCTCTTCAATGGTCTTTCTCATATGTATGGAACCACCAGCAGAGTGGTCCAATGACATGTTAGCCATGTCTGAAATTCTATAGTAGAAGATGTCTAATTGTACCCATTCTAAAAATATTTCAGTGGGACATTTTCTTAGCATCCTTCTATACCACTCCCATGCATCATGAAGAGATTCATTTTCTCCTTGTTTGAAGCCTTGGATGTCCAGTCTCAGCTAGCTCATCTTTCTTGGAAGAAAGTATTGATTTAAAAACTTGTCTAATAACTGTTTCCAAGTTTTCAAGCTAGCTTTGGGCTGGTTATCCAACCACCTATTTGCTTGGTCCTTTACAGCAAAAAGAAAGAGTAATAGTCTATAGACACCTTGGTCTACTCCCTCATTGTGTACTGTGTCAGCAATCTTTAAAAAATCTGCCAGAAATTCAGAAGGTTCTTCTTGTGAAAGTCCAGAATACTGACAGTTTTGCTGCACTAAGGTAATGAGTTGAGGGTTTAGTTCAAAGCTACTTGCTCTGATGTGGGGTATGCTAATACTTCTTCCATAGAAGTTGGCAGTGGGGTTTGTATAAGACCCCAGAGTTTCTCTGAACTCTTCATTCCTATTTAGGTCCATGATGAAGAAAGGTAGGAGAAGAAGAAGAATTAAAGAATTAAAATATTTTTATTTTATTTATTTAATTGAATTCGAAAATAAAGGTTAATTAATTAAAAATATTTGATAATTAATTAATAAATTTTTGAAAATAGAAGAGAGAGATAGAAGAGAATTTTTGAAAATAGGAGAGAGAAGAACTAGTTAGAAAATTTTAAAAAAGAAGAGAGAGAAAACAAGTAACTAATTAAGAAAGATTTGAAAATAAAATAAGATAGAGAAGATAAAATAAGTTAAGTGAGATAAGATAAGATAAGGAAGTTAAGAAAAGATAAGTTTTAAAAAGATTTGAATTTAGAAATTTGAATTTTGAAACAAGACAAGATAAAGATTTGAAAAAGATTTGATTTTTTAAAAAGGTTTAATTTTTTAAAATTTGAAATTTAAATTTTGAAATTTGAAATTGAATTTTAGAATTTGAATTTGAGATAAGATAAGATAAGATAAGATAAGATTTTTGAATTTTAAAGAAAGATAAAAAGATAAGATAATATTTTTGAAAAGATTTGAATTTTGAAATTTAAAACTAAGAAGATAAGATAATAATTTGAAATTAAAATCTAAAATTTTATTAAAATTTTAGAAAATTAATAAAAGATAAGAAAATATATTTTATTTTTTTATTTTTTTTGAATTTAATGAAGAAACAGAAAAACAACAAAAAGACACCAAACTTAAAATTTTTAGATCTAAGACACCTACTATGTGAAAATTGCAAACAAAAACACAAAGAGACACCAAACTTAAAAATTTTAAGATCAAAACAAGAAGAAAAACAAGAGCACTTTGAAGATCGAGAAGAACACCAAGAACAAAACTTAAAAGAATTCAAAGAAAACAAGAACATGCAAAAGACATCAAACTTAAAAATTTTGAAAACCAAAGACAAAATTTTTGAAAATTTAAAGAAAAAACATAAGAAGACACCAAACTTAAATATTAACACAAGAATCAAACAAAAGACACTATTTTTGAAAATTTTATGAAAAAGACTTAGAGAAATTTGAAAATTTAACAAGAACAAAAACAAAAGACTTAAACCAAAAACAAAGATTAAACAAAGAAAAGAAAAACGTTTTTGAAAAATTTTTGAATTTTTTTTTCAAAAAAGAAGAAGAAAATAAAAAGACTCAAACAAAATTAAAGACAACATCTAAGCAACAAGATAATCCGTCAGTTGTCCAAACTCGAACGATCCCCAGCAACGGTGCCAAAAACTTGGTGCACAAATCCCCACACTTCGTACAACTAAACCAGCAAGTGCACTGGGGCATCCAAGTAACACCTGAGCGAGTCAGGGTCGATCCCACGAGGATTGTGGTTTGAAGCAAGTTATGGTTATCTTGTAGATCTTAGTTAGGTGAGTAGGAGATGTTGGTATGTTGTTTAACTGCATAAAAGGAATAATGAGATGTAAACTAGGTTGACCTATTTATAATGATAAGAAGATGGTTAAGGATTGGATATGCTTTGTCCTTCTGGATGAACTCTGGTATTACTGTCTTTTTCAATTGTGAATGATTTCTTCTATGGTAGGCTGTATGTGACTGTCGCCGGTTGAGAGGTCACCAATACTCCTCCAGATCTGAACCCTAGGGTTAGTGTGGATCGATTCTGATTGAGGGTGAAGCTCCTACAGTCCATTGTCCTTAATGATCCTACTCAAAATGCCACAAACAAGGTAGGATCTTCCGGACCAGAGAATGCTGCACCTTTAGGTTCTAGCCTCTACCACAGAGACCCTTATCTCCCTATACCTCAGCCGAACTGGTCTCTCGAGAAGTCTCCAACGAAGTCATGGATTAGCTATCTAAGAGATGTATAATCAAGCTGGTGGTTCAATGCTTTTTAGTTACGTATTCACACAAACCCAAGAAGAAAACGGGTGGTTGTCAAGTACGCAGTCTTAGAATGAAAAACGAAGATAATTGTCATGGGTCATCCCATTCATCAAGTTAAAGAACGAAGATACATCTTAGAATTGAATCAAACACAGATTGAAAGGAAACAGTAATACTTTTATTAATCCATAAAACTCAAGAGGACTCTTCCCCTCAACCCAGGAGGTTTAGAAACGCATACTGATAGAAAATACAATGTGAAAAACGAAATAGGGCTGATCTCTCTCTCTCTCGAAGATCGTGTAAAAATTCTTTAAATACTAAGCTAATGACTAAGGATTACATAAGAAAGGGTAAAACAGTCTTTTAGTGCTTAAATCCACTTCCGAGACCCACTTGGTAAGTGTTTGGGCTGAGCTTTGATGAGATCCATGTGCTAGAAGGCCTCTAGGGAGCTGAACGCTGGCTAGAGGGTCCTCTTTGGGTGTTTGGACGCTGGTCTCCTTCTTGTGGGCGTTGGACGCTTGGACAGGGGTAGATGGTTGGCGTTGGACGCCAGTTTTGAGCCTTAAATTCTATAGCAAAGTATGGACTATTAACATTGCTGGAAAGATCTGGAAGTCAGCTTTTCATAGCTGTTAAGAACGCTCTATTTGGACTTCTGTAGCTCCAAAAAAGATCTTTCAAGTGCAAGCAGGTCAGATCCAGACAGCATCTGCAGTGCTTTCTCTATCTCTGAATCAGACTTTTGCTCCGGCTCATCAATTTCAGCTAGAAAATACTTGAAATTGCATAAAAACACACAAAATCAAAGTAAAATCCAAAAGAGTGAATTTTGGACTAAAACCTATGAAAACTTAATAAAAATTAAACAAAACGTGCTAAAAACTATCTGAAAATGATGCCAAAAAGCGTATAAAATATCCGCTTATCAGCTATCCAGTTCAACTTAGTTAGGCAAATAGAAAAGGGATTTTGATGGTTGAATGCATAAAACAATAAATAAGAAAATAAAGAAATCAATTAAATGGTTTGGTGTGAAAACAAAATGAAAAAATAGTTAAGGCTTCGGAGATGTTTATCTTTCCGGATTAAAACTTCTTACCAACTATTTTAACAATGAATGATTCATTCTATGGCAAACTGTAAATTTCTAAACCCTAATCTCTTAGTGATTTAGGCTCCCCTAACCTTCGTTAACCGCCACTCTCGTGGTCACTTAATTTCGATTAGAGGGCTAAGTTCAAAAACTAGTTTATGGCCACAAAAATCCTAAATACCCAAAGCTAATCAGATAATATATCACATATCACAATTAGTTCATGTAATTAGCAATTTAAAAAGAGTTTGCTTTCAAACTATAGTTCATCTGAGATAACTCTCTCAAGAATCACAGGAATACAAGTAGAATAAGGGTCAAACTCTCCTTCCACACAAATTCATAAGATTAATAATGAAAACAATCCTTAGAATTGAATCAATACATTAATTAAAATAGAAGAATAATAGTTCTAATCTATAGAAATAAAAATATCTCCTAACCTTAACCGATAGGTTTAATTGCTCATGACTTACAGAGAAAATAGGTTTCTAAAAATGTGCGAAAGCAAGATGATCTAAGTTCTAAGTGATATTTTTCCTTTTATTCTAACCTAATTTTATCCAGAAATAAATTAAAATAATAAATCATAAAACTAAAAAATATTGTTTGTAAATAAAAATTATAAAAAGAAAATAAAATAGAACTTATAAATGTTAAATGCACTTGAGAAGCCCAAAGAGAGGTGATTTCGGGCATCTGCTAGCGTTTAATGCTAGATTGGGTGTTAAACGCCCCAAACAGAGTGATGGCTTGCATGTTTGTATCCTCAAGGTTTTCTAGCAATATATAATAGTCTATACTTGTCTTTGGAAATTAAGGTCCAAAACGGGTGTTGAACGCCCAAAACACCACCTTTCTGGCGGTCAACACCCCAAAGGGAGCAAGCTTGGTGTTTGGACACCAAAAAAAGATCAAAATCGGTGTCCTATGTCCCAAGAGGAGCACTAGGACATGGATTCACCCCAAGCTCAGCCCAAACACTCACCAAGTGGGCCTGGAAGTGGATTTTCGCACCCTTTAGCTTAGTTTATCACATTTTTGTAATTTTTAATTATGAGTAACATCTTTTAGGTCTAGTATTTGATTATAAATAAGAGACTTCCTTCCTCTTGAGGATTAGGCCTCCCAAGAGGGGAGAAATACAGACACATTACTATTATTATTTTCTGTAAGCTCTGAGCAACTAAACCTCCTAAGTTAGGGTTAGGAGCTCTGCTGATTCTCATGGATTAATAATATTGCTGTTTCTAGCTCAATACACATTTGATTCCATTCTCTTGTGCATTTTCACTCTTCATTCCATGAATTGAGGATGAATTGTGACTTTCATCCTTGTTCTACATGGGTTCCGTGTGAGTGCTGACCCGAATAGCATTGAACCACAGCTAGAGAGCGCACTGGGATTCCAAGAGCATACCTGGGCGACTTTGGATAAGTGACATAAAATCCCATTGACTGTGGGTTACTGAGGTCTCTATAGCGTTAAGGCTAGAGTCAGAGAAGTAACGTTCCTTGATCCGGAAGATCTGACCTTGTTTGTGGCGTTTTGAGTAGGATCGCAAAGAGGAATAGATTGCTTAGGTCTTCACCTTCGGCCATAGTGGGAAGCCATGAGTTAACTTCATGAGAGGACATGAGTTGCTCAAATATAGTGGACTGGTATGGTTTAGAAGAGATTAGTTTGATGAGAGGACATGAGTTAATCACTTATGGCTGCCATTGAATGAATCATTTGTTATTGAAGTAGATAGTAAGAAAAGTTAATCCAAAAAGAATACGTATCTTCGAAGTCTTAACTGAATCCTTATCACTATTTTTCACATCAATCTGATATTTCATTCTTTATTATTTTATTTATGCATTCAAACAAACAACCATCTTTTCAAATCGCCTGACTAAGATTTATAAGATAGCCATTGTTTGCTCAATCCGACAATCCTCGTGGGATTCGACCCTCACTCACCTGACGTATTACTTGGACGACCCGGTGCACTTGCCGGTTCAGTTGTGCAGAGTTCAATTTCGTACACCAAGTTTTTGGCGCCGTTGCCGGGGAGTGTTCGAGATTGACAAACAAACGGACTATCTTGTTGCTTAGATAAGGCACTTTTTGAGGTTTTATTGCTCTTTACTTGTGTTATTCGTTTTCCTTTGTCAAAAACTTTTTCGAAACCTTTTCTTTTCTTTATCTTTTGTTTGAGTCTTGTGTCAATCTTTAAGTTTAGTGTCTTTTTTGTGTTTCTTGGTTTTTCTTTCCTTTAGTTTTTCGAAAAATTATCTTAATTGTTCTTTCTTTGTGTTCGAAATTGTTCTTTCTATTTTTCTTTGTTTGATCTCAAAATCTTTAAGTTTGGTGTCTCTTTATGTTTTTCCTTTCCAGAATTTCGAAAAGTATAGTCGTTGATTTCAAAATCTCTAAGTTTGGTGTCTTTCTGTGTTTGTCTTTGCAAATTTTTGAAAATTATTGCTTTGATTTCCAAAATTTTTTAAGTTTAATGTCTTTTGGTGTTTTTCCTTTTTCAAATTTTCGAAATTAGTGTCCTTGATCTTCAAAATTTTTAAGTTTGGTGTCTTTTTGTGTTTCTCCTTTGTAATTTTCGAATTTCATAGGTTTTGAATTTAAAGTTCTTAAGTTTGGTGTCCAATTAGTTATCTTTTTGTTTATCTTGTTATCTTTTTGTTTATCTTGTTATCTTTTCCAATCTTTATCATATCTTTTTCCTTAATTTTTAAAATTCTGGTAGCTTATCTTATTTAATTTCAAATTTTTAAAGTGTAGTATCTTGTTAGTTTTTCTTTCTTTCAAAATTGAATTTCAAATCTTTAAAAAAATTTTCAAATCTTATTTTATCTTCTTTGACTTATTCTTTCAAAAATTAAAATTTCAAAATCTTTGTTTGACTTTTTAAAACTTTTTAAAATCAAATCTTCTATCTTAAATTTTAAAATCTTATCTTATCTTGTTTGACTCTTTCTTTCCAAATTTGAATTTTAAAATCTCTCTTTGACTTTCTCTTTTTAAATTTCAAAAATTTTCAAAATCAAATCTTTTTCAAATCTTATCTTTTTTTTCTTGATTTCCAAATCTTGTTATCTTATCTTTAATTTTAAAGTTAAAATTTTAAAAGTTAAGTATTTTGTTAGTTGTTCTTTTCAAAATTTGATATTCAAATCTTTAAATTTTTCAAATTATATCTTATTTATCTTTTACTTGATTCTAGTTATATGATTTAAATTCAATTTTAAATTTAAATTTTAAAAGTTTGGTGTTTCTTTTGTGTTTTTTCTTTCTTGTTGAATTTCAAAATTTCTTTTTCTAAACTATTTTTAAAATTTTTCTAAATTTAAAAAATTATTTTTTTATTTTTGAATTATTTTTTATGTTTTTATTTATTTTATTTACTTCATTTCGAAATTTTAATTGAAAAAAAGTTTTTTTCTTCTTGAGCATCTCACTAGGAGCTCTCTATACTCTGACATAGAGACTCCCACTTTTCTTTGTCTTTTGTTTGTGTATGCAGGAACAGGAAGAGTGCACTATGGATCTAGAGGGAAAGGCACAACCAAGAAGAACCTTGGGGTCTTATACATCCCCCAATTCTGACTTCTATGGAAGTAGCATCAGTATACCTCCTATTGGAGTAGCTCATTTTGAGCTCAACCCATAGCTAATCACTCTAGTGTAGCTAAAATGCCAGTTTTAGGGACTTCCACAAGAAGAACCCCCGGAATTCCTTGCTGAATTCTTGTAGATGGCTGACACAGTAAGAACTAGCGGAGTAGACTAGGATGTCTATAGGCTACTGCTGCACGAAATTGTGATCATCAACAATGGCACCAAAGACTTGGAGCTCTCAAACGTGAATCACACTTTGTTACAACTTCGCACAACTTACCAGCAAGTGCACTAGGTCGTCCAAGTAATACCTTACGTGAGTAAGGGTCAATCCCACAGAGATTGTCGGCTTGAAGCAAGCTATGGTCACCTTGTAAATCTCAGTCAGGCGGATTCAAATGGGTTATGGAGTTTTCATAATTAAAAGATAAATAAATCATAAAATAAGGATAGAGATACTTATGTAATTCATTGGTGGGAATTTCAGATAAGCGTATGGAGATGCTTCATCCCTCTTGAATCTCTGCTTTCCTATTGCCTTCATCCAATCCTTCATACTCTTTTCCATGGCAAGCTGTATGTTGGGCACCACCCTTGTCAATGGCTACTTCCCGTCCTCTCAGTAAAAATGGTCTGAATGCACTGTCACCGCACGGCTAATAATCTGTCGGTTCTCGATCATGTTGGAATAGAATCCAGTGATCCTTTTGCGTCTGTCACTACGCCCAACACTCGCAAGTTTAAAGCTCGTCACAATCATCCCTTCCCAGATCCTACTCGGAATACCACAGACAAGGTTTAGACTTTCTGGATCTCAGGAATGGCCACCAATAATTCTAGCTTATACCACGAAGACTCTAATCTTTCAGAATGGAGGCTAAGAGATATACGCTCAATCTTAAGTAGAACGGAAGTGGTTGTCAGTCACGCGTTCATAGGTTGAGAATAGTGATTAGTGTCACGGATCATCATGTTCATCATATTGAAGTGCAGCGAACATCTTAGAATAAGAATAAGCATGAATTGAATAGAAAATAGTAGTAATTGCATTAATACTCGAGGAACAGCAGAGCTCCACACCCTTAATCTATGGTGCGTAGAAACTCCACCGTTGAAAATACATAAGTGATGAAGGTCCAGGCATGGCCGAATGGCCAGCCTACCCAAATGTGAAAATATAGCGTACATGATGTCTCTATGATTTGAAGATGAAAATACAGTAGTAAAAGGTCCTATTTATTATGAAACTAGCTACTAGGTTTACAAAAATAGGTAAATGATGCCAAAATCCACTTCTGGGCCCACTTGGTGTGTGCTTGGGCTGCGCATTGAGCTTTACACGTATAGAGGTCTTCCTTGGAGTTAAACACCAGCTTTGGTGCCAGTTTGGGCATTTAACTCCAACTTTTATACCAGTTCTGGCGTTTTGATGCAAGAAAAGGGCAGAGAGCTGACTTTTTGACGCCATTTTACGTCGTCAAAACTCGCGCAAAGTATGGACTATTATATATTGCAGGAAATCTCTGGATGTCTACTTTCCAATGCAATTGAGAGTGCACTATTGGAAGTTCTGTAACTCCAAAAAATCCACTTCGAGTTCAGGGAGGTCAGAATCCAACAGCATCTGCAGTCCTTTTTCAGCCTCTGAATCAGATTTGTGCTCAGGTCCCTCAATTTCATCCAGAAAATACCTGAAATCACAGAAAAACACACAAATTCATAGTAAAGTCCAAAAATATGAATTTTTCATAAAAACTAATAAAAACATCCCAAAAAGTAGCTAGATCCTACTAAAAACTATATAAAAACAATGCCAAAAAGCGTATAAATTATCCGCTCATCACAATACCAAACTTAAATTGTTGTTTGTCCCCAAGCAACTGAAAACAAAATAGGATAAAAAGAAGATAATATACAATGAATCCCATAGTATCACTGAAACTTAATCCTAATTAGATGAGTGGGGCTTGTAGCTTTTTGCTTCTGAATAGTTTTGGCATCTTAACTTTTTCTTTGAAATTCAGAATGATTGGCATCTATAGGAACTTAGAATTTTAGATAGTGTTATTGATTCTCCTAGTTCAGTGTGTTGATTCTTGAACACAGCTACTTTATGAGTCTTGGTCGTGACCCTAAGCACTTTGTTTTCCAGTATTACCACCGGATACATAAATGCTACAGACACATAACTAGGTGAACCTTTTCAGATTGTGACTCAGCTTTGCTAAAGTCCCCAGTTAGAGGTAGGGGTGGCAAACGGGCCTTAATCCGCCGGGCCGGCCCGCGTAACCCGCCAAAAAAGGCGGGCTGGGCTGGAAATTTGGGACCGCCGTAAGACAAAAGCCCGCCTAACCCAAACCGCTTAAACCGTGGGCTTTGGCGGGCTTTGGCGGGGCGGGGCGGGCTGCCCCGGCGGGTTGATGGTTTTTTTTTTGGCTGAACTCATTACCCATGAACCCAGACCCAGAACCCATGAACCCACCCCAACCGACCCGACCCGACCCAATCCCCATTCCCCACCCACCTAAACGGCTGAAAGCCTGAAACCCTAAATTGAATCCCTCCCCCCATTCGGCCATTCCCCAATCCCTATTCCCCATTGCAGCTACCTCACTCTCACAGTCTCACTCCTCGGTCCTCTCCTCTCAGTTCCTCGGCAGACGGCAGCGCCACCCAGGATCTCAGTCGTCTCGTCTCCACTCTCCAGTCTCCTCGACGGATCTCAGCCTCTCACTCGGTTCCTCAGTCTCAGTTCCTCAGTTCCTCAGTTCCTCACCGCCACTCTCAGTCTCTCACTCGGTCATCCTAAGCTCCTCACCGTCACTCTCAGTCTCTCAATTCCATCGTCCAGCGACCTCAGCTTGAACTTTAGAGTTACGTCCTCACCTCTGTTTGGCCGTCGTCGCTGCTGCCTGCTGGTCTCGGTCCTGGGCTCCTGGGTCTTGTGAGTCGTGGGCTCGTGGCTTGTCCTCTGAATCTGCTGCTCCTCGCTCTCGGTCACGGCTGCTCCTCGTTCTCGGTCACGGCTACTCCACCTCTCGGTCACGGCTACTCCTCGAAATGCATCAAATGTGAAGTAAGAGAAAGATGGCACACTTAATTATTGTGGTTATTATTAGGATCTAGAATGGTTCTATTTTGGCATTGACACAAGTTTTAGTTAACTTTTCAGGTTCACACTAGTGGTTTTCATATGCTGATGAATAGTGATTTTTAGCTTTTATTAGTTTAAACCTATTTTGTTGAAAAAAAATATTGAGGAAAAGAATTACAATATACGGTGTTTTCTCATCATAGTATTATGTTGTTCCTAGCACTTGCTAAAGAAAAAAAAAAGGTGGGGATTATGTGAATATTGGAGAGGGTGGAACGGTTGGTAAAGTATTTTAACATGATAATCAATAATTGTAATATCTCAATTAGAAATAATTATTTTCTAGTTTTGCTTATTAGAGCACTTCAATTATATTGTAGTTTAAGATTTTTTTTTTGTGTTATGTTTCCCTTTCTTATTGTATGGAGGCAGGGTGAGTCATACTGTGATATTTTTATTGGCTGCTTTTGGTGATTGATTCTGTTATTAAAGTTGGAATTATAAGACCCAAAAAAAAAGGTTGGAATTATGATTAAACAAGAATTGATGATGGAGGGTATGTGGTTACCCACTAATAACAATGGTTACATGACATGTGAATCTGAAAGTTCCAAGTTTCCATTGGAAGCTAAACAAGGCAGAGTAGAAAGGTACCATGTGCTAAGGTTGCAGATTTTGGATCAATTGTTACTTTTTTATAATTGATTGATTTCTTAACACTAAGGATAAAAGAGTGCAGAATCTAATGGAGAACTAGTAATAATAAGCTAAGAAAAAAGAAAGGAAAGAATCTTAAATATGTTGTTCCATTATTCATCTATATCATTATTTTGCATCTAAATCTTTTTCCTAGGCCATTTGATTAGATATTCATTCATCCTATTCTCAATTATTAAACTAAAGCTTGTTTTCCAATCATATTCTTATTGAATAGGTCACTTCTCTGGGTTCAACACTTGCTATTCAACACTTGCAGATCCAAACTTGGCTCCAAGGTACTTAATCCTTTATGATTGTTGTTAGAATACAGAGTCTTTGAAATTTAGTTCCCAACAAATTTAGCTTTGATTGGATGTTGTTTTCATATAATTCAGTTCTAAATTTGTTAGAATCTCACAGTTGGAGATTATTTTTCTTTTAATATTTTTCCGTTACCACTGGAGTTGGTTCTGAGGCTGCTCCGGTCGAGGTTGATGAGCCTAGTTCGAAAAGGCTGAGACTAGCAACCTCTGATGTTTGGAATTTTTTCAAAAAGCTCGGTCCAGATAAGGATGGAGTAGAACGTGCTGAGTGTAAAGGATGCAAGAAAGTGTTTAAAGCTGGAGGTAAGCGATATGGCACTTCTACTATAAAACGGCATCTTGATAGTTGTACTCAAATTAAGCATGAAGATATTGGTCAGACTATAGTAGAATTGCAACTTAAAATGGGTTCACTTAAGATTGATTCAGGAGTGGCTAGAGATATGTTTGCTGGGTATGTAGTTGCTGGGGATAAGCCTTTTAATATGGTTGATGATAGGAGATTTAGAAACTGGGTGAAATATATTAGTCCAACTTTGAAACTTCCTTCTAGGAATACGGTTAAAGCTGACATAGTGAAAGTTTACAAGAGAGAAGCTGCGAAACTTAAAAAAATTTTAGTTTCCATTCCAAATAGAATTTGCTTAACATCTGATCTTTGGACTTCCAGTACCAATGAGGGGTTTATATGTTTGACTGCACATTTTGTTGATGAGAACTGGAAATTACAGAGTAAAATTCTCAATTTTTGTCATATGCCTCCTCCTCACACAGGATTTGAATTGTCTTCTAAAATCTTTACGCTTTTGACTGAGTGGAAAGTTGATAAAAAGATTTTTTCCATTACTTTGGATAATGCTTCTTCTAATGATACTTGTGTTCAACACTTGAAAAGTACTTTGGATGTGCATGGTTCATTGTTGTGTGGTGGTGAATTCTTTCATGTTCGTTGCTCTGCTCATATTTTAAATCTTATTGTCCAAGATGGAATGAAAATATGTGGTGATGTAGTGTCTAAGATTAGAGAGGGTATTAAGTTTCTGAGAAAATCTGAAAGTCGAATGGTTAAGTTTAAAGAATGTTTTGAAGATATTGAGGGACTTGAGTATACGACTGCATTATGTTTAGATGTTCCTACTAGGTGGAATTCACTTTATGCAATGCTTGCAAGTGCTATTCCTTATAAGAAAGCTTTTGAAATGTATAAAGTAAAAGAAGCTGGGTTTAGGGAGTTTTGTCCTTCATCAGATGAGTGGAGAAGAACTGAAAAGATATGTGATTTCTTGTTACCATTTTACGAAACTACCAAGTTGATGTCTGGAACTTCTTACCCAACATCCAACTTGTATTTTTTACAAGTTTGGCAAATCCAGCTGATTTTAATGAATAGTTTGAAGAATGATGAAGTGCTTATAAGGAACATGGGAGAAAAAATGATGATTAAGTTCAATAAATATTGGGAAGAATACAGTGTTGTTCTTGCATTTGGGGCAGTTCTTGATCCTAGATTTAAACTCAACACTTTGGTTCATTACTATAATGAGATTGATCCTATTAGTGGTAAAGACAAAGTGGAGCTTGTGAAGAGTAAGTTATACAAGCTGTTTGAGGTTTATGATCAAAATTCCTCTACAACTGTAGAGAGTTCTTCCCAACTTTCAAGTAATTTTTCTCAAGCAACATCTTCTGCAATTGGAACTCAACTTATTAAAATTGTTGGTGTAAGTATTTTTATCTACTTGATTATATGTGTTTTTTATTTTTCATGCTTTTTGATTCATATATTGTTTGTAATGCAAAGGATTTGATGTCCCGTAATCAAGAAGCTGAAGTGAAAAGTGGAAAGAATCAACTGGATATTTATTTGAGTGAGGCAACATTATTTTGCAATGATGCAATCATTGATGTTTTGCAATGGTGGAAAGACAACCATCATCGTTTTCCAACCCTATCACTAATGGCACGAGATTTGTTGAGAATTCCTATTACTACTGTGGCTTCAGAATCTGCATTTAGCATGGGTTCTCATGTTTTGAATAAGTATAGAAGTCGTTTGTTGTCAGATAATGTTGAAGCGGTGATTTGCACCAGAAATTGGATACGTGGATATGATGATTTTGGTATATTATATTTATGACATACATACTTGAGTGATTTTGAACATTATTATGTACTATTTTGCTAATATTTATTTACTTTTTTCTAGAAGAAGATAAAGATCAGGAAGATATTGCAAAAGGAGAAGGCTATTCTTCAGGAGTTGGTTCTAATGATGTTATTGACTTATATGAAGATGAAGATGAAAATTAAGTGTATTGAATTAAGTTTAATTTGCTTTGAAGACTATTTATAATTATGTTTTTGGACTTTGGATTATATATTTATTTTATCTATGGGACTATTTATAACTATGACTTGAGTATTTTGGATAATTGGATTATGTTTATTTACTTTGAAGACTATTTATATAATTTGAAGACTATTTATATTTAATATTTGTATTTATATTG
>NC_029777.3:51485695-51508964 GCF_000817695.3 Arachis duranensis | reverse complement strand
GGGCGGGCTTCCCCGCCTGACACCCCTAGTTAGAGGTGTCCAGAGTTCTTAAGCACACTCTTTTGCTTTGGATCACGACTTTAACCACTCAGTCTCAAGCTTTTTACTTGGACTTTCATGACACAAGCACATGGTTAGGGACAGCTTGATTTAGCCACTTAGGCCTGTATTTTATTTCCTTGGGACCTCCTATCCATTAATGCTCAAAGCCTTGGATCCTTTTTACCCTTGCCTTTTGGTTTAAAGGGCTATTGGCTTTTTCTGCTTGCTTTTTCTTTTTCTTTCTTTCTCTTTTTTTCGCCAATTTTTTTCACTGCTTTTTCTTGCTTCAAGAATCAATTTCATGATTTTTTAGATTATCAATAACATTTCTCTTTGTTCATCATTCTTTCAAGAGCCAACAACTTTAACATTCATAAACAACAAGATAAAAAATATGCATTGTTCAAGCATTCATTCAGAGAACAAAAAGTATTGCCACCACATCAAAATAATTAAACTAGTTTCAAGATAAAATTTGATATCCAAGTACTTCTTGTTCTTTTGTAATTAAGCACATTTTTCGTTTAAGAGAGGTGAAGGATTCATGGAGTTATTCATAGCTTTAAGACATAGACACTAGACACTAATGATCATGTAATGAAGACACAAACATAGATAGAACATACAACATAAAGCCGAAAAATAGAAAATAAATAGACAAGGAGATTAAGGAATGAGTCCACCTTAGTGAGGGTGGCGTCTTCCTCCTCTTGAAGAACCAATGGTGCTCTTGAGCTCCTCTATGTCTCTTCCCTGCCTTTGTTGCTCCTCCCTCAAAGCTCTTTGATCTTCCCTGCCTTTGTTGCTCCTCCCTCAAAGCTCTTTGATCTTTTCTAATCTCATGGAGAATGATGGAGTGCTCTTGGTGTTCCACCCTTAATTGGTCCATGTTGTAACTCAAGCTTTCCAAAGAAATGTTGAGTTGCTCCCAATAATTGTGTGGAGGAAATTGCATCCCTTGAGGCATCTCAGGGATTTCTTGATGAAGGACTTCCTCATGCTCTTGTTGAGTACCATGAATGGGCTCTTTAGTTTGCTCCATCCTCTTCTTAGTGATGGGCTTGTCCTCTTCAATGAGGATGTCTCTTTCTATGACAATCCCATCTGAATAGCAAAGGTGACATATGAGATGAGGAAAGGCTAATCTTGCCAAAGGTGAGGACTTGTCAGCCACCTTGTAGAGTTCTAGAGGTATGATTTCATGAACTTCTACTTCCTCTCCAATCATGATACTATGGATCATGATGGCCCGATCCACAGTTACCTTAGATTGGTTACTAGTGGGAATGATAGAGCGTTGGATGAACTCCAACCATCCTCTAGCCACAGGCTTAAGATCCGGTCTTCTTAATTGAACCGGATTGCCTCTTGAGTCTCTTTTCTATTGAGCTCCTTCTACACATATATCCATGAGGATTTGGTCCGACCTTTGATCAAAGTTGACCCTTCTAGTGTAGGGGCGTGCGTTTTCTTCCATCATTGGCAAGTTGAACGCTAGCCTCACGTTTTTCGGATTGAAATCTAAATATTTTCTCCGAACCATTGTAAGCCAATTCTTTGGGTTTGGGTTCATACTTTGATCATGCTTCCTAGTGATCCATGCGTTTGCATAGAACTCTTGAACCATTAAGATTCTGACTTGTTGAATGGGGTTGGCAAGAATTTCCCAACCTCTTCTTCGGATCTCTTGTCGGATCTCCAGATATTCACCCTTTTTGAGCCTAAAAGGGACCTCAGGGATCACTTTCTTCTTGGCCGTAACTTCATAAAAGTGGTCTTGATAGACCTTTGAGATGAATCTCTCCATTTCCCATTACTCAGAGGTGGAGGCAGTTGCATTCCCTTTCCTCTTTCTAGAGGTTTATCTGGCCTTAAGTGTCATAAATGGTTATGGAAAAACAACAAGCAATGCTTTTACCACACCAAACTTAAAATATTTGCTCGTCCCCGAGAAAAAGAAGAAAGAAAGATGTAGAAGAAGAAGAAAATGGAGAAGATGAAGGCTGTATAGAGTTCGGCCAAAGGTAGAAGAAGGTAGTTGTGATGTGTGAAAATGAAAGGGTGAAGGCGGTATTTATAGGGAGAGTGGCTGAATGGTTTGGGAGGGAAATGGTTTTGAATTTTGAAGGTGGGTGGGGTTTTTGGGGAAGAGTTAAGGAGGTGATTAGTGAAGGGTATTTGGGGAAGAGATATGGAGGTGATTGGTGAAGGGTATTTGGGGAAGAGTGTTGTAGAAAGGTGTGAAGAGGAGAGAGAGAGTGAGTTGAGGTTGGTGGGGATCCTGTAGGGTCCACAGATCCTGAAGGGTCAAGGAATTCTTCATCCCTGCTCCAATTGAGCGTTTACAATGCCTTAGAGTGCAATTCTGGCGTTTAAACGCCAGTCTGCTCCCTGTTCTGGCATTTAAACGCCAGTTTTTCTTCCTGTTCTGGCATCTAAACGCTAGTTTGTTGCCTTGTTCTGGCATTTAAACGCCAGTCTGGTGCCTTATTCTAGCGTTTAAATGCCCAGAAAGCTGCCAGATTGGGCGTTTAAATGCCCATTTTGCTACCCTTACTGGCGTTTAAACGCGAGTAAGTCCTTCCTCCAGGGTGTGCTGTTTTCAATGCTATTTTTTATTTTTTTCTTTATTTTTGTAATTGTCTTTGTGACTTCACATGATCATCAACCTAAAAGAAAATAAAATAATATAGATAAAATTAAAATAAAATTGGGTTGCCTCCCAATAAGCGCTTCTTTAATGTCAATAGCTTAACAGTGAGCTCTTATGGAGCCTCACAGATGATCAGAGTATGGTTGAGATCTTTCAACACAAACTTAGAGTTTGGCTGTGGTCTCCCAACACCAAACTTAAAGTTTGAATGTGAGGGCTCTGTTTGACTTTGTATTGGGAGAAGCTCTTCATGCTTACTCTCCATGGTTACAGATGGAGAACCTTGAGCCTTTACTACAAGGTATTCTTCATTCACATGAAGGATCAACTCTCCTCTGTCAACATCAATCACAGCTCTTGCTGTGGCTAGGAAGGGTCTTCCAAGGATGATGGATTCATCCTCATCCCTCCTAGTGTTTAGGATTATGAAATCAGCAGGGAAGTAAAGGCCTTCAACCTTCACTAGCACGTCCTCTACTAGTCCATAAGCCTTTTTCATAGATTTATCTGCCATCTCTAATGAGAATTTGGCAGCCTGTACCTTATAGATTTCCAGTCTCTCTATTACAGAGAGGGGAATCATGTTTATCCCTGACCCCAGGTCACACAGAGCTTTTTCAAAGGTCAAGGTGCCTATAGTACAGGGTATTAAGAATTTATGAGGATCCTGTTTCTTCTGAGGTAAATTTTGCTGAACCAATGTATTCAGTTCATTGGTGAACAAGGGAGGCTCTTCCTCCCAAGTCTCATTACCAAACAGCTTGGCATTCAGCTTCATGATTGCTCTTAAATATTGGGCAATTTGCCCTTCAATAATGTCTTCATCCTCTTCAGAAGATGAATAGTCATTAGAGCTCATGAATGGTAAAAGGAGATCCAAGGGAATCTCTATGGTCTCTATGTGAGCCTCAAATTCCTTTGGTTCCTCATTAGGGGATTCCGTACTGACCATTGGACGTCCCCTTAGGTCTTCCTCATTGGGATTCACGTCCTCCTCCTCCTCTAAGGTTTCGGGCTTTCGGCCATGTTGATTATATCAATGGCCTTGCACTCTCCTTTGGGATTCTCTTCTGTATTGCTTGGGAGAGTGTTAGGAGGAGTTTCAGTAACCCTTTTACTCAGCTGGCCCACTTGTGCCTCCAAATTTCTAATGGAGGATCTTGCTTCAGTCATGAAACTAAGAGTAGCCTTAGATAGATCAGAGACTATGTTTGCTAAACTAGAAGGATTTTGCTCAGAATGCTCTGTCTGTTGCTGAGATGATGATGGGAAATATTTGCTATTGCTAAACCTGTTTCTTCCACCATTGTTATTATTGAAGCCTTGCTTCTGTTGATCCTTCCATGAAAAATTTGGATGATTTTTCCATGAAGGATTATAGGTGTTGCCAAAGGCTTCACCCATGTAATTCACCTCTACCATTGCAAGGTTCTCAGGATCATAAGCTTCTTCTTCAGAAGATGCTTCTTTAGTACTGTTGGATGCATTTTGCAATCTATTCAGACTCTGAGAGATCATATTGACTTGTTGGGTCAATATTTTGTTCTGAGCCAGTATGGCATTTAGAGCATCAATTTAAAGAACTCCTCTCTTTTGAGGCGTCCTATTACTCACAGGATTCCTCTCAGAGGTATACATGAACTGGTTATTTGCCACCATTTCAATAAGTTCCTGAGCTTCTGCAGGTATTTTCTTTAGGTGAATAGATCTACCTGCAGAGTGGTCTAGTGACATCTTGGAAAATTCAGACAGACCATCATAGAATATATCTAATGTGGTCCATTCTGAAAGCATGTCAAAAGGACACTTTTTGGTCAGTTGCTTGTATCTTTCCCAAGCTTCATAGAGGGACTCACCTTCTTTCTGTCTGAAGGTTTGAACATCTACTCTAAGCTTGCTCATCTTTTGAGGAGGAAAGAACTTGGCCAAGAAAGTCGTGACCAGCTTATCCCAAGAGCCAGGCTATCTCTGGGTTGTGAGTCCAACCATGTTCTAGCTCTGTCTCTTACAGTAAAAGAGAAAAACATAAGCTTGTAGACTTCAGGATCAACTCCATTGGTCTTAACAGTATCACAGATCTGCAAGAACTCAGTTAAAAACTAATAAGGGTCTTCTGATGGAAGTCTGTGAAACTTGGAGTTCTATTGCAGTAGAGAAACTAATTAAGGCTTTAGCTCAAAATTGTTTGCTCCTATGGCAGGGATTGAGATGCTTCTTCCATAGAAGTTGGAAGTTGGTGTGGTAAAATCACCAAGCATCATCCTTGCATTGTTGTTTGGTTCGGCCATAATTGTTTCTTTTGCTGCTTCCTTTTCGAAAAATTTAGTGAGGTCATCTTCCGAGTTTTGTGCTTTAGCTGCTCTTAGCTTCCTCTTTAGAGTCCTTTCAGGTTCAGGATCAGCTTCAACAAGTATGCCTTTATCTTTGTTCTTGCTCATATGAAAGAGAAGAAAATAAAGAAAATATGGAATCCTCTATGTCACAGTATAGAGATTCCTTGAGGTGTCAGAGGAAAACAAGAATGGAAGGATGAGGTAGGTAAAATTTCGAACACACAAAGAGAGATGGAGTTCAAATTGACAATGGAGGAGGAATGTTAGTATTTAAATAGAAAAAGATAAGAGAGGGGGAAGAATTTTTGAAAAAAGAATAAAATTTAAAATAAATTTTTGAAAAATTGGTTGTGGTTTTGAAAAAGATAAGAAATAGTAAAACAAACAAATATTGAATATAGGCATACAAACATCATGAGGTCTTTTCCCAGGTTGTAATGGGGCTAAGGTAAGGGTAAGGATGTATATATAAGGCTAAGTGAGCTAACAAAGTGAATCCTTGATTAGTCTAAGATCTCACCTAACATATACACACTTTATATAATTTCAAAGTTCTTTACCTAGCTACCCAAATTTTCCCACTTTTGTGTTGCATGCTCATGCACCAAATTTATTTTTGAATTTTGTCCCATGTGCTTTGGTTCTTTTTATTTTGCATTGGGGTAATTTTTGTATCCCCTTGTTTAATTACTTAATAATTTTTTTTCAATGCACATGGTAATTTAATTATTTTGATTTCACATAAGCATGCTTCCCAAATTTTTAAATAACTTATTCAATTTAATTTCCTACTTTTTTCTATCATCCCATGTTCCCATAAAATTTTCCACACTTAAATTATACACAATATCTATCTTAAGCTAACCAAAGATTCAACTTGGGATTTTTATTTTGTTTTTCTGCTTAAGGCTAGTAATGTGGATATGAAATAGAAGGGGGTTAAAAGGCTCGAGGGGGCTAACAAGGATGGCATAAAAGGTAGGTTTATTTGGGATAAGTGAGCAAAAATACAAATAATGGCCTCAATCATCTCTTGGTATGTATCTATATTCTATATTTGGACATATAGATTAAAACAAAGTAAAGATTGCAAGCATAGAAAAGAAGTACGAAACACACAGGAATGAAATTTATGGTTAAGTGTAACCATACAATTAAGCTCAAAACTCACAGGTTGTGTGTTCTCTAGCTCAGAAATCATATATCAGTTATGTATGTCATGCAAGTAGAAATCAAGAGTTTTCATTCAACTCAATGTGAATCTTAGGGTGGCCCTTAAAATCTTAGTGTTCTTCCTTGATGAAATATTGTTAACTAACTCACATTTGTTGCTATATATATACAAGGTGTGTGGATTGTTTTTATTCTGTTACACTTAGGTTTCTAGTTTACTCTTTTATTTTCAATTAAAACAACTTATCATATGCTAAAAGGGTAAACTATACTAATTAATCCACATATTCTATAACTAATAAGCTAAAAGTGCAAATTAAGCTAGATATCTAAGATATATACAGCCCAAAGTGAAAAATACAAAAATAAAATAAAAATACAGCAAAAGCAAAAAAAAATGTGCAAGTACTAAAAGATAAAATAAAATACAGAAAATGAACAAAATAAGATAGAAGAGTCTTATAGTGGTTCACCAAAAAAAATATGCCAAAGATGGCAACCTCCCCACACTTAAAATATAGCATCGTCCTCGATGCTCACTCAAGCTGGGTGTGAAGAAGTGTCATCTTCAGAAGGGTGGGCTGCCGGTGTCACTGTGGTAGGCTGAGAGTCTGCAATCCCGGTGAGTGTATGAGGAGCTGCCTGCTGAAGCGGAGGCTCTGTCTATAGAGGAATCTCCGGATCTGCGGCCTGTATCTGGTGGTGCTCTTCATGGTGTGGTGTAACCTGCTCAGCTCCTCCCTGCTCAGCCTGGGCATGTGCCTCCTCCTCATGATCACTCGCTTCTACCTCAGAAGTCTCAGATGGTGTGTCAGGCTCGGAGGGGATGTCGCTGCCGGATCGGATCATCAACTTGAGGTGCTCATAGTGTCACTTGTGGCGATGCTCAAACCTCTCATAACGTTGTCTGTGGCGGTGTTCCATCTGATCCAGGCGGTCAAAGAGTCGATGCACTAGATGATAAACGGGCTCAGGAGCAGGTGGAGGTGCATGGGATGGAGCTGGGGCAGTGGATGCTGAAGGGGAAGCGGAAGATGTGGCTGCCTCAACATAAGCAGTAAGGAAAGGTGGCCTGTAACCCAAGGCTTGGAACTTTCTGCTGTGAGGGATAATTTTTTTGCAGTCTGCAGTAAGTGGCTTCTCATCAGCAAGCTCCCAGGGCACGTCAGCTCGGCGGTCTAGCTGGGTGATCAGATAAGGGAAAGGGAGAGTGCCTCTGACATGGACCCTGGCCATATAATACCTGATGAAATGAGGAAGATATAGGTCCTTACCCTCTATCACACACCAGATGAGGGTGATCATAGCAGCGGGCACCTCTATCTCATGAGTGCTCAGCCAGTAGGATCAAGGGCTATTCTCTGCTTGACTGCGTCCCAGTCAGATCGCATATACCTCATATCCTCTTCAGCCTGTTGGTAACCGTCAGGCTAATTTGACTTAGGCTAAAGCTGAAGGATGTCTTCAATAGCTTCCTCGGTGAGCAAGATCTACTTCCCTCTGAGGTGCACTACATCCAGGGAAGTCTTGAAATAGTTGCAATAAAATTCTCTGACCCAGGAAGCATTAATTTCAGTCAAGTTTCTTTCCAAGAAGAACTAGCCTTTTTGTTTTATCTGGTCGGAGGTGTACTGGGCGAGTTCTTCTGAAATTTTAAGAGTTTTTTCCAGGTAAAGGTTCCTGGAAGAGGCAAACACTGGATACTTTAGCTCACAGTATCTGTTTGCGAATTTGACTTGATCTATTGCAGGTACTAATTGATCAGCCTTTTCCTGCGGAGTAAAATTTTTCTCCCGCCAGGAAGCATCATGCAAAATATCGACGATGGTCATAGAGGATTTGCCTCTCTTCCTTTTGCCTGTAGTGGCCTTAGCCTTTCCCTTACTTTTGGGATCAGACATCCTGAAAAGCAGAAGTAGCAGGATATAATTAAAGAACAAAAGCAGGAAAACAAGTAGGCAAGTAGGAATTATCAATACAAGCAAAAAGGCAAAAGAGCAGTAGAAGCATGAATTGAGTCAAATATATGTGCATTATGGATTGTATTCGAGTTAAAAGTCAGAAAATAAAAAATCACAATCCAAAATGTATGATAAGTGGAATTCAAGTTAATTAGGAAAAACAGTAATCATGCCTTAAGTTAGAAAGTTAAAGTAGTAGGGAAAAACCAAAAAGAGAAGTTAGAAAGTTAAAATGGTTAGTATGTAAAAAGGAAGTTAGAAAGATAAAGCAGTTATTTAGTAAAAAAAAAAGGTAAAGTATGGGGCATGATAATGGGTTTCCTAGTTAACAATAAATTCACAAATTTAAAAAACAATCAACTCATATTCAAGCAAAGATTTCAGCTTATTGATGATAATTCAGATAAATAAAGGAAGTGTAAAATGAGAATGAAATCATCAATAAGCAATTTATTACGCAGGGAACCAAAAGGAATAAGAATGCTAGCCCGTGAATTCATGAATTGGTTTGGTGGTAGCCAAGTAATGCCCAATACCAAATTTCCAAACCAATACATGAATGAGGTAGAAAGAAACAATTTGCAAAAAATTAGGCAGCATCCCGGCTAAAATTGAATGTTCCTGGGTAATAAACAATAGAAAAAATCAGTTCATATGAAATTAAATAGTGCTGCAGAGAGTTACTGTTCCGAGGGTTACCTGAAACAGTAGGTCGATCTCGGTCGAGATCTTCTGTGTGGGTCAAAGCTGTTGTTGTCCGACTTGTGGGACTTGGTGATGGTGCTGATCCTTCATCCCTGGAGGGTGGAGGGTACCTACAAGGGACTCCGATGCTTAAGTTAGCAAGGGTATTAAGCAGGTATTGAGTATAATCAGAGTATGAGTTATACCTGGGTACTCTAGTGTATTTATAATAGCATGGAGTGACCTTCTTAGATAAGATAAGTTAGTTATCTTATCTTATCTTTATCTTTTGAGTGAGGTCATCTTATCTTCAAGGGAATCGCCCTTCTCTCTGTAGGCTTGGGCTGCCTTAGGATTTAGGGTGTGTTCCTCTATTTGGGCCCTTCTTTGGGCTTTCCTGGTGACTTGGCCGAGCTCTTTGGAAATAGGTCGGGTTGTCCTGACCTGAAGAGGTCAGTCGCTTTGCCTGTAGAACATCCCGGGTCGACCAGCTCGACCCAGGGTATGAACAGTGCCCCTGCTCGAGCTTGGTCTTCCTTTTTGAGGTCGAGTCTTTAGTTTTAGGACTTCAATCCTTTTTTGGTGAAGCCGAACTCAAGCATTTTGTAGATTTCTTTTTGTAGAGTTCTCTTTTTTTGAATGCAGAACGTTTCGCTTCCTTTTTAAAATGCGTACTTTTGAATTAGCGTTCTAGCCTTGGGAACGTGCGAAGGTTTTTAATGCCCCATTAATTGGTTTTTGATGCTCCGTTTCTCTTGGCTTTTATTTTGAACTTTACTCTCAAGAAACGTTTTCTCTCCTCATCTGTTTTTGCTGTGACTTCTCTTTTTCTCCTCTCCTTCTGTTTTCTTTTGAAAACCTACATTCCTTTGTGTTTCTTTTTGCAACGTTTGTTCGGCGATTGTAAGTGCTTTTGACGACGATCTCTAACCTCCTCGTCTTCAACCCTCTTGCGTATTCTTCTCCTTTCTCAGGTTGGTTTTGCTTTCCCCTCGCCGTTTACTTCTGCTGTGTTGTGTTTTGATTTTGAAGCTTTGATTTTGACTGAGTGCATGTTGGAAAGCTTGAATTTTTGTTGCACCTGGTTTGTTTTTGTGATGCATGCTTTTTCCCTTTTGACCTTATATATGCTTCTGAGTGTATTTTCTTGGTTTGGCTCTTTAGGGCTTTGTGTGCTTCTGCCGATTCCTGAACTGTTGTAGCCTTTTATTTTAGCGACTCATTTGATCTTTTTCGCATTTGTTTTTCTTGGAAAGGGTTTCTGTTGCGACATTAATCATGTAGATTTTCCTGAATCTCTATTCCCTGATTGCCTCCAAAGGATGCCTCTAGACCTTGGGTTGTGTCCTGGGGTTTTCCTTTTTATCTGCTGTACCACGTTGGAATGTGCTGTCCGAGTTGTTTTGATTTCTTCTGGGATGTCTTTGCCTTTTTAGTAACCCAATCTTTTTCTTGCTTTGTAGGATTAGTTGGCCATGTCTTCTCGAAAAAATATTGTCGAGGCGTCTTCTGAGGTTCCCGAAGGGATGTCCGATTGGCTGGACTCTCTTGTCTTGCTGTGTGTTTCTTTAGTTGATTCAGAATTTTGTGCGACGCTTAGAAAGCATCATCGTGTCTGTAGCAGTGCGGATTAGGAGGGCAATTATGAGATGGTAGCACCCGATTCTGGTGATAGAGTCTGCTTCCCAATCATGATCCAGGGGGAGTGTCCCTTCTTCTATGCTTATGACTTCTTTTTTAGCCAAATGAACATCACCTTTCCTTTTACTTCTTTTGAAACCGACCTGTTGTAGTCTTGTAATGTAGCCCCTTCGCAACTCCATCCGAATTCATGGGGCTTCATAAAGATTTTTCAGCTTGTTTGTCAAGAATTTGGTGTTACGCCTTCTCAAACTCTTTTTCTGTATCTTTTTGTGTTGACCAAACCTGGGACTACCAAGAAGAAAGCTTCTTGGATTTCTTTTAGGTCTGCCCAGGGCCACAAGGTCTTTTCCATGTATGACGAATCTTTCCGGGATTTTAAGAACTACTTCTTTAAGGTCCGGGCTGTTGAAGGAGCCCGACCTTTCTTTCTGGATCAAAATAATGAGCCCTGCTTTCCCTTAGAGTGGCAGAGGAATGTAGTGGTATCCCGATATACTTGGGAGATGTTAAGCGAGGTCGAGCAGTCCTTTGTGAGTGTTTTGGAGGATATTTGGGGAGAACCTCCCCATTTGGATACTAAAAAGTCTTTGGGAGATCCGTCCCTTATCCGAACTGCTTTGGGTACTGCCTTGATATATCTTGTTATCTTTGTTTTTCTCCTATTTTTCTTCCTGGCGTGATAAATTGTTGTTTTTCATTTTGCAGAGATGGCCAAGAATAATAATGCCCGGGCTGATGGGGAAGGAGCTTCCCAAGCTCCTTTGAAGCCATCCGTGCTGAGCTCTCCTGGCCCGAGGAGAATGATCCCTACACCTCGGGTCCGTTTAGTGTATCCCCCTCAGTCTTCTACCGCTGCTGTGATTTCTTCTTCGGCCGTCCCTCCTCCAAAAAGACCTCGAACTGTTGAACCTTTCAATCTAGATGCCCCAGATTTTGATCCTATTGTGGACCAGCAGATCGCACCTTATGGTGCTCTTTCAATGGATGATGTATCTCTCCTTCATCACTTGGATTTTATAACTCGGAGTAGTGTCAAGATGGCCCATATGGGAGCTGCTTTGTATCGCACTGCCCAAAATCTACCTCTGCATGCTACCAAAGCTTTTATGGAGGAAGCTAAGCGAGAATTTGATCGGATGAAGGGTCTCAAGGAGGAGTTTAAAGCGGAGGTGACTCAACAGAAAAAGGAGCTGGAAGGGGAGAAGGCCAGCTCTCTTGCCCTAGCCGCCTCTGTTTGATTGGCTGAGGATGTGGCTTTGAAGCACAAAGAAAGCTATGTCGCATCCTATCGAGAAGTGATGCATCTTCGGGATGAGCTAGAGTCGGTCTGGGTTGATTATTCCAAGCTCCAGGGTCATCTTGTGGGCAGTGTAACCGCTGCCTATTAGAACCTGAAGGAACAAGTTCGGGTTATTGCCCCGGAGGCTGACCTTGCCTTGTTTAGCTTGGATAGTGTTGTAAAGGATGGCAAAATTGTTCCTGAGGACCCTGATGATGATGATGTTGAGCCTCCTCCTGTTCCTTCTACCAAAGTCTCCGTTGTGCCGTCCTCTTCTTCTCAGGCTGCTGAAGTCATTCAACCTGAGTCCGATACTGAAGTTCAGATCCTGAACCGGGATGATGGGACGGTAGATGTAGTGCTTCTTCAGACTCGTCCTCCTTCACCCCGGGATGCTGCTACTGGGAAACCTTTTGACTCTCTTTGATTATTTCTGATGAATTTGCATATAGCCCGGCCTGTGGGCTTTGAACTCTTTTTTGTTTTGTAAATGGTGTTTTGTTGACTGTTGATACTTCTGTTGCTTGTTTAGCAACTTTACTTTGAAAAAAAAGTGACTTTCAAGCTTCCTGGGCTGATTTTGGCGGCCTCTTTAGCTTGCTGTTATCATAACTTAGTAGTTTTTGTATCCTGTCTTCTTTGCACTCATCTTGGCACCTTCGTAGGTTTTTATCTGTCATGATTCACTTGATTCTTTGGCCTGATGCTGCTCTCATCAATCTTAAACTGTTGTTTATCGTAATACTGAGATTGCCGATTTTTCAACTTGGTTTTTGTTTGTTTGTGATCTCTAACTTTGGATGCTCCAGTTGCTACTTTAGCAACTTTATTTTGAAAAACAAAATAATTTCTCTTGCTCTTGGGGTTGGCTTCGAACGGCCTCTTAAGTCTTTGTTTTATGGTAACTACCATATTTTTTATGATATGCTTGCTTGCAGCTTTCTTTTAGCATTTACTTGGAATCTTCAGAGTGTTTTTTTATCCGACCTCTTTTGATTGTCTTTGGCGAGGTCAGGGTCTATCGGGTCGAGTTATCTCTCCTCTGTTGGTTGATTCTCTCAGTTGATCTTTTCCTGAGTTGTTTCTAGTAACACCTTGGGATTACTTTTTATAACTTTTTGTAGCTTTAAAGGTCATTTTCGATAAAGGCCCGCTGTCTTACTTCTCGGTTGTATCTGGAGGCCATTCATCTTTTTAGCGCCTCTTCCCTTATCTGAGCTTTCTCTCGGATTTCTGGAAGTAAGTCGAGCTCTTCCCTTTGAAGTTGGGAATTCCATTTTTTGCTAAAATGGATCACTCTGGGTAATCCTTCTTTGACTTCTACTGGAATTATTGCCTCCATTCCGTAAGCAAATCGGAAGGGTGACTCCTTTGTTGTGGAATGTGGGGTCGTTCGGTACACCCATAGGACTTGTGGGAGCTCCTCAGCCCAGGCTCCCTTTGCATCCTATAATCTTCGCTTTATCCCTGCTAATATAACTTTGTTAGCAGCTTTGGCTTGCCCATTGGCTTGGGGATGCTTAACAGAGGTGAATTATTGTTTTATATTCAGGTCGGCCGCTACTTTTCTGAAGCCTGCGTCTGTGAACTGGGTACCATTGTCTGTAGTAATGGAGTATGGAACTCTGAATCCTGTGACGATGTTTCTATACAGGAATTTCTGACTTTTTTGAGCTGTGGCATTGGCTAGGGGTTCTGCCTCGATCCATTTTGTGAAGTAGTCTATTCCTACTATGAGGAATTTGACTTGTCCTGATCCTTAAGGAAAAGGTCCGAGGAGATCGAGTCCCCATTTTGTGAATGGCCAAGGTGAGGTTACACTGATGAGTTCCTCTGGTGGAGCGGTGTGGAAGTTGGCATGCTTTTGACATGGCGAACATGTCCTTATGAATTATGTGGCTTCTTTTTGTAGGGTTAGCCAATAGAATCCTGCCCGTAATACTTTTTTGGCAAGTGCTTGCGCTCCGAGGTGATTGCCACAAATATCACTGTGTACTTCTTCTAAGATATCCTTAGTGTTGGAAGTCGGCACGCATTTTAGCAATGGTGTTGAAATTCCTCTTTTGTATAAAGTATTATTTATGATGGTATAGTATTGTGCTTCCCGTTTTAACCTCTTTGCCTCTTTCTCATCTGTAGGAAGGGTCTCTGTTGTGAGGTAATTAATTATGGGGGTCATCCATCCCTGATCACGACTGTTATGGCTAGGACCTTTTCTTCTTATGAGATTGATGGCTTCTGTAGAATTTCTTGGATAAGGCTTCTATTGTTGCCTCCTGGTTTGGTGCTGGCTAGTTTTGAGAGTGCATCGGCCCGGGCATTCTGTTCTTGGGGTATGTGTCGAATCTCGTACTCTCCGAGTTGTCCGAGCTATTCTCCGGTTTTGTCCAGGTACTTTTTCATAGTGGGATCTTTTGGCTTGCTAGCTGCCTGTTATTTGTGAGGTGACTACCTGTGAGTTGCTGAAGATGATGAGTTTTTGAGCTCTGACCTCCCTAGCCAGCTTCAAACCAGCTAGTAGTGGCTCATATTCCGCTTGATTGTTTGAGGCAGGGAACCCAAATTTGAGGGAGAGTTCGATCTGGGTCCCCTGGTCACTTTCGATTATTACGCCTGCGCCACTTCTTATTTTATTTGAGGAGCCGTTCACATATAGATTCCATTCTGTGGGGATTTCCGGTGTGTCCGTAAATTCCGCAATGAAGTCGGCCAGATATTGAGATTTGATGGCCGTCCGAGCTTCGTATTAAAGGTCGAATTCGGACAACTTGACTGCCCATTGCAAGATTCTGCCTGCCAAGTCTGTTTTCTGCAAGATTTCTTTTATGGGCTGGTTGGTCTGAATTTTAATGGTGTGAGACTGGAAATATGGGCGAAGTCGTCGAGATGTTATTATGAGAGTGTAAGTGAATTTTTCTATTTTTTGATAGTTCAGCTCGGATCCTTGTAATGATTTGCTGATAAAGTATATGGGTTGTTGCCCGCTGTTATCTTCTCGGACCAGTGTTGAGGTTATTGCCCGATTTCCCACTACGAGGTACAAGATGAGTGGTTCCCCTTCCCGTGGCTGACTTAATATAGGTGGCTGTCCCAGAAATTTTTTGAAGTCTTGGAAGGCTTGCTCGCATTCAACTGTCCATTCGAACTCCTTTCCCTTCCTTAGAGTGGCGTAGAAGGGGAGAGATCTTATTGCGGATCCCGCCAGGACTCTGGACAAGGCTGCCAGCCGTCCGTTGAGTTGTTGTACCTCTTTGATATAAGTCGAGCTTTTTATGTCGAGTACGGCCCTGCACTTGTCCGGGTTTGCCTTGATTCCTCTCTGTGTGATCATAAAACCCAAGAATTTACCAGCTTCTACGGCGAAGGTACATTTTGTGGGATTGAGTCGCATGTCGTGTCGTCTTATGGTGTTGAATACTTGTGTCAGGTCGGATAATAACATCTCTTCATTTTGCGTCTTCACTAGCATATTGTCTACGTAGACCTCCATGATCTTTCCGATGTGTTTCGAAAAAACTTTGTTCATTAATCTTTGGTAAGTGGCTCCCGCATTTTTGAGACTGAAAGACAAAACAATGTAGCAGTAATTTGCCTTTGGGGTTAAGAAAGAGGTTTTTTCTTGGTCGGGTGGGTACATTGGGATTTGGTTATATCCCGAGTATGCGTTCATAAAGGAGAGGTATTTGTATCCGGAGGAGGCATCTACCAGTGCATCGATGTTTGGGAGCGGATAAGGATCTTTTGGGCAAGCTTTGTTGAGATCGGTATAGTCGGTGCACATTCTCCACTTCCCATTTGACTTTTTTACCAAAACGACATTAGCAAGCCATAGTGAGTATTTGACTTCTCTTATGAAGGCTGCCTCCAGTAAAGCTCGTACCTGTTCTTCCACCGTTTGAGAGCGTTCTGGTCCTAGCTTTCTGCGCCTTTGTTGTACCAGCCGAGATCCTGGGTAGACTGCTAGCTTGCGGCACATTAGTTTGGGATCTATGTCTGGTATGTCTGCGGCCTTCCATGCAAATAGGTCGGCGTTGTCGCGTAGGAACTATATGAGTGATTCTTTTATGTCCCCTTTTAGGTGTGTGCCGATGTTGGTTATTTGGTCCGGGGTGTTTCTGATCTGGATTTTCTCTATTTCTCCTTCAGGTTGTGGGCAGAGCTCCTCCCGCCTCCGAACTCCACCGAACTCGATTGTGTGGAATTCTTCTCCTCTGCCTCTGAGGTTTAGACTTTCGTTGTAACAGCGGCGCGCCATTTTCTGGTCTGCCTTTACTGTGTCTATTCCTTCTATGGTTGGGAACTTCATGCATAGATGCGGAGTTGAGACTATTGCACCGAGTTCATTTAACGTTGTTCGACCTATTAGGGCATTGTAGGTTGAGCTTACGTCAACGATGATGTAATCTATTTTGAGTGTTCTTGACTGACTTTCCTTTCCAAAAGTTTTGTGGAGCGGGATGTATCCCATTGGTTGAACCGGGGTATCTCCTAACTCGAACAGGCTATCCAGATATGCTCTGAGTTCTTTTTCTTCCAAGCCAAGTTTGTCGAAGGCGGTTTTGAATAAGATATCGGCAGAGCTCCCCTGGTCTATCAATGTGCGGTAAAGATTTGCGTTTGCCAGTATAATAGTGATCACCATGGGATCGTCATGCCCTGCCGTGACGCCGGATGCGTCTTCCTTGGTAAAAGTGATCGCTGGGATGTCGGGTGTTTCCTTCTTTTCTGCGACATGGTATACGTCTTTGAGACGTCTCTTGCGGGATGATTTGGAGATTCCTCCCCCGGCGAATCCACCATGTATCATGTGGACATGTCTTTCTAGCATCCGGGATGATCGTGCGGTTGGTCCGACGTCATCTGCTCTTCTTCTTTTCCTTTGTTCATCATCACGGGTGGCTAGGTATCGATCTAGCTTCCCTTCTCGTACGAGCTTTTCTATGACTTTTTTCAAGTCAAAACACTTATTGGTGGAGTGCCCGCGGATTCGATAGTATTCACAATATTCAGCCCAGTTTTCTCCTCCTTTTTTGCCTTTGAGTGGTCGAGCTGGTGGTATTTTTTCTGTATTGCAAACCTCTCTGTAGACATCCACAAGAGACACCCGAAGAGGGGTGTAATTGTGGTACTTTTTTATTTTCTCTCCATGTCAATCTTCCTTTTTTCTGGAATCTTTGTCTTTATCCCGAGGGGTGAACCCTGCTTTTGAGGTCTCTCCTAATCAGGAGTTTTCCTCCATATTGATGTACTTTTCCGCTCGCTCCTGTACCTCGTTCAGAGATGTGGGGTATTTCTTTGATATGGATTGACTAAAAGGCCCTTCTCGCAGACCATTAATGAGACCCATGATGGCAGCTTCTATTGGAAGGTTTTGTATATCCATGCATGTTTTGTTGAATCTCTCCATGTAGTTACGCAGGGTCTCCCGTTCTCCTTGTCTGATTCCTAGTAAGCTCAGAGCGTGTTTAGCTTTGTCCTTTTGGATGGAGAATCTGGCCAGGAGTTTTTTAGCCATGTCGTCGAAACTTGAGATGGACCTAGGAGGGAGATTGTCAAACCATCTAATTGTTATTTTTATTAAAGTAGTTGGAAAGGCTTTGCAACGGACTGCATCTGAGGCATCGGTGATGTACATTCTGCTTCTGAAGTTGCTGAGATGATAGCTGGGATCTGTATTGCCGTCTTATAAGGTCATGTCTGGGAGTTCGAAGTCCTTTGGTATTTTTGTCTTCATGATTTCTTTGGTGAATGGGTCTTGCTCCTTTCGTGCATTATCTTCGGGAATAGATCGGCTGGCTTTCGTCTTGACATCAGCTTCAAGTTTTAGGAGTTTGGTTTTCAGTTCCCAGCGTCGCCTTATTTCTCTTTGCAGATCCTTCTCGGCCTCTAGTTGAAGTAGGGCGTCTTCCTCAAGTTGTTTTAACCGATCTTGGAATGCCTCCAGGGCTCCCTCGTTTGGGGAGTTCTTATTGTTGATTTGGGGAGTATCTTTTGGTGTTGTGTCTGCGTTTTTGTGCGGTGTTCTTTCTTCTAGATCTGAGTTATGATCGTTGTCATGGTCATCTGCAATGGTAATGGGATGACTTCCAGGTTCCCCGGCAACGGCGCCAATGTTTCGAGGGTTACCTGAAACAGTAGGTCGATCTCGGTCGAGATCTTCTGTGTGGGTCGGAGCTGTTGTTGTCCGACTTGTGGGACTTGGTGATGGTGCTGATCCTTCGTCCCCAGAGGGTGGGGGTACTTGCAAGAGACTCCGATGCTTAAGTTAGCAAGGGTATTAAGCAGGTATTGAGTAGAATCAGAGTATGAGTTATACCTGGGTGCTCCAGTGTATTTACAATAGCATGGAGTGACCTTCTTAGATAAGATAAGTTAGTTATCTTATATTATCTTTTTCTTTTGAGTGAGGTCATCTTATCTTCAAGGGAACCGCCCTTCTCTCTGTAGGCTTGGGCTGCCTTAGGATTTGGGGCGTGTTCCTCTATTTGGGCCTTTCTTTGGGCTTTCCTGGTGACTTGGCCGAGCTCTTTGGAAAGAGGTCGGGTTGTCCTGACCTGAAGAGGTCAGTCACTTTGCCTGTAGAACATCCCGGATCGGCCAACTTGACCCAGGGTATGAACAGTTACAAATAGCAGGAACATTAAAGAACATTGTAACAGCAGCATGAAACATGGAAGAACGGCATATGAACAGCATCAACATCACAGCAAGATCAAAATTGCAAAATAGATAAAAACAAGTAACAAGAATGGCACAATTATTAGGCCTAAATCCACTAACCATATCCTAGCTACCTAACCACCTAAAATCCACTACAATCATGCATCTCTAACTATCCTAATTTTAACAAAATCTAAAAAATATGCAACTAGCTAACTAATGATAGAGGAATCGGTGTTCGGCGGAACCTGGTGTGTGTATAAACAGTAATCGGACACAGAGAGATGGAGGGAATATGGTGATGGTGTTGCTGACGCGGCAGCGATGGGAGGGGTGGCGCGGCGGCGGTCGGAGGTGGTGGCAGGGGTGGGTTTGTGGTGCTGGGTTAGGGTTAAGGGAGGGGTAAGGAAAGAAGAAGGGGGCGAGGGTTGTGGGGCTGTGGTGGTGGTCGGCGGTGATGGGAGGCGGCACGGTGGTGGTGGCTCGGTGAGGCGGATGGTTGGAGTGGTGGTGGTTGGGTGGTTGGGGAGGGGCGAAGAGAGAGTGCAGAGGGGGAAAAGGAGGGAAAGTGGGGACGCAGGGGGGGCTAGGGTTTCGCGTGGTTGGGGTCAGTAATTTCAAATTTCAATCCACGTGAACGCGTGGTTCACGCGGCAGCGTGGATGATGTGAAAATGCAACGACGCGGAAATGTCATTGACGCGATCGTGTGAATGCGGGATAATGAAATTGACGCGTTCGTGTGAGACACGCGTACGCATCGCTCAGAATTGTGCTAAACGCACGATTCCAGCGTCGTTGTGGTGCAACTCTCTGTTCAATAAAAAGGGGCAAAGATGTTCACGCGACGCGTGCGCGTCGCTCACGCTTTCGCGTGATTTGTGTGAAGTGAAAGTGACGCGTTCGTGTCGTGGACGCGGACGCGTGGGACAATTTGTGCTAAACGCACAACAGCCGCACGATTCCAGCCCAACATTCTGCGCGTTGGATCTTTATGCCGATTTCGAATTGACGCCCACGCGTGGCCTGGGCGCTCGCGTGGGGTGATTTTTTTTATATGTGCAGGATGTAAAATGCAATGCTAATGTGGATGCTATAAATAATTCCAGGTTCAATAAAATAAAATAAAAGAGAACTTAAAAACAAACAAAATGAAATAAAAGTGAAAATGGAACGATCATACCATGGTGGGTTGTCTCCCACCTAGCACTTTTGGTTAAAGTCCTTAAGTTGCACATTTGATGAGCTCCCTGTTATGGTGGCTTGTGCTTGTATTCATCCAAAAATCTCCACCAGTGTTTGGAAGTCCAACAGCCTCCGGGGTCTTAAACAAGGCATGTAAAGCCTTGAGCAGTTTCAAACAGGTTCTCAGGCTTCTGGGGTGTTGGATGTCAGAACAGATTCTAAGATCCCAAACCTTGCTTTTGCGCCCGTCTTTCTCTCGATTTATATTTTTCCAATCCTTGCTCCTCACATTGAAATGTGAAAGCTCATTGAGTCTTGCATACCAGCTCTAGGTGCAAGTCATTTCCCTTTTACTCTTAAAGCCGCAAAGAGCTCTAAGCTGGCCATCTGTTTCAAGTAAACGATATTCAAGTGGAAAAGTAAAGATAAAAGCTAATGATTTTCAACACTTGAAGTTTGTATTGGGCGGTAATGGCCTTGGGATAAGTGTGTCTAGTGGTTTTGCAAGCTCTGCTTCCTTGTAGTCTTCTGTAAATTCTTCCACTTTTTTGCAAATTTCTTCAACTACAACCACGTCTTGATCAAAGTCTTCGATATCTTCCTCATCACTTAAGTCATAATTGGGAGGTTGAGAAAAGTCTACCTCTGTATCATCTTCGTATTCACTAGGGGAAGATCCTTCTATCTCAAAGAACTCACTTGTGGATGCAAGTTCATTACTGGGAGAACTTGACTGGTGATTATGATCATCGAGAAAACTTGTGTCTTGGGTCGTTCCGTCCAGTTCTTCATAAGATACCTGCTTTGGGGGTTGTGCACTCTCCTCCTTAGCATCAATTGCAACGTCCTTGACGGAATTCTCCTCAATTCTGGATTCCCATGGAGGTTCAGCGTCTCCTAAGTCTTCAACCAACTCTTCTTCTTCTATAATGACAGCTTCATCCGCTTGTTCCAGTACAAAGTCATGCTCCGTACTGTCTACTGGAGTATCTAGTATCTCCTTCATGCTACGTTCTTCATTAGATTGTCCACATGGAGCCATGGGAGTTCCTTGAGTGTCCGAACGTCTAGATGGTAATTGATTTATTGCTTGCTCCAATTGATGAAAGGTTGCGTGAACTTGATCTACTGTTTCCTTGAGGCGAGCCTGTGATTCTTGGGTCGATGGATATGGACATGGTGCATATGGAAGTGGTGATTCTTGGGAGTAATTGGATTGGAATTGGTATGGATATGGGTTAGGGTCATATGGAGGTGAATGGTGGTAGGGGGCATGTGAGTGTGGTGGTCCAAAGCTGTGTTGAGAAGGTGGTTCATAGGCATATGATGGGGCTTGTTGGTAGCCACAGGGGGGTCCACTATATCTATTGTCTTGACATGCATTCTGGAATGGTCGTGGTCCATGGTATCTTGGAGGGTGTTGTTGTCAAAAGGGTTGATCAGATGCTCGTGGCTCCGTCCATCTTTGATTGTTTTGACCTTGATGCATGTTCCTGTTATAATTTCCATTCCTTGCAACAGCATTGGAACCAAACTCAAAGCGATAGGGGTGAGAAGAACTCATAGTAGTTAATAAAAATTAAAAACAAAAATAAAAACAAAAACAAGTAAAATCAAATATTTACAATAACCAATAATAAGGTACACGTTTGCAATTCCCCGGCAACGGCGCCATTTTGACAATCGGATTTCTACTAGTAAAGAAATTCACAAATATAATCGCGTTGTAAGTATAGTTTCTAAACCAATAGAAAATCCTTTCGTACAAAAGTTTTGTTTGTCACTTAAGCAAACCCAATAAAATTTATAACCGAAGTATTCAAACTTCGGGTTGTCTTCTCAAGGAATTGCAGGGAAGTATGATTTATTATTGGTTACGGAAAAACGTATATTTTTGGGTTTTTGAAATAAGGAACAAGTAATTTAAATGACAAGAAAAATAAATTAATAATTAAGAAAACTCTTGGCAAGGTATGAAAATTGGAATTCCTATCCTAGTTATCCTTATCAGGTGTGATGAAATTGGGTTTTAATCCCGCTTAGTTATCCCTTATTAAATAAAGGAAAGTCAAGTGGACTTATTAAATTGATCCTCAAGTCCTAGTAACTTTAGAGCGATCCAAATCAATCAGCAATTGCCAATTTCAACCACTGCTGAGTTTGATAACTTAAGTGTTACCAATTAATTAACCAAAGCCAAAAAGGGAAAATAAATCATAAATAGAGCAAAACAATCATGAGTCTGAAATATCTCAATTATATTAATTAAGAAATTCCTAACATGAAAAGTTCATAAGCCAATTTGGCAACATAAGTCATGAATAAATAAAAGCATTAAAGTATCTAAAAGTAGAAAAGAAGTCAAAATAAAGGAATATTGAACCTGTGATTGAAGAAGATGAAATCCTAATCCTAATAGAAATCCTAATTCTAATGCTAAAGGAGAGGAGAGAACCTCTCTCTCTAAAAACTACATCTAAATTATGAAAAGTGAATTATAAATGTTGTATGAAGTCCATATGATGAATGGATGGATTCCCCAATTTATAGCCTCTAATCTGTGTTCTCTGGGCTTGGATCTGGACCAAAAAGGCTCCAAAAGTCGCTGGGGCCGACTTCTGTAATTTTCTGTATGTGGAGTCCGTCACGCGTTCATGTGGGTCATGCATCCGCGTAATCTAGAGTTTTGCTCTTTCGCGCGTCCGCGTCAATCACGCGTCCGCGTCAGTCATGCGTTCGCATCATCTGGAGTTTTGCTTTTCCACGCGTTTGCATCAGTCACGCATCCACGTCAATTGCGTTATGCTCAAGGTATGCGTCCGCGTCGTTCATGCGTTCGCGCCGCTGCTTTTTGCGCTAAGTGATCATCAATGGCGCCATCAACATGGTACGCTCATTGCAATCTCAACTCTGTATCACAACTTCGCACAACTAACCAGCAAGTGTACTGGGTCGTCCAAGTAATAAACTTTACGCGAGTAAGGGTCGATCCCACATAGATTGTTGGTATGAAGCAAGCTATGGTCACCTTGTAAATCTTAGTCAGGCAAACTCAAATGGTTATGAATGATGAATAAAACATAAAGATAAAGACAGAGATACTTATGTATTTCATTGGTGGAAATTTCAGATAAGCGTATGAAGATGCTTGGTCCCTTTTGTCTCTCTGCTTTCCTACTGTCTTCATCCAATCCTTCTTACTCCTTTCCATGGCAAGCTGTATGCAAGGGTTTCACCGTTGCCAGTGGCTACCTCCCGTCCTCTTAGTGGAAATGTTCAACGCACCCTGTCACGGCACGGCTATCCAGCTGTCGGTTCTCGATCATGTCGGAATAGAATCCAGTGATTCTTTTGCGTCTGTCACTAACGCCCCACAATCGCGAGTTTGAAGCTCGTCACAGTCATTCGATCATTGAATCCTACTTAGAATACCACAGACAAGGTTTAGACCTTCCGGATTCTCTTGAATGCCGCCAGCAATTCTAGCTTATACCACGAAGATTCCGGTTAAAGAATCCAAGAGATATCCACCCAATCTAAGGTAGAACAGAGGTGGTTGTCAGGCACACGTTCATAGGTGAGAATGATGATGAGTGTCACGGATCATCACATTCATCAAGTTGAAGAACAAGTGATATCTTAGAACAAGAACAAGC
>NC_029777.3:51484384-51485389 GCF_000817695.3 Arachis duranensis | reverse complement strand
TCTTGGAGTTAAACGCCAGCTTTAGTGCCAGTTTGGGCGTTTAACTCCCATCCTTGTGCCAGTTCCGGCGTTTAACGCTGGGAATTCTGATGGTGACTTTGAACGCCGGTTTGGGCCATCAAATCTTAGGAAAAGTATGGACTATCATATATTGCTGGAAAGCCCAGGATGTCTACGTTTCAACGCCGTTGAGAGCGCGCCAATTGGGCTTCTGTAGCTCCAGAAAATCTACTTCGAGTGCAGGGAGGTCAGAATCCAACAGCATCTGCAGTCCTTTTTAGTCTCTGAATCAGATTTTTGCTCAGGTCCTTCAATTTCAGCCAGAAAATATCTGAAATCACAGAAAAACACACAAACTCATAGTAAAGTCCAGAGAAGTGAATTTTAACTAAAAACTAATAAAAATATACTAAAAACTAACTACATCATACTAAAAACATACTAAAAACAATGCCAAAAAGCGTACAAATTATCCGCTCATCACAACACCAAACTTAAAATGTTGCTTGTCCTCAAGCAACTAAAAATCAAATAAGATAAAAAGAAGAGAATATGCAATGAATTCCAAAAACATCTATGAGGATCAGTATTAATTAGATGAGCGGGGCTTTTAGCTTTTTGCCTCTGAACAGTTTTGGCATCCCACTCTATCCTTTGAAATTCAGAATGATTGGCTTCTTTAGGAACTCAGAATCCAGATAGTGTTATTGATTCTTCTAGTTAAGTATGATGATTCTTGAACACAGCTACTTATTGAGTCTTGGCCTTGGCCCAAAGCACTCTGTCTTCCAGTATTACCACCGGATACATACATGCCACAGACACATAATTGGGTGAACCTTTTCAGATTGTGACTCAGCTTTGCTAGAGTCCCCAACTAGAGGTGTCCAGGGTTCTTAAGCACACTCTTTTTGCTTTGGATCACAACTTTATTTCTTTCTTTTTCTCTCTTTTTTTTTCGTTTTTCTCCTTTTTTTTTCTTCCTTTTTCTTGCTTCAAGAATCA
>NC_029777.3:51483465-51484051 GCF_000817695.3 Arachis duranensis | reverse complement strand
AGGTGATGGATTCATAGGACATTCATAACTTTAAGGCATAGACACTAAGACACTAATGATCACAAGACACAAACATGGATAAACATAAGCACTAAAATTCGAAAAATAGGAAAATAAAGAACAAGGAAATTAAAGAACGGGTCCACCTTGGTGATGGCGACTTGTTCTTCCTCTTGAAGATCCCATGGAGTGCTTGAGCTCCTCAATGTCTCTTCCTTACCTTTGTTGCTCCTCTCTCATGATTCTTTGATCTTCTCTAATTTCATGGAGGTGTATGGAATGTTCTAGGTGCTCCACCCTTAGTTGTCCCATGTTGGAACTCAATTCTCCTAGGGAGGTGTTGATTTGCTCCCAATAGTTTTGTGGAAGAAAGTGCATCCCTTGAGATGAATCTCTCCATCTCCCATGGCTCGGAGGTGGAAGCTTTTGCCTTCCCCTTCCTCCTTCTAGAGGTTTCTCCGGCCTTAGGTACCATAAATGGTTATGGAGAAACAAAAAGCAGTGCTTTTACCACACCAAACTTAGAAGGTTTGCTCGTCCTCGAGCAAAAGAAGAAAGAAGAGAGAGAGTGGTGGGGTAGATGGGG
>NC_029777.3:51480598-51482817 GCF_000817695.3 Arachis duranensis | reverse complement strand
TGGATGTGAGTGGTGAAGAGAAAGATGGGATTTGATAGGTGAAGGGTTTTTGGGGAAGAGGAGTTGAGGTGATTGGTGCATGGGTGAAGAAGAGAGAGAGTGGTGGGGTAGGTGGGGATCCTGTGGGGTCCACAGATCCTGAGGTGTCAAGGAAAAGTCATCCCTGCACCAAGTGGCGAGCAAAATTGCTCTTTGTGCCAAATCTGGCGTTAAACGCCGGGCTGGTGCCCATTTCTGGCGTTTAACGCCAACTTCTTGCCATTTACTGGCGTTTAACGCCAGTCTGGTGCCCCTTTCTGGCGTTAAACGCCCAGAATGGTGCCAGACTGGGCGTTAAACGCCCATCTGCTAGCCTCACTGGCGTTTAAACGCCAGCTAAGTCTCCTCCAGGGTGTGCTATTTTTCTTTCTGTTTTTGCTTTTTCAATTAATTTTGTGACTTCTCATGATCATCAACCTACAGAAAACATAAAATAACAAAGGAAAAATAGATAAAATATAACATTGGGTTGCCTCCCAACAAGCACTTCTTTAATGTCAGTAGCTTGACAGTGGGCTCTCATGGAGCCTCACAGATGTTTAGAGCAATGTTGGAACCTCCCAACACCAAACTTAGAGTTTGAATGTGGGGGTTCAACACCAAACTTAGAAGTTGGTTGTGGCCTCCCAACACCAAACTTAGAGTTTGAATGTGGGGGCTCTGTTTGGCTCTGTTTTGAGAGAAGGTCTTCATGCTTCCTCTCCATGGTGACAGAGGGATATCCTTGAGCCTTAAACACAAAGGATTCTTCATTCACTTGAATGATCAATTCTCCTCTATCAACATCAATCACAGCCTTTGCTGTGGCTAGGAAGGGTCTGCCAAGGATGATGGATTCATCCATGTACTTCCCAGTCTCTAGGACTATGAAATCAGCAGGGATGTAATGATCTTCAACTTTTACCAGAACATTCTCTACAAGTCCATGAGCTTGTTTTCTTGAGTTGTCTGCCATCTCTAGTGAGATTTTTGCAGCTTGCACCTCAAAGATCCCTAGCTTCTCCATTACAGAGAGAGGCATGAGGTTTACACTTGACCCTAGGTCACACAAGGCCTTCTTGAAGGTCATGGTGCCTATGGTACAAGGTATTGAAAACTTCCCAGGATCCTGTCTTTTTTGAGGTAATTTCTGCCTAGACAAGTCATCCAGTTCTTTGGTGAGCAGAGGGGGTTCATCCTCCCAAGTCTCATTTCCAAATAACTTGTCATTTAGCTTCATGATTGCTCCAATGTATTTAGCAACTTGCTCTTTAGTGACATACTCATCCTCTTCAGAGGAAGAATACTCATCAGAGCTGATGAATGGCAGAAGTGAGTCCAATGGAATCTCTATGGTCTCATTTTGAGCCTCAGATTCCCATGGTTCCTCATTGGGGAACTCATTGGAAGTCAGTGGACGTCCATTGAGGTCTTCCTCAGTGGCGTTCACTGCCTCTTCCTCCTCTCTAAATTCGGCCATGTTGATGGCTTTGCACTCTCCCTTTGGATTTTCTTCTGTATTGCTTTGAAGAGTACTAGGAGGGAGTTCTGTAATTTTCTTGCTCAGCTGTCCCACTTGTGCCTCCAAATTCCTAATGGAGGACCTTGTTTCAGTCATGAAACTTTGAGTGGTTTTGATTAGATCAGAGACCATGGTTGCTAAGTCAGAGGTGTTCTGCTTAGAAACCATGGTTGCTAAGTCAGATGTGTTCTGCTTAGAACTCTCTGTCTGTTGCTGAGAAGATGATGGAAAAGGCTTGCCATTGATAAACCTGTTTCTTCCACCATTGTTGTTGTTGAAACCTTGTTGAGGTCTCTGTTGATCCTTCCATGAGAGATTTGGATGATTTCTCCATGAAGGATTATAGGTGTTTCGATAGGGTTCTCCCATGTAATTCACCTCTTCCATTGAAGGGTTCTCAGGATCATAAGCTTTTCTTCAGATGAAGCTTCCTTAGTATTGCCTGGTACATTTTGCATTCCAGACAGACTTTGAAAAATCAAATTGACTTGCTGAGTCAATATTTTGTTCTGAGCCAATATGGCATTCAGAGTATTAATCTCAAGAACTCCTTTCTTCTGATTAGTCCCATTGTTCACAGGATTCCTTTCAGAAGTGTACATGAATTGGTTATTTGCAACCATTTCAATTAGTTCTTGAGCTTCTGTAGGCGTCTTCTTCAGATGAAGAGATCCTCCAG
>NC_029777.3:51478823-51480430 GCF_000817695.3 Arachis duranensis | reverse complement strand
AAAACTGATGAGGATCTTCCAATGGAAGTCCATGGAACTTGCAATTCTGTTGCATTAGAGAAACTAATTGAGGCTTAAACTTAAAGTTGTTTGCTCCAATGGCAGGGATAGAGATGCTTCTCCCATAGAAGTCGGGAGTAGGTGCAGTAAAGTCACCTAGTACCTTCCTTGTATTGTTGGCATTGTTGTTGTTTTCGGCTGCCATGGGTTCTTCTTCTTTGAAGATTTCTTGTTATGTCCTCTACAGAGAGTTGTGCCTTAGCTTCTCTTAGTTTTCGCTTCAAGGTCCTTTCAGGTTCAGGATCAGCCTCAACAAGAATGCTTTTGTCTTTGCTCCTGCTCATAAGAAAGAGAAAAGAACAAGAAAATGTAGAATCCTTTATGTCACAGTATAGAGATTCCTTGAGGTGTCAGAGGAAAAGAAAAATGGAAGGAAGAGTTAGAAAATTCGAACTTATCAAGAAAGATGGAGTTCGAATTGTGCATTAAGGAATAGTGTTAGTCCATAAATAGAAGGATGTGAGAAGAGGGGAAGAAATTTTCGAAAATAATTTAAAAATATTTTAAAAACGTTTTGAAAAACTGATTGATAATTTTTGAAAACAAAAAGTGGGAAAGAAATCAAGTGATTTTTGAAAAAGGTTTGAAATTAAAAATCAAAAAGATATGATTGATTTTAAAAAGATGTGATTGAGAAGATATGATTTGAAAAATATTTTAAAAAGATTTTATTTTAAAAATTAATAACTTGGCTAACAAGAAAAGATATGATTCAAACATTAAATCTTTCTCAACAGAAAAGACAACATACTTGAAATGTTGAATCAAATCATTAATTGATAGCAAGCATTTTTGAAAAAGGAAAGAAATTGATTTTGAAAAAGATTTGACTGAAAATATTTGATTTGAAAAAGATTTGATTTTGAAAAGATTTTGAAAACTTGAAAAAAATTGAACTGAAAACAGAATCTTCCCTCTTGTGCCATCCTGGCGTTAAACGCCCAGAATGGTGCACATTCTGGCGTTTAACGCCCAAACCACTACCCTTTTGGGCGTTAAACGCCCAGCCAGGCACCCTGGCTGGCGTTTAAACGCCAGTTTGCCTTCCTCACTGGGCATTTTGAACGCCCAGCTTCTTCTGTGTAATTCCTCTGCAGTATGTTCTGAATCTTCAATTCTCTGTATTATTGACTTGAAAAGACACAAATTAAAAATATTTTTGGATTTTTAATAATAAGGAATAATCAAAATGCAACTAAAATCAAATAACAATGCATGCAAGACACCAAACTTAGCAGTTTGTATACTACTGACACTAACAAGATGAGAATGCATATGAGAAACACAAACACTCAAGTCAAGAGAATTTAAAGATCAAAGTAATGAAATCATCAAGAACATCTTGAAGATCACTGAAGACACATGAATGAATGCAAGAAGAACAGAAACATGCAATTGACACCAAACTTAACATGAGACTCTAGACTCAAACAAGAAATATTTTTGGATTTTCTTTTTCGAAAATTAAGTGGAAAAAGAAAATAAAGGTATCAAAATTCTTAATGAGAATTCTAGGAATCATGCAATGTTAGTCTAAAGCTTCAGTC
>NC_029777.3:51477710-51478793 GCF_000817695.3 Arachis duranensis | reverse complement strand
AAGCTTCAGTCTAAAGGAATTAGACATGGCTAGCCAAGCTTCAGCAGGACATTGCATTCAAGAGCTAAATTGATGAAAATCAATCAGCTTTGGTGATGATAAGAACATCACCTTGAAACACTAGAATTCATTCTTAAGAACTCTGAAGAAAAATACCTAATCTAAGCAACAAGACAAACCGTCAGTTGTCCAAACTCAACAATCCCCGGCAACGGCGCCAAAAACTTTGTGCACGAAATTGTGATCAATACTTTTCACAAATCAAATAATCCCCGGTAATGAATCCAAAAACTTGGTGTTCAATACCATGGCATAAACACAACTTCGCACAACTAACCAGCAAGTGTACTGGGTCAGAGTCTTCGTGGTATAGGCTAGAACTGATGGCGGCATTCAAGAGAATCCGGAAGGTCTAACCTTGTCTGTGGTATTCTAACCAGCAAGTGTACTGGGTCGTCCAAGTAATAAACCTTACGCGAGTAAGGGTCGATCCCACAGAGATTGTTGGTATGAAGCAAGCTATGGTCACCTTGTAAGTCTTAGTCAGGCAAACTCAAATGGTTATGGGTGATGAATAAAACAAAAAGATAAAGATAGTGATACTTATGTAATTCATTGGTGAGAATTTCAGATAAGCATATGGCGATGCTTTGTCCCTTCCGTCTCTCTGCTTTCCTACTGTCTTCATCCAATCCTTCTTACTCCTTTCCATGGCAAGCTGGATGTAGGGTTTCACCATTGTCAATGGCTACCTCCCATCCTCTCAGTGAAAATGTTCAACGCGCTCTGTCACAGCATGGCTAATAAGCGGAATTGAATAGAAGAACAATAGTAATTGCATTAATACTCGAGGTACAGCAGAGCTCCACACCTTAATCTATGGTGTGTAGAAACTCCACCGTTGAAATTACATAAGAACAAGTTCTAGGCATGGCCGAATGGCCAGCCTCCCAAAGTGATCAAAAGATTTAAAGATCAAAAGATTCCAAAGATCAGAAGATATAAAATACAATAGTAAAAGGTCCTACTTATAGAAAACTAGTAGCCTAAGGTTTACAGAGATGAGTAAATGACATAAAAATT
>NC_029777.3:51470971-51477574 GCF_000817695.3 Arachis duranensis | reverse complement strand
GTGCCAGTTTGGGCGTTTAACTCCCATCCTTGTGCCAGTTCCGGCGTTTAACGCTGGGAATTCTGATGGTGACTTTGAACGCCGGTTTGGGCCATCAAATCTTGGGCAAAGTATAGACTATCATATATTGCTGGAAAGCCCAGGATGTCTACTTTTCAACGCCGTTGAGATCGCGCTAATTGGGCTTCTGTAGCTCCAGAAAATCGACTTCGAGTGCAGGAAGGTCAAAATCCAACAGCATCTGCAGTTCCTTTTAGTCTCTGAATCAGATTTTTGCTCAGGTCCCTCAATTTCAGCCAGAAAATACCTGAAATCACAGAAAAATACACAAACTCATAGTAAAGTCCAGAAAAGTGAATTTTAACTAAAAACTAATAAAAATATACTAAAAACAATGCCAAAAAGCGTACAAATTATCCGCTTATCACATGCGTCCGCGTCGTCCATGCGTTCGTCTCGCTACTTTTTCTTCAAAACTCCATTTTTGTGCTTTCCTTCCATTTTTGCATGTTTTCTTTCTGTCCTCTAAGTCATTCCTGCCCTATGAAACCTGAAAATACTTAACACACAAATCACGGCATCGAATGGTAATAAAGGATAATTAAATTTAATATTTTTAAAGTATAGGAAACATGTTTCTCATATATCATAAAACAAGGAAGAAATAGTAAAACCGTGCAATTTACATGAATAAGTGGGTGAAGATTTGATAAAACACTCAATTTAAGCACAAGATGAATCATAAAATAGGGGTTTATCACTCTTCCTAGAGACATAGAGTTGATCCAAGAGAAGAGTGTCAGGCCCTCATTAATACGAATGAGGTTGAGCCTAAGGTGGTACGCACTATTGATGAACTAAATGAAGAAGAGGCTCAAAGAGAGGTTGAAAGCACACTATTACATGACCCTCTTATGGGAAGAAAGCCTGAAGTACCACACCCTCACAAGCCCCAAAAGGAGACCAAGGACAAGCACTGCTCACAGTCTTTGGAAGGCTCTAAGTAGTTGCAATTCAATATTCCTTTTGTTGAGGTTTTGGAGCAATGGTCTCTCTCTATTGGAAGAAACCTCTCTGATGCTGAAAAAGGCAAATTGGTGCTGAGGTTACAGAAGAATTACATGATTATCAAGGTCCTTAAACCTCTACTACCCCCTGACAAAGGAAGTACTTTGATGAGCGGATAATTTATACGCTATTTGGCATTGCTTTTAGATAGTTTTTAGTATAATCTAGCTCTTTTTAGGGATGTTTTCATTAGTTTTTATGCTAAATTCACATTTCTGGACTTTACTATGAGTTTGTGTGTTTTTCTGTGATTTCAGGTATTTTCTGGCTGAAATTGAGGGACCTGAGCAAAACTCTGATAGGAGGCTGACAAAGGACTGCTGATGCTGTTGGAATCTAACCTCCCTGCACTCAAAATGGATTTTCTGGAGCTACAGAACTCCAAATGGTGCGCTCTAAACGGCCTTGGAAAGTAGACATCCAGCGCTTTCCAGAAATATATAATAGTTCATACTTTATTCGTAATTAGATGACGTAAACTGGCGCTCAACGCCAGTTTCATGCTGCATTCTAGAGTCAAACGCCAGAAATACGTCACGAACCAGAGTTGAACGCCCAAAACACGTTACAACTTGGCGTTCAACTCTAAGAGAAGCCTCAGCTCGTGGATAGATTGATAAACCACTATTTTATGGTTTATCTTGTGCTCAATTGAGTGGATTTTATCAACTCTTTACCCGCTTATTCATAATATTTGCATAGTTTTATATTTCCTTCCTGATTTTGTACTATGATTGAAAACGTGCTTCTTTGATCTTATATTTGCTTATTATTAATCCTCTCTTATTATCATTAGATGCCTTGATATGTGTGTTAAGTGATTTCAGAGATTACAGGACAGGAATGGCTCAGAGGATGGAAAGGAAGCATGCAAAAGTGGAAGGAATACAAGAAGTTGGAGAAATTGCTAAGCTGTCCAGCCTGACCTCTTTGCACTCAAACGGCTATAACTTTAGCTATAGAGGTTCTAAACGACGCGGTTCCAGTTGCATTGAAAAGCTAACGTTCGGGACTTCGATTTGATATATAATTTTCCATAGTAGATGTAGTTTTTAGAGAGCGAGGTTCTCTCCTCTCTCTTAGTATTAGGATTTAGGATTTCTCTTAGTTTTAGGAGTGTCTCTCAATCCCGGGTTCTTTATTTATTCTATTATTTTATTTCAGTTTGCTAATGTTGGTTTATGAACTTCATGTTAGAATTGATTTCTTTTATTAATGCATTTTGAGGTATTTCAGATTATGATTGTTTTATTCTGTTTAAGATTGCTTTCAATTCAATTTTGATTTATTTTTCCCTTTCGGCTTTGGTTAAATAATTGGTGACCCTTGAGTTATCAAACTCATTGTTGATTGAAAATTGGAATGCTTCAAGAATTAATTCAAGTTCCAATAACTCTAGTCTTTCCCAAGGAAAGACTAGGACCTGAGGAATCAGAATTAATTCATCCACATAACTTACCTTCATAGTTAGAGGTTAACAAAGTGGGAGAAGAATCCAATTCTCTTTACAATTGATAAGGATAACCAGGATAGGACTTCCTATTTTCGTACCTTGCCAAGAGTTTATTTTATAGTTATTTATTTATTTTATTTCTTCTTATGCAACATACTGCTCCCTAATTTCTAAAACCCCTAATTTACAAACTCATAACCAATAATAAGAACATACCTCCCTGCAATTCCTTGAGAAGACGACCTGAGGTTTGAATACTCGGTTATCAATTTCAAGGGGGTTTGTTACTTGTGACAACCAAAACATTTGTATGAAAGGACTTTTGAAGGTTTAGAAACTATACTTGCAACGAGGATTTATCCGCAAATTTCTAGACCACGCAAAAGTTCTCTCATCATAGATCAAGCTTAGCCCAACCACACACCAAGTGGGCCCCGAAAGTGAATTTATGCATCAATTACTTATTTCTGTAAACTCTAGTAGCTAGTTTAGTATAAATAGAACTTTTTACTAGTGTATCAAACGTCTTCGATTGTATTATTCAGTCTTTCATGGGGGCTGGCCATTCGGCTATGCCTGGACCTTCATCACTTATGTATTTTCAATGGTAGAGTTTCTGCACACCATAGATTAAGGGTGTGGAGCTCTGCTGTACCTCAAGTTTCAATGCAATTACTACTATTTTCTATTCAATTCAATTTATTCCTATTCCAAGATATTCATTGCACTTCAACATGAGAAAGGTGATGATCCGTGACACTCATCATCATTCTCACCTATGAACGCGTGACTAACAACCACTTCCGTTCTACCTTAAACCGGGCGCATATCTCTTGGATTCCTTAAACAGAATCTTCGTGGTATAAGCTAAAATTGATGGCGGCATTCATGGGAATCCGGAAAGTCTAACCTTGTCTGTGGTATTCTGAGTAGGATTCCGGGATTGAATGACTGTGACGAGCTTCAAACTCGCAATTGTTGGGCGTGATGACAAACGCAAAAGAATCAAGGGATTCTATTCCAACATGATCGAGAACCGACAGATGATAAACCGTGCTATGACAGAGCATTTGGACCATTTTCACTGAGAGGATGGGATGTAGCCATTGACAACAGTGATGCCCTACATACAGCTTGCCATAGAAAGGAGTGACAAAGATTGGATAAAGACAGTAGAAAAAGCAGAGATTTAGAAGGAACACAGTACCTCCATACACCTATCTGAAATTCCCACCATTGAAATACATGAGTAAATTTAACTTTTTTTTATGTTTATTATTTTTTATTGATGCCTGACTGGGATTTACAAGATGACCATAGCTTGCTTCATACCAACAATCTCTGTGGGATCGACCCTTACTCACGTAAGGTATTACTTGGACGACCCAGTACACTTGCTGGTTAGTTGTGCGGAGTTGTGACAAAGTGTGATTTATGTTTGAGAGCACCAAGTCTTTGGAGCCATTGTTGATGATCACAATTTCGTCCACCAAGTTTTTGGCGCCATTGTCGGGGATTGTTCGAGTATGGACAACTGACGGTTCATCTTGTTGCTTAGATCAGGTAATTTTCTTTTTGTTTTAATTTCAAAAACTTTTCAAAAAAATCTTTCAAAAAAAATTTTCTTTATTTTCGTTTTTCTAAAGAATATTTTCGAAAAATTTATTAAGAAAATACAAAAAAATCATAAAATCGTAAAAAAATCAAAAATATTTTTTGTTTCTTGTTTGAGTCTTGAGTCAACTTTTAAGTTTGGTGTCAATTGCATATTCATATTGTTCTTGCATTTTTTTCGAAACATTCATGCATTCATGGTGTTCTTAATGATCTTCAAGTTGTTCTTGATAAGTCTTCTTGTTTGATCTTGATGTTTTCTTGTTTTGTATTTTTTGTTGTTTATCATATGCATTTTTCGTTTGTTAGAGTCCAAGCATTAAAGATTTCTAAGTTTGGTATCTTGCATGTTTTCTTTGCATCAAAAATTTTTCAAAAATTTGTTCTTGATGTTCATCATGATCTTCAAAGTGTTCTTGGTGTTCATCTTGACATTCATAGTGTTCTTGCATGCATCATGCGTTTTGATTCATAATTTTCATGTTGTGAGTCATTTTTATGTTTTTCTCTCTCATAATTAAAAATTCAAAAATAAAAAATATCTTTTCCTTAATTTTCTCATAATTTTCAAAAATTTGAGTTGACTTAGTCAAAAAATTTTAAAATTAGTTGTTTCTTATAAGTCAAGTCAAATTTTCAATTTTAAAAATCTTATCTTTTCAAAATCTTTTTCAAAAATTAAATCCTTTTTATTTAATTTTCGAAAATCTTTTTAAATATTTTTCAAAAATATTTTTCTTAATTTTATCTTGATTTTCGAAAATTATACTAACAAGTAATATGATTGATTCAAAAATTTGAAGTTTGTTACTTTCTTGTTAAGAAAGGTTCAATCTTTAAATTCTAGAATCTTATCTTTTAGTTTCTTGTTAGTTAAGTAATTAATTTTAATTTTTAAAAAAATTAAATCTATCTTATCTTATCTTTTATATCATATCTTTTTCAAAATTTTATCTTTTTCAAAAATTTGATTTTAAAATATCTTATCTTATCTTATCTTCTTATCTTTTCAAATTTGATTTTTAATATCTTTTTCAACTAACTAATCAACATTTTGTTTGTTTCTTATCTTTTTCAAAACCACCTAACTACTTTACCCTCTCTAATTTTCGAAAATATCTCATCCCTTTTTCAAAATTCTTTTTAAATTAACTAATTGTTTTAAATTTTAATTTTAATTATATCTCACCTTTAATTTTCGAAAATCATTAACTCCTTTTCAAAATTAATTTTTGAATTCTCTCTCTCATCTTCTTCTATTTATTTATTTGTTTACTAACACTTCTCTTCACCTCTCTTCATCTCCAATCACTGCCTCTATCCTTATCCTTGTGTTTGGATTCTCCTTTCTTTATTCTTTTCTTCTTCTACTAATAATAAGGATCCTCTTTACTGTGACATAGAGGATTCCTCTTCTTTTCTTGTTCTCTTCTCTTTCATATGAGCAGGAACAAGGAAAAAGACACTCTTGTTGAAGCTGATCCTGAACCTGAAAGGACTCTAAAAAGGAAACTAAGAGAAGCTAAATTACAACAATCCAGAGGTAACCTTTTTGAAATTTTTGAACAAGAGAAGGAGATGGCAGCCGAACCCAACAACAATAATGCAAGGAGGATGCTTGGTGATTTTACTAAACCCACGTCCAAGTTTGATGGAAGAAGCATCTCAATTCCTACCATTGGAGCAAACAACTTTGAGCTGAAACCTCAACTAGTTGCTCTAATGCAACAAAACTGCAAGTTTCATGGACTTTCATCAGAAGATCCCTATCAGTTTTTAACTGAGTTCTTGTAGATCTGTGAGACTGTAAAGATGAATGGAGTAAATCCTGAAGTCTACAGGCTCATGTTTTTCCTTTTTGCTGTAAGAGATAGAGCTAGAACATGGTTGGACTCTCAACCTAAAGATAGCCTAGACTCCTGGGATAAGCTGGTCACGGCCTTCTTGGATAAATTCTTTCCTCCTCAAAAGCTGAGCAAGCTTAGAGTGGATGTTCAGACCTTCAAGCAAAAAGATGGTGAATCCCTCTATGAAGCTTGGGAAAGATACAAGCAGATAACCAAAAAGTGTCATTCTGATTCTGACATGTTTTTAGAGTGGACCATATTAGATATATTCTATTATGGTCTATCTGAGTTTTCCAAGATGTCATTGGACCACTCTGCAGGTGGATCCTTCACCTAAAGAAAACGCCTGCAAAAGCTCAAGAACTTATTGACATGGTTGAAAATAACCAATTATGTACACTTCTGAGAGGAATTTCGTGAATAATGGGACGCTGATGAGCGGATAATTTGTACGCTTTTTGGCATTGTTTTTAGTATGTTTTTAGTATGATCTAGTTAGTTTTTAGTATATTTTTATTAGTTTTTAGTTAAAATTCACTTTTCTGGACTTTACTATGAGTTTGTGTGTTTTTCTGTGATTTCAGGTATTTTCTGGCTGAAATTGAGGGACCTGAGCAAAAA
>NC_029777.3:51470563-51470903 GCF_000817695.3 Arachis duranensis | reverse complement strand
ACTAAAAAGAACTGCAGATGCTGTTGGATTCTGACCTCCCTGCACTCGAAGTGGATTTTCTGGAGCTACAGAAGCCCAATTCGCGCGCTCTCAACGGCGTTGGAAAGTAGATATCCTGGGCTTTCCAGAAATATATGATAGTCTATACTTTGCCCAAGATTTGATGGCCCAAACTAGCGTTCAAAGTTACCCTCAGGAATTCCAGCGTTAAACGCCGAAACTGGCACAAGAATGGGAGTTAAACGCCCAAACTGGCACCAAAGCTGGCATTTAACTCCAAGAGGAGTCTCTACATGAAAATGCTTCAATGCTCAGCCCAAGCACACACCAAGTGGGCCCG
>NC_029777.3:51468000-51468467 GCF_000817695.3 Arachis duranensis | reverse complement strand
CTTTCAATCAAATCTTTTTGATTTCTAATTTCAAATTCTTTTTCAAAAATCACTTGGTTTCTTTCCCACTTTTATTTTCGAAAATTAATAAGTGTTTTTCAAAATGTTTTCAAAATCTTTTACTTAATTTTCGAAAATTGCTTCCCTTCTTCTCACATCCTTCTATTTATGGACTAACACTATCCCTTAATGCAAAATTCGAACTCCATCTTCCTTGATAAATTCGAATTTTCTACTTCTGCCTTCTATTTTTCTTTTCCTCTGACACCTCAAGGAATCTCTATACTGTGACATAGAGGATTCCACATTTTCTTGTTCTCTTCTCTTTCCTATGAGCAGGAGCAAGGACAAAAGCATTCTTGTTGAGACTGACCCTGAACCTAAAAGGACCTTGAAGCGAAAACTAAGAGAAGCTAAGGCACAATTCTCTGTAGAGGACCTAACAGAAATCTTCAAAGAAGAAGAAC
>NC_029777.3:51465432-51465545 GCF_000817695.3 Arachis duranensis | reverse complement strand
GATAGCCAAGTCATTAATTTTCAAAATCAAATCTTTTAAAATGTTTTTCAAATCATATCTTCTCAATCACATCTTTTTAAACTAATCATATCTTCTTAACCACATCTTTTTCA
>NC_029777.3:51462297-51462495 GCF_000817695.3 Arachis duranensis | reverse complement strand
AACAGGAAGAAAAATAGCACACCCTGGAGGAAGAACTTACTGGCGTTTAAACGCCAGTAAGGCTAGCTGTTGGGCGTTTAAACGCCCAGTCTGGCACCATTCTGGGCGTTTAACGCTAGAAAGGGGCACCAGACTAGCGTTAAACGCCAGAAAAGGGCAAGAAGCTGGCGTTAAACGCCAGAAATGGGCACCAGCCCG
>NC_029777.3:51461666-51462107 GCF_000817695.3 Arachis duranensis | reverse complement strand
AACACCTCTTCCCCAAAAACCCTTCACCTATCAAATCCCTTCTTTCTCTTCACCACTCACATCCATCCTTCACAAAACCCCACCTACCTCACCATTCAAATTCAAACCACTTTCCCACCCAAACCCACCCTCAATTAACCGAACCCTACCCTTTCCCCACTCCTATATAAACCCTCCTTCACTCCTTCATTTTCACACAACCTAAACACTACTTCTCCTCCTTTGGCCGACCACAAAGCCATTCCCTTCTTCCTCATTTCTTCTTCTTCTACTCTCTTCTTTCTTCTTTTGCTCGAGGACGAGCAAACATTTTAAGTTTGGTGTGGTAAAAGCATTGCTTTTTGTTTTTCCATAACCATTTTTATGGCATCCAAGGCCGGAGAAACCTCTAGAAAGAGGAAAGGGAAGGCAAAAGCTTCCACCTCCGAGTCATGGGAGATG
>NC_029777.3:51459934-51461014 GCF_000817695.3 Arachis duranensis | reverse complement strand
GAATCATGAGAGAGGAGCAACAAAGACAAGGAAGAGACATTGAGGAGCTCAAGCACTCCATAGGATCTTCAAGAGGAAGAAAGAGCCGCCATCACTAAGGTGGACCCGTTCTTTAATTTCCTTGTTCTCTACTTTCTTGTTTTTTGAATTTTAGTGCTTATGTTATCTATGTTTGTGTCTTGTGATCATTAGTGTCTTAGTGTCTATGCCTTAAAGTTATGAATGTCCTATGAATCCATCACCTCTCTTAAAAAAAATGTTCTTAATTGAAAAAGAAAAGAATTGCACGAATTTTGAATTTTATAACAGTTTAATTATTTTGATGTGGTGGTAATGCTTTTGTTTTCTGAATGTATGCTTAAACAGTGCATATGTCTTTTGAATTTGTGGTTCATGAATGTTGGCTCTTGAAAGAATGATGAAAAAGGAGACATGTTACTGAGGATCTGAAAAATCATTAAAATGATTCTTGAAGCAAGAAAAAGCAGTGAATACAAAAAAAAGAGAAAAAAAATTCGAAAAAAAGAAGAAAGAAAAAGAAAGAGAAAAAGAGAAAAAGAAAGAAAAAGAAAGAAATAAAGTTGTGATCCAAAGCAAAAAGAGTGTGCTTAAGAACCCTGGACACCTCTAATTGGGGACTCTAGCAAAGCTGAGTCAAAATCTGAAAAGGTTCACCCAATTATGTGTCTGTGGCATGTATATATCCGGTGGTAATACTGGAAGACAGAGTGCTTTGGGCCACGGCCAAGACTCAATAAGTAGCTATGTTCAAGAATCATCATACTTTACTAGGAGAATCAATAACACTATCTGGATTTTAAGTTCCTATAGAAGCCAATCATTCTGAATTTCAAAGGATAAAGTGAGATGCCAAAACTGTTCAGAGGCAAAAAGCTAAAAGCCCCGCTCATCTAATTAATACTGATCTTCATAGATGTTTTTGGAATTCATTGCATATTCTCTTCTTTTTATCTTATTTGATTTTCAGTTGCTTGTCCTCAAGCAACAATTTAAGTTTGGTGTTGTGATGAGCGGATAACTTGTACGCTTTTTGGCATTGTTTTTAGTATGTTTTTAGTA
>NC_029777.3:51458110-51459236 GCF_000817695.3 Arachis duranensis | reverse complement strand
AATGACTGTGACGTGCTTCAAACTTGCAAGTGCTGGGCGTTAGTGACAGACGCAAAAGGATCAAGGGATTCTATTCCAGTAGGCGCGGGAACCAACCAGTGATTAGCCGTGCTGTGACAGAGCGCGTGAGCATAGTTTTCACTGCGAGGATGGGATGTAGCCATCAGCCATGGGTGATGCCTCCAGACGATTAGCCGTGCAGTGACAGCGCATAGGACCATTTTCCCGAGAGGATTGAAAGTAGCCACCGATGATGGTGATGCCCTACATACAGCTTGCCATGGAAAGGAGTAAGAAGGATTGGATGAATGTAATAAAAAAATAAAGATTCAAGAGGAGCACAGCACCTCCACATGCCTATCTGAAATTCCCACTATTGATCTACATAAGTATTTCTATCCCTTTTTATTTTCTATTTATTATTAATTTTTGAAACCCAAAACCATTTAATCTGCCTAACTGAGATTTACAAGGTGACCATAGCTTGCTTCATACCAACAATCTCTGTGGGATCGACCCTTACTCGCGTAAGGTTTATTACTTGGACGACCCAGTACACTTGCTGGTTAGTTGTGCGAAGTTGTAGTGATCACAATTTCGTCCACCAGACGCCTAAGAGGAAGGAAGTTCTTGAAATTGATGCTCTGAATGCCATATTAGCTCAGAACAAAGTGTTGACTCAGCAAGTCAACATGATTTCTCAAAGTCTGAATGGATGGCAAAATGCATCCAACAGTACTAAAGAGGCATCTTCTGAAGAAGAAGCTTATGATCCTGAGAACCCTGCAATGGCAGAGGTAAATTACATGGGTGAACCTTATGGAAACACCTATAATTCGTCATGGAGAAATCATCCAAATTTCTCATAGAAGGATCAACAAAAGCCTCAACAAGGCTTTAATAATGGTGGAGGAAATAGGCTCAGCAATATCAAGCCTTATCCATTATCTTCTCAGCAACAGATAGAGAATTATGAACAGAATAGTTCTAACTTAGCAAATATAGTCTCTGATCTATCTAAGGCCACTTTAAGTTTCATGAGTGAAACAAGGTCCTCCATCAGAAATTTGGAGCACAAGTGGGCCAGCTGAGTAAAAAAATCACTGAAACTTCTCCTAGTACTCTC
>NC_029777.3:51448802-51458060 GCF_000817695.3 Arachis duranensis | reverse complement strand
AATCCAAAGAGAGAGTGCAAGGCCATTGATATAGTCAATATGGCCGAATGCAGAGAGGGAGGAAAGGACGAAAATCCTAGTGAGGAAGACCTCCTACGACGTCCTCTGAGCAAGAAGGAGTTCCCTATTAAGGATCCAAAGGAATCTGAGGCTCATATAGAGACCATAGAGATTCCATTAAATCTCCTTCTGCCATTCATGAGCACTGAAGATTATTCTTCCTCTGAAGAGGATGAAGATGTAACTGGAGAGCAAGTTGTTCAATATCTAGGAGCCATCATAAAGCTGAATGCCAAGTTATTTGGTAATGAGACTTGGGAAGGTGAACCTCCCTTGCTCATTAGTGAACTTGATACATGGGTTCAGCAAACTTTACCTCAAAAGAAACAAGATCCTGGGAAATTCCTAATACCCTGTACCATAAGCACCATGACATTTGAAAAAGCTCTGTGTGACCTAGGGTCAGGCATAAATCTTATGCCACTCTCTATAATGGAGAAGCTGGGGATCATTGAGGTACAACCTGCCTTATTCTCATTACAATTGGCAGACAAGTCAGTAAGACAAGCTTATGGATTAGTAGAGGACATGCTAGTAAAGGTTGAAGGCCTTTACATCCCTACTGATTTCATAATCCTAGACACTAGGAAGGAAGATGATGAATGCATCATCCTAACTAGGAAGGAGGAGGATGAATGCATCATCCTTGGAAGACCTTTCCTAGCCACAGCAGAAGCTGTGATAGATGTTAAGAGAGGAGAATTAGTCCTTCAATTGAATGGGGACTACCTTGTGTTTAAGGCACACGGCTATCCTTCTATAACAAGGGAGAGAAAGCATGCAGAGCTTCTCTCAGTACAGAGTCAAACAGAGCCCCCACAATCAAACTCTAAGTTTGGTGTTGGGAGGCCACAACCAAACTCTAAGTTTGGTGTTGAATCCCCACAACCAAACTCTAAGTTTGGTGTTGGGACTATACAATATTGACCTGATTACCTGTGAGGCTCCATGAGAGCCCACTGTCAAGCTATTGACATTAAAGAAGCGCTTATTGGGAGGCAACCCAATTTTTATTTATCTAATTTTATTTTTTATTTTATTGTTCTTTTATGTTTTATTGTATGAATAAGTGAGTAAAGAGTTGATAAAAACCACTCAATTAAGCATATGATAAACCATAAAATAGTGGTTTATCAACCTCCCTACACTTAAACATTAGCATGTCCTCATGCTAAGCTCTAGAGAAGCTATAAAGATGAAGAGGAATGGTAGAAAGTATGAAATGCAATCCTATCTATAAGAATGCAACTAAATGTGAAATGCTTCTACTTGGTTAAAAATAAATAAGTTCTCCAAGACAAACATAAATCAGATTTCACTAATTCAAATTATACAATAAAAGACAAGTAAACTTGTAAGAAGATAGCTCATGAAAGCAGGGAACATAGAATCAAGCATTGAACCCTCACAGGAAGTGTATATCACTCTAATCTCTCAAGTGTCTAGGGTCAATCACTCTAATCTTCCCTAGTCATGCTTTCTAAACCTTGTTCTTCATCTAACCAATCAACAAATATTTAGCATACCAATGCAAACATCATGAGGTCTTTTTAAGGTTGTAATGGGGCTGAGGTAAAGGTAAGGATGTGTGGCCAAGTGAGCTTTATAAAGTGAATCCTTGATTAGTCTAAGATCTCACCTAACATATACATACTTTATACAATTTTAGAATACTTTACCTAACTACCCAAAATTTTTCCACTTTTGTATTACAAGCTCATGTATCAAACTTATTTTTGAATTTTGTCCCATGTGCATTGATCCTTTTTATTTTGCATTTGGGGTAATATTATTTTTCTTCTCTTTTCTTTTCTTTCTCTTTTTTTTTGTATCCCCTTATTTAATTACTTAATATATATTTTTTATTTTTATATTTTTTCAATGCACATGGTAATTTAATTATTTTGATTTCACATGAGCATGCTTCCCAAAACTTTTATTTTGAAATGTCTTTATTCTTTTTAACTTTCTACCTTTTTTTATATCATCCATGTTCCCATAAGGTTCCCCACACTTAAACAATACACAATTTCTATCTTAAGCTAACCAAGGATTCAACTTGGGATTTTTATTTTGTTTTTCTGCTTAAGGCTGGTAATGTGGTTATAAAACAAGAGGGGATTAAAAGCTCAAGGGGGCTAACAAGGGTGATGTAAAAGGTAGGCTAATTTGGAAATGGTGAGCTAGAATCAAACAATGGCCTCAATCATATGCAAATATGTAAATATACTAAATAATGGACATATAGAATGGAACAAAGCAAAGATTTGTAATCATAGAGAAGAAAACACACAAGAATAAAATATTATGGTTAAATAATATAACCATACAATTAAGCTCAAATCTTACAGGTTGTGTGTTCTAGCTTTTACCTATGTTCCAAGTAAAACTTCAAACAAATTTAACAAAAATTTTCAATTTAAATTAGTGAAATACTATAGAAATTTCTTGAAAAAGAAAATATTACTTCAACCAAGTAGTAACTAAATGCACAAAATCAAACAAACATGCAAATGCGACAATTAACAAATTAACATTGGTGTTGAGAAGGGATTAACTAACCCGCGGAGATCCGTATCGACCTCCCCACACTTAAAGATTGCACCGTCCTCAGTGCATGCTGAGATGTGCAGGTGGATGGGGGTTGTGGTTCCTCAGCTGGTGCTTTCTTTGTTCCTTTCCTTGCTGGTGGTTTGGGAGTAGCTTTCTCTCTTTACCCTTCTTGGTGGCCATCCTGAAAGGGCAAAAAGGAAAGTAACAAGTAAAGCTAGGGGATCCAGCAAGGAAGAGAGCGGGAAAGGTGGTAATCAATGCACAATAAAGAAGAATGATGGTAACACATGGTCATGACTACATGTGAAAAGTCATCAATGGAAATATAGTAAGTGCATGTGATGACAGTTAAATGCAAGATGTTTATTGGCATGCTGGCAAAGGCATGAGTAGCATAGATCAAGCATTCAATGTCCAAGTTGGATTACCAAGTCTACCAAACTAATAATATGTTTGCAAAAACAATTATATTTAAATAATAAAATAGAGAAGGGGTTATGTGAAAAGCAGGCATTTAGAGTGGTAGATTTAAAAGAAATCTAAAAATAGTGCAAAATGCCATATGGGCATTTTCACAAACACATAGCATGCATGTTAAATAAGGTATGGAAAATATTAATTAGAACATGCAAGCACCCTTATAATAATATATAATTGTTTAAACAAATCCCAAATAATCCCTAAGCAAAATATGGGAAATAATGACCCAAATAAATTTCCAACACCAATTAAAAGAAAAAAGAAGAAAAAGAAAGGAAGGAAGAAAGAAATAAGAAGGGAAAGAAAAGATTTAGATTTGGGGGAGAAAAGAGAAGATATCTTGGTTGATCTGGATAAGCTGTGCGGCGCAGGCGACGCGAACGCGTGAGTGACGCGTTCGTGCGGTTGGCGCTATTGTCAAGTGACACAGCCGCGTGGGGCACGCGATCGCGTGAGTGAATTCGTGCTACAGGCGCGAGGGCATCCGCACGATCACGCAACTTTCTGTTCAAAATCTTATTTTGTCAAAAATCTGGGTGACGCGGTCGCGTGGGTGACGCGATCGCGTGGAGGGCCATTTTTGAAAGACGACGCGGCCGCGTGGGGCACGTGTTCGCGTCGGAGGGCTTGGGCTTCTAGCACGAATCCATCCCAATTTCAGCACAACTTTCGGCCATGCACCTTTTTTACGTCGATTTTCATAGCACGCGGCCGCGTGGATGACGCGGTCGCGTGGGAGGCCAAAGTTCCACATGACGTGGTCGCGTGAGCGACGCGGTCGCGTGGGGTCAAAGCATGCTAAAGGCGCGCCTCCAGGCACGCTCTCGCGTGACTCTCTGTTCAATTCTTTTCTTCCTAACGCACTAGTGACGCGGACGCGTCAACAACGCTGTTGCGTCGCGTGCTTGTTTTCCCTTTTTTTTAAGCAATTATGCAGTGTTAATGTAGATGCTAGGAAAACTTCCAGGTTCAATGAAAATAAAATAAAATAAAAAAAATAAACAGCACAAAATAAAATTGAAAAAGAACGATCATACTATGGTGGGTTGTCTCCCACCTAGCACTTTTAGTTAAAGTCCTTAAGTTGGACCTTTGGTGAGCTCCCTGTTATGGTTGTTTATGCTTGTACTGATCCAGGAATCCCCACCAATGTTTGTACTTCCAGTAGCCTCCGAGGTCCCAAACTAAGCATGTAAAGCCCTTAAGAAGCTTCAAACAGATTCTTAGGCTCCCGGGGTGACAAATGTCAGAATAGATTCCAGGATCCCAAACCTCACTTTTACACCCGTTTTTGTCTCGATCTGCATTTTTCTAGCCGGGTGAAAGGTGATCTGAATTCTCACTGCAGCGACCAAACAGCTTCCTAGACCCATTCAGTTGAGCTTTACACCAATCTTTGCGTTTAAACTTAAAGCTTCCAACCATAATGAACCTTGCAGGACAATTCTTACCACTGGCCATCTTCCGCTTACTCTTAATGTCACAAAGAGCTCTAAGTTGACCATCTGTCTCCAGTAGCCCATATTCAAGTGGAATTAGAAAGCTAAGGGATATGAATTTTACACACTTGAATGTTATGAAGGATGATGGCAACTTAAGGGGAGGTATTTTTAATGAAATTGCAAGCTCCACTCCCCTATGCTCTTCTCTGATAATTACCACCTCTTTGCAAGCTTCTTCAATTTTAACCTCTTCCTCTTGGTAGCTCTCTTCCAATTCAATCTCCTCTTCATTGCTTTCCAAGGGCATGAGAGGTTGTGCTTCTTCTTCTTGAATCTCCATCTCTTGATCAACCTCTTCCAAGTCTTCAACAGTGATATGCCTTGGAGGTTGTACACCCTCCTCAGCATCAATTTCAAACGTCTTGGAAAGGGGTTCTATGATTGGACTTTCCCATGGAGGTTCTGCAACTCCTAAATCTTCAACCATTTCTTCCTCTACAACTATTATGGTTTTCTCCACTTGTTCCAAACAAAGCCATGTTCCTCATTGTCCTCCGGAGTTTCTAATGTCTCCTTCATGCTACGTTCTTCATTAGATTGTCCACATGAAGCCATGGGGGTTCCTTGAGTGTCCGAACGTCGGAAAGCTAATATATTTACTAAGTTGCCTAAGGCGGCCGTGAAATTTAGCACACTTGTATTCATCCTTTCTTGCCTTTGAAGAATAACACGAAGTCTGTCATCCATTGGAGGTTGGGGTGGATATGAGGATTCATTGGTTGGGAGAGAGGGTTCATAATAGGAAGGTGGTTCATTTTGATAATAATATGGAGATGGTGAATATTGAGGTGGTGGTTCATAAGAGTAGTTGTGTTGGAAAGGTGGTGGTTCTGTGTATGGTTCATTTGACTCATAAGGTGGTTGGTATGGTGGATGAGGGTTAGGGTCATATGGAGGTGAATGGTGGAAATGGGCTTGTGAGTATGGTGGTCTAAAGTCATGTTGAGGAGGGGGTTCATAGGCATATGGTGGTGGTTGTTGATAATCAAAAGAGCACTCACCATAGCCATCATCTTGATATGCATCACAGAATTGTTGTTGGTAGTCCATTGGGGGTGGTTGTTGCCATGAGGGTTGATCAAATCCTTGTGGCTCCTCCCATCTTTGATTGTTCCAACCTTGATGCCTGTTCTCATTGTAATTTCCTCTTCCTGCAACATAATTATAACCAGACTCAAAGCCAAAGGGGTGAGAGTTCATAGTAGTAAGAGAAAAGAAAAACAAAAATTAATAAAAAGAAAATATTTTGAAAAAAGATATAATTTTTGAAAAAGATTTGAATTTTGAAAAATAAGATATGATAAGATAAAAATTTTAAAATAAAAATCTGAAAAAAAATTTTTTCTTTTTTTTTTTGAAAAAATATTTACAAAAACCAATAATAAGGCACACGTTTGCAATTCCCCGGTAACGGCGCCATTTTGACGTTGGGATTTTTGCTAGTAAAGAATTTATAAAAATATTCGCGTTGTAGATATAGCTTCTAAACTAACAGAAATCCCTTCGTGCAAACGTTTTGGTTGTCACAAGTAACAAACCCCTAAATAAATTGATAACCGAGTATTTAAACCTCAGGTCATCTTCTCAAGGAATTGCAGGGAGGTATGTTCTTATTATTGGCTATGAAAAAGGTAAAATTGGGGTTTTTGGAATTTGGGCAATGGGCACAAGTATATTTTCAAAGCAATAAAAATAAATAAATAACTGTAAAATAAACTCTTGGCAAGGTATAAGAACTGGAAGTCATATCCTTATCAATTGTGATGAGAATTGGATTTTAATCCCACTTAGTTAACCTTTACTAAACAAAGGAAGGTCAAGTGGACTAATTAATTTGATACCTAAAGTTCTAGTCTTTCCTTTGGAAAGGCTAGAGTTATTGGAACTCAAATTAATTAGCGACTCCCAATTTCAACCACTGCAGCTCAAGCATCACCAATTAATCAACCAAAGCCAAAAGAGTAACAGGAAAATCCAAATTATTTATATAAATAAAAGACAGCAATCATCAATCTGAAATATCTCAAATAACATTAATTAAGAAAATCAATCTAAACATGGAACATTGAAAATAAATAAATACAAAGAACCTTGGATTCAGAGTCACTCCTAAAACTAAGAGAAGTCCTAAATCCTAATTTCTAAAAATCCTACCTAAATCCTAAGAGAGAGGAGAGAACCTATCTCTCTAAAAACTACATCTAAAACATGAAAAGTGAATTATGATAGCATAATCATGAATGGATATATTCTCCCACTTTATAGCCTCTAATCTGTGTTCTTTGGGCCGAAAACTGGGTTAAAAACAGCCCAAAAGTCACTTCCAGCACTTTCTGGTCCGTACAGGTCGCGGCCAAGTGACGCGAAGGCGTCGCCCACGCGGCCGCGCGGATTGAAGTTCGCAGATGCGACGTGTTCGCATGGATCACGCGTTTGCGTCACCTAGCGTCAGGGCAACTATGGCCTATTATATATCAAATCGAAGCCTCGGACGTTAGCTTTCTAAAGCAACTGAAACCGCGTCGTTTGGACCTCTGTAGCTAAAGTTATAGCCGTCTGAGTGCGAAGAGGTTAGGCTGGATAGCTTAGCAGTTTCTCCAACTTCTTGTATTCCTTCCACTTTTGCATGCTTCCTTTCCATCCTCCAAGCCATTCTTGCCCTATAATATCTGAAAACACTTAACACACATATCAAGGTATCTAATGGTAATAAGAGAGGATTAATAATAAGCAAATATAAGATCAAAGAAGCATGTTTTCAATCATAGCACAAAATCAGGAAGGAAAATGTAAAACATGCGAATTGTATGAATAAGTGAGTAAAGAGTTGATAAAAACCACTCAATTGAGCATAAGATAAACCATAAAATAGTGGTTTATCAGTGAGCAATATTTTAAGTTTGGTGTGGTAAAAGCATAGCTTTTTGTTTTACCATTACCATTGAAGGCACCTAAGGCCGGAGAATCCTCTAGAAAAGGGAAAGGGAAGACAAAAGCTTCCACCTCCAAGTCATTGGAAATGGAAAGATTCATCTCCAAAGCCCATCAAGACCACTTCTATGATGTTGTGGCCAAGAAGAAGGTGATCCCCAAGGTCCCTTTCAAACTCAAGAAAAACGAGTATCCGAAAATCTGACATGAGATCCAAAGAAGAGGTTGGGAAGTTCTAACCAATCCCATCCAACAAGTTGGAATCCTAATAGTTCAAGAGTTCTATGCCAATGCATGGATCACTAGGAACCATGATCAAAGTATGAACCCGAATCCAAAGAACTATCTTACAATGGTTCGGGGGAAATACTTAGATTTTAGTCCGGAAAATGTGAGGTTGGCGTTCAACTTGCCCATGATGCAAGGAGATGCACGCCCCTACACTAGAAGGGTCAATTTTAATCAAAGGTTGGACCAAGTCCATATGGACATATGTGTGGAAGGAGCTCAATGGAAAAGAGATTCCAAAGGCAAGCCGGTTCAACTAAAAAGACTGGACCTCAAGCCTGTGGCTAGAGGATGGCTGGAGTTCATCCAACGCTCCCTCATCCCCACTAGCAATCGATCTGAAGTTACCATGGATCGGGCCATCATGATTCATAGCATCATGAATGGAGAGGAAGTAGAAGTTCATGAAGTCATCTCCCATGAATTATACAAAATAGCCGATAAGTCCTCTACTTTGGCAAGGCTAGCTTTTCCTCATCTTATTTGCCATCTATGTTACTCTGTTGGAGTTATCATAGAAGGAGACATCCTCATTGAGGAGGACAAGCCCATCACTAAGAAAAGGATGGAGCAAACAAGAGAGCCCACTCATGGAACCCAAGAGACGCATGAGGAAGCTCATGACCAAGAAATCCCGGAGATGCCTCAAGGGATGCACTTTCCTCCCAACAACTATTGGGAATAACTCAACACTTTCTTAGAAGATTTGAGTTACAATGTGGATCAATTAAGAGTGGAACATCAAGAGCACTCCATCATTCTCCATGAAATTAGAGAAGATCAAAGAGCAATGAGGGAGGAGCAACAAAGGCAAGGAAGGGACATAGAAGAGCTTAAGGACATCATTGGTCCTTCAAGAAGAAGACGCCACTAAAGGTGGATTCATTCCTTGTTCTTATCTTTTCTGTTTTTCGTTTTTATCTATGTTTTGTGTCTCTACTTCATGATCATTAGTATGTAGTAACTATGTCTTAAAGCTATAAATAATTCCATGAATCCTTCACCTCTCTTAAATGAAAAATGTTTCTAATTTAAAAGAACAAGAAGTACATAAATTTTGAAAATTGTCCTTGAATTTAGTTTAATTATATTGATGTGGTGACAATACTTTTTGTTTTCTGAATGAATGCTTAAATAGTGCATATTTTTGATCTTGTTGTTTATGAATGTTAAAATTGTTGGCTCTTGAAAGAATGATGAACAAAGAGAAATACTATTGATAATCTGAAAAATCATGAAATTAATTCTTGAAGCAAGAAAAAGCAGTGAAAAAGTAAAGCTTGAAAAAAAAAAGTGGCAAAAAAATTAGAAAGAAAAAGAAAAAGCAAGCAGAAAAAGCCAATAGCCCTTAAAACCAAAAGGCAAGGGTAAAAAGGATCCAAGGCTTTGAGCATCAATGGATAGGAGGGCCCAAGGAAATAAAATCCAGGCCTAAGCGGCTAAA
>NC_029777.3:51448116-51448683 GCF_000817695.3 Arachis duranensis | reverse complement strand
TCAAAGCAAAAAGAGTATGCTTAAGAGCTCTGGACACCTCTAACTGGGGACTCTAGCAAAGCTGAGTCATGTGTTTGTGGCATTTATGTATCAGGTGGTAATACTGGAAAACAAAATGCTTAGGGCCACGACCAAGACTCATAATAGTAGCTGTGTTCAAGAATCAACAAACTTAACTAGGAGAATCAATAACACTATCTGAAATTCTAAGTTCCTAGAGAAGCCAATCATTCTGAACTTCAAAGGAAAAAGTGAGATGCCAAAACTGTTCAGAAGCAAAAAGCTACAAGTCCCGCTCATCTAATCAGAATTAATATTCATTGATATTTTAGAATTTATAGTATATTCTCTTCTTTTTATCCTAATTGATTTTTAGTTGCTTAGGGACAAGCAACAATTTAAGTTTGGTGTTGTGATGAGCGGATAATTTATACGCTTTTTGGCATTGTTTTTAGATAGTTTTTAGTATAATCTAGCTATTTTTAGGGATGTTTTCATTAGTTTTATGCTAAATTCACATTTCTGGACTTTACTATGAGTTTGTGTATTTTTCTGTGATTTCAGGTA
>NC_029777.3:51429848-51448015 GCF_000817695.3 Arachis duranensis | reverse complement strand
AGGTTGACAAAGGACTGCTGATGCTGTTGGAATCTGACCTTCCTGCACTCAAAATGGATTTTCTGGAGCTACAGAACTCCAAATGGCGCGCTATCAATGGCGTTGGAAAGTAGACATCCATAGCTTTTCATCAATATATAATAATTTATACTTTATTCATAATTAGATGACCTAAACTGGCGCTCAATGCCAGTTTCATGCTGCATTCTGGAGTCAAACGCCAGAAACACGTCACGAACCAGAGTTGAACGCCCAAAACACGTTACAACTTGGTGTTCAACTCCAAGAGAAGCCTCAGCTCGTGGATAGATCAAGCTCAGCCCAAGCACACACCAAGTGGGCCCCGGAAGTGAATTTATGCATCAATTACTTACTTCTGTAAACCCCTAATAGCTAGTTTACTATAAATAGAACTTTTTACTAGTGTATCAGACGTCTTGGATTGTATTATTCAGTTTTTCATGGGGGCTGGCCATTCAACCATGCTTGGACCTTCATCACTTATGTATTTTCAATGGTGGAGTTTCTGCAGACCATAGATTAAGGGTGTGGAGCTCTGCTGTACCTCAAGTTTCAATGCAATTATTACTATTTTCTATTCAATTCGATTTATTCCCATTCCAAGATATTCGTTGCACTTCAACATGAGGAATGTGATGATCTGTGACACTCATCATCATTCTCACCTATGATCGCGTGACTGACAACCACTTCCGTTCTACCTTAGACCGAGCGCATATCTCTTGGATTCCTTAATCAGAATCTTCGTGGTATAAGCTAAAATTGATGGTGGCATTCATGGGAATCCAGAAAGTCTAACCTTGTCTGTGGTATTCCGAGTAGGATTCCGGGATTGAATGACTGGGACGAGCTTCAAACTCGCGATTGTTGGGCGTGATGACAAACGCAAAAGAATCAAGGGATTCTATTCCAACATGATTGAGAACCGACAGATGATTAGTCGTGCTATGACAGAGCATTTGGACCATTTTCACTGAGAGGATGTGATGTAGCCATTGACAACGGTGATGCCCTACATACAGCTTGCCATAGAAAGGAGTGACAAAGATTGGATAAAGACAGTAGAAAAAGCAGAGATTCAGAAGGAACACAATACCTATATACACCTATCTGAAATTCCACCATTGGATTACATGAGTAACTTTATCTTTATTTTCTATTTAATTTATTATTATTATTTGAAAAACCAATAATCTCTTAAATTAGTTAAATCCGCCTGATTGGGATTTACAAGATGACCATAGCTTGCTTCATACCAACAATCTCTGTGGGATCGACCCTTACTCACGTAAGGTATTACTTGGACGACCCAGTACACTTGCTGGTTAGTTGTGCGGAGTTGTGACAAAGTGTGATTTATGTTTGAGAGCACCAAGTCTTTGGAGCCATTATTGATGATCACAATTTCGTCCACCATACTTCCATGCAGAGTACAATACTGAAGCCTCATCCTTTGGTGAGAACTCATACAGTTTCACCACCAATCAAGGAGGAAGGTCCCAAGAGGAAGATGCATAGGGGATGGAAAAGCAATACAACCCCTACCCTAACAAGCAAGGAGAATCAAGCTGATAATAAAAGAAAGCTTGTTAGGAGGAATTCAAATTCAAGAGCACTAATCCTCTCTTCTTTCCCCTTTGGAGTCATTTCTGTTAACCAATTGGAAGAAGAGAAAGAAAGTAAACAACCAAGTGTAAAGCTAATGACATTAAAGAAGTGCATGTTTGGAGGCAACCCAACCATAAGTAGAGTATTATTGCTTTTATTTCTTTTGTTTTTCTTCATTTTAGTTGATTTCTATTGTTTTCCTTTTTAACTTTTGTGATCATGTGTAGTACTTAGAACAGAAACAGAGACATTCAGAGTTGAAAATAGAACACCTTGGGGAGATCCCTTTGCTGGCGTTGAACGCCAGACAAGGAGGAAAATGGGCGTTCAACACCTATAGAGGACAAGAAGCTGGCGTTGAACGCCAGAGAAGGACCACTTTAGGCGTTCAACACCCTAGAAGGACACAAGCCTGGCATTGAACGCCAGGTAGGGGGCAGAGAACTCGAAGTTTAAAGCCTCCTCAGCCAGTGGGTCCCACCCAAAACCCCACCCACTTCAACTTCAAACCTTTCTCACTCCTTCTTCCCTCCCATATTCTCTTTGCTTTAGGGCTAAAAAACTTTTTAAGTTTGGTATTGCAAAGTGAGCTCTAGTTTTATCTTATTATCAATGGCACCAAGGGAAGCTGAATCATCTTCATGGAAGAGCATAGCTTGAGGAGTAGCAGCCGCCCTCACTAAGGTGGTTGAGTTTTATTCTCCTCTTATCTATGTTATTTCTGTTTTCACTGTCCTTTAAATTACTGTCTATTTCATGTTCTAGTGCATGATCATATATAGTCTTTTATTTCCTTTTAGTCTTGTTTTTTGTGCCTTGTTGTGATTATAAAATATCAAATGTATTCCTCACCATGCTTAAAAAGAAAATTTTATTTTGAAAAAGAATAGTAAGATACATGAGTTTCGAGTATATCATGAGTTAATTCTAATTATTTTGATGTGGTGGCCCTGCATTTATCTTCTGAATGTATGACTTAACTGTGCATATTTGATAGTGATGTTAAGAATGTTGACTCTTCAAGAATAAAGGATTTAGAGAAGTATTATTAGCTCTCTAAAAAATCAAACAAATATTGATTCTTGAAGCAAAAAAAAAAAAGCAACAAAAAGAAAGAGAAAGAAAAAAAGCAAAAGAAAAAGTGAGAAAAAAAGAAGGAAAAAGAAAGAAAAAGAAAAAGAAAAAGAAAAAGCCAATAGCTCTTAAAACCAAAAGGCAAGAGCAAGGGTCCAAAGCTTTGAGCATCAATGGTTAAGAGGGTCTAAAGAAATAAAATCTTGGCCTAAAAAGTTCAAATGAGCTGCTTCCCCTAACTAAATGCTTGTGGTGTGAAGGTGTCAAGTGAAAAGCTTGAGACTGAGCAGTTAAAGTCGTGATCACGAAAGCAAATGAGTGTGCCTAAGTACTCTGGGTACCACTGTCTGGGGATTCTAGCAAAGCTGAATCACAATCCAATTGGGTTCACCCAGTTATGCCTATGGCGTTTATGTATCTGGTGGTAATACTGGAAAACAAAATGCTTAGGGTCACAGCCAGGCTCAAAAAGAAGTTGTGTTCAAGAATCAGGAAAAGCTGAACAAAGACAATCAATAATATCATCTGGATTCTGAGTTCCAAGGGATGTCAACATTTCTGAACTTCAAAGGAAAGTGAGATGCCAAAACTGTTCAAAAGTGAACAGCTAATAGTCCCGCTCATCTAATAGGAATTGAGCATCATTGACATCTCTAAGACTTATTTTATTCTTCTCTTCTTTTTAGTCCTAATTTGTTCTTAGTTGCTTGAGGATAAGCAACAGCTTAAGTTTGGCGTTCTGATGAGCAGATATTTTATACACTTTTTAGCACTATTTCGCAGTGTTTTTAGTACATTTGATTAAATTTTATTTCGCAGTGTTTTACTAGCAACCGATTCGAAGTAACTGTGTATCGGGCCATCATGATCCATAGTATCATGATTGGGGAGGAAGTGGAAGTTCATGAGATCATAACTCTAGAACTCTACAAGGTGGCTGATAAGCCCTCCACTTTGGCAAGGTTAGCCTTTCCTCATCTCATTTGTCACCTATGCAATTCGGCTGGGATTGTCATAGAGGAAGACATCCTCATTGAAGAGGACAAGCCCATCACCAAAAAGAGGATGGAGCAAACAAGAGAGCCCGCTCATGGACCTCAACAAGAGCATGAGGAAGTCCCTTATCAAGAAATCCCTGAGATGCCTCAAGGGATGCATTTTCCTCCACACAATTATTGGGAGCAACTCAACACTTCTTTGGGAGATTTGAGTTCCAATATGGAGCAACTAAGGATGGAGCACCAAGAGCAATCCATTATTCTCCATGAAATTAGAGAGGATCAAATAGACATGAGGGAAGAGCAACAAAAGCAAGGAAGAGACATAGAGGAACTAAAGTGCACCATTGGTTCTTTAAGAGGAAGAAGATGCCACCCTCACTAAGGTGGACCCGTTTCTTAATTTCCTTGTCTATTTACTTTTCTGTTTTCGGTTTTGAGCTTTATGTTTGACTAGGTTTTGTGTCTTTATTACATGATCATTAGTGTCTAGTGTCTATGACTTAAAGCTATGAATAATTCCATGAATCCTTCACCTTTCATAAATGAAAAAATGTTCCTAAATACAAAAGAACAAGAAGTACATGAATTTCAATTTTTTATCTTTAAATTAGTTTAATTATTTTGATGTGGTGGCAATACTTTCTTGTTTTCTGAATGAATGCTTGAACAGTGCATATTTTTTTATAGTGAAGTTTATGAATGTTAAATTTGTTGGCTCTTGAAAGAATAAATGAAAAAGAGAAATGTTATTGATAATCTGAAAAATCATAAAATTGATTCTTGAAGCAAGAAAAAGCAGTGAATAAGAAAGCTTGCAAAAAAAAGTGGCAAAAATTAAAACAAAAAGAAAGAAAACAGAAAAAGCAAGCAGAAAAAGCCAATATCCCTTTAAACCAAAAGGCAATGGTAAAAAGGATCCAAGGCTTTGAGCATTAATGGATAGAAGGGCCTAAGAAAATAAAATCCAGGCCTAAGCAGCTAAATCAAGCTGTCCCTAACCATGTGTTTTTGGCATGAAGGTCCAAGTGAAAAGCTTGAGACTGAGTGGTTAAAGTCGTGATCCAAAGCCAAAAACAGTGTTCTTAAGAACTCTGGACTCCTCTAATTGGGGACTTTAGCAAAGCTAAGTCACAATCTGAAAAGGTTCACCCAGTTATGTGTCTGTGGCATTTATGTATCCGGTGGTAATACTGGAAAACAAAGTGCTTAGGGCCACGGTCAAGACTCATAAAGTAGCTGTGTTCAAGAATCAACATACTAAACTAGGAGAATCAATAACACTATCTTAATTCTTAGTTCCTATAGATTCCAATCATTCTGAGCTTCAAAGAAAAAAGTGAGATGCCAAAACTGTTCAGAAGCAAAAAGCTACAAGCCCCGCTCATCTAATTAGAACTAAGTTTCATTGATATTATGGGATTTATAGCATATTCTCTTCTTTTTATCCCATTTTATTTTCAGTTTCTTGGGGACAAGAAACAATTTAAGTTTGGTATTGTGATGAGCGGATAATTTATACGCTTTTTGACATTATTTTTAGGTAGTTTTTAGTATGTTTTATTCACTTTTTATTATATTTTTATTATTTTTCATTCAAAATTCACATTTCTGGACTTTACTATGAGTTTTTGTGTTTTTCTATGATTTCAGGTATTTTCTGGCTGAAATTGAGGGACCTGAGCAAAAATATGATTCAGCGGCTGAAAAAGGACTACAGATGTTGTTGGATTTTGACCTTCCTGCACTCGAAATAGATTTTTCGGGAGCTACAAAAACCCAATTGGCGCGCTCTCAATTGCGTTGGAAAGTAGACATCCTGGGCTTTCCAGTAATATATAATAGTCTATACGTTGCCCGAGTTTTGACGATGCAAACTGGCGTTTAAACGCCAACTTCATACCCTATTCTGGCATTAAGCGCCAGAACTGAGTTACAAGCTAGAGCTAAACGCCTAAACTGGCACCAAACTGGCGTTTAACTCCAAGAAAAGTCTCTACACATGAAAGCTTCAATGCTCAGCTCAAGCACACACCAAGTGGGCCCCGGAAGTGGATTTCTGCACTATCTATCTTAGTTACTGATTTTCTGTAAACCCTAGCTACTAGTTTTAATATAAATATTACTTTTTCTCATTGTATTAGGGCCTTGGTTATTTTGGTTCCCTCTCTGGGGCCAAAACCAATGAACACCATTATCACTTATGTATTACCAATGGTGAAGTTTCTACACCTGATAGATTAAGGTGTGGAGCTCTGCTGTTCCTCGAGTATTAATGCAAAGTACTATTGTTCTTCTATTTAATTCGAGCTTATTCTTATTCCAAGATATTTATTCATACACAAGAACATGATGAATGTGATTATCAAGTGACACTCATCGCCATTCTCACTTATGAATGCGTGCCTGACAAACACTTCCGTTCTACATGAAAACAAGCTTGAATGCATATCTCTTGGATCTCTCTTCAACGATTCACATCGTCTCTCCTAACAACAGAGCATCTGAATCTGAGATTAAAATCTTCGTGGTATAGGCTAGAATCAATTGGCAGCATTCCTGTGATCCGGAAAGTCTAAACCTTGTTTGTGGTATTCCGAGTAGGGGCTGGGAAGGGATGACTGTGACGAGCTTCAAACTCACAACTGTGGGGCGCAATGACAGTGCGCAAAAGGATCATTGGATCTTATTCCGACATGATCGAGAACCGACAGCTGATTAGCCATGCGGTAGCTGTGCCTAGTATTTTTCATCTGAGACGAGAAATCCAACAGTTGATTAGCCGTATAGAAACCGTAGAGGACCATTTTCACTGAGAGGACAGAAGGTAGCCATTGACAACGGTGATCCCCAACATACAGCTTGCCATGGAAAGGAATTTGAATAATTGAATGAAGGTAGTAGAAAAGCAGAGATTCAGAAGTATCTCTATCTTTATTTTATGTTTTATTTATCTTTTAATTATCAAAATCCCATAACCATTTGAATCTGCCTGACTGAGATTTACAAGATGACCATAGCTTGCTTCAAGCCGACAATCTCCGTGGGATCAACCCTTACTCACGTAAGGTATTACTTGGACGATCCAGTACACTTGCTGGTTAGTTGTGCGGAATTGTGAGGAAAGTGTTGAGATTACGATCGCGTGCACCAAGTTTTTGGCACCGTTGTCAAAGATCACAATTTCGTGCACCAGAAGCCAAAGTGAATTACCTATGCATATGGATGGAGTTGGCAAATCCCACAATGGCCCCATTCACAAGGATTTACCCGTGGATTAACGAACAACTTGTGCAAGGGCTTACTATAACACAACAATCACTTGAGCAATAATAAGAGATATAGAGGGCCAGGGATCCACAAAAGATGAACGAGGATGATGATGATGAAGAAGATGGAGATGATAAAGAGGATAAAAATGATGAAGATGATGAATAAGGTAGTTGAGTTCCTTTCTTCCTTTTTCCTTTCATTCCTTTTTTTTCTCTTCTTTTTCTTTTCTTTCCCTTCATGCACTATGTTTCTATTTTCCTTTGATTGTTTCTTATCTTTCCCTTTAAGAACCACTAATGTACTTGAAGCTTAATACACTAAGCAAGCAAGAATCATGTATTAAAAGGAAATTGCAAAGAAAAAGGGGTTGAACAAAAGTAGACAAGAGCATGACTATTTAGATACGAAAGGCCAAATTAACTGAATGTTCAGCACAAATTGAATAGAACTGTTTGAGATTTCAATCTAGAGAAGTACTATGGAACCCTCAAATTTAACAAATCCTTGAAGAAGAAAAAGTAAATGACTAATAATTGACAAAAATGGGGAAGAAAGAGAAGCCCAAGGCTCTAAGCACTACTGATTGGGAGAAATAATTAGTTAAGTGCTTGTGGTATTTCTGTGTCAAGCAAAGCTTGAGAGAAAACATATAGAGTCAAAGTTAAGCTCAAAAGTGCAAAGCACTCCCCAAAGAAGAGAAGCTCAAGACTCTGAGCACCACTGACTGAGAAAAATAAAAAGAAACATAGACTCAAAGAGTTTCCCAGTTAAGTGCTTGTAGTATTTATGTGTTAAGCAAAACTTGAGACAAAGCATTTAGAGTCAAAGCTAAGCTCAAGGTGCAAAGCATCCGACAAAAGAAATTGTAAAAGAAAAGAAAAGAAAATAGCTTTCCTCAAGGTGGGAATTTATAAGGAAGGACGACTCCATAATATGATCAAGATGGAAGCCTCGAAAAATTAAAATCTTTTGTACTAGATTGTGTATAAGTGAAAAGGCCAACTGAAACTACTTGAAATGCTACCAATTACCCTTGATCTTTAAGATTAAGCTCTTTAACTATGAATGCATGATTCTTTGTTTGCTTGAAGACAAGCAAAGACTTAAGTTTGGCGTTGTAATGCATGAGCATCTTTTAGTAGTTTTCTAGTTAACTATCTTAATAAGGTTAGTGATTCTTCTCTAAATTTATTGTACTTCAATCAATATACTTTAAATGTCTTGTGTTTTATGTTTTGTAGGGGATCATTGAAGAACACAGAATAAGCAAGCTAAGAGAGGAAGGAGAAAACAAAGGAGAAGGAAAAACAAAAAAAGAAGGAAGTAAGTAGAGACATGGTGTGTTACCTGCCTCATGCCTTTCACGCCACCAACAACCTTCTATAGAGAGCGTGGCATGTCCTTCACACCACTCACACGTTGGTTTAAAGTCCAAAAAGGTAGCAAGGTGGATGCATTGAATGCGTAGCACTTGCCTCATGCCTACTCTCTTCATCCTTCAGGCTCCACCATCGAAGAAGTAGGACGTGACTCACATCCTTCACGTCTATTTTTCATCCGCCTTCAAGGGCATTGATAAACTCCATTTTTAAGATTTATCTTGAATTTAGAGTATTTTGTCAACCTTTCCTCACATTTATTCAATAAAATAGCATAGTTTTGTGATTCTTCCTTAATTTGTGCTTAAGTGTGAAAACATGGTTTTTAGGCCTTTAATTTGCTAATTTTAATTCACCTTTGATTCCACTAGATGCCTTGATGTGTTTGTTAAGTGAATTTAGGTTGAAAAGGTTAGGAATATATCAAAGGAGTGAAGAGAAAGCATGCAAAGTGGAGGAATCATGGAAAGCCAAAGATTTGGGATGCACTCATGGACGCGCACGCGCAAAGGACATATACGGGTGGATCGCAAAATTCTAGGGATGCGTACGCAAATTCTGAAGTGCCCCTGGCCCAATTTTGAGCTGAATTTTTGGCGAGAAAAGGTTAAAAAGGACCAAGGATTGAAGGAGAAGACATCACTTCATATCATTCACCATTAAGAACAATTAGGAAGTTTTAGATCTAGTTTTATTGTTAGTTTTCTAGAGAGAGAAGCTCTCTCTTCTCTCTAGAATTAGGATTAGGTTTAGGTTAGAATTTCTTAGATCTAGGTTTTAATCCTTGCTTTCATCTACTTCTACCTTTCAATTCTTTGTTGCTACATCTTGTTCTTCTATTCTCTTGTTGTAATTTTCTCTATTTTGTTTCTATACTTTGTTGTTGATCTACTCTTGTTCCTTTATTTTCTTTTAATGCAATTTGAGCTAATTCATGTTAATTGTGATTTCCTTGATTGTTGTTGTTGATTCTTTGCAATTAGTTGTTGTTAGATTTCATTCTTATTGTTAATTTACTATGCTTTCCTTTTATGCCTTCCAAGTGTTTGATATAATGCTTGGAAGGATATTAGAGTAGAATTTTATGTTCTTGGCTTGGGATGGTAACTTAGGAATTCTTGAGTTACTAATGTCCAAGTGATTCATAGTTGATAGCCATTGACTCCAGCTCTCATTATTTTAATTAGTGAATAGCTAGGACTTATGGACTTGGATTGATATAGCTCATTTGACTTTCCTTTACTTGTTAGAGGATGATTTAATAGGATTGATCCTTGCAATTATCATGTTGTGGTTAGTGATAGGGATAGAGATCCTTGACCACCAAACCTTGCCAAGACCATTTTATCATTTGAATTCCATTGCCATTTACTTTTCTTGTTTCTTATCCAAAACCCCAAAATATACATGTCCATAACCAATAACAAGAACACTACCCTGCAATTCCTTTGAGAGATGACCCGACGTTTGTATACTTCGGTTATTTGATTTATTAGGGATTTGTACTTGTGATAAACAAATTTTTGTATGAAAGGATTGTTGTTGGTTTAGAAACTATACTTGCAACGAGATTTCATTTGTGAAATTCTACACCATCAATTTTCTCGCTCATCAAAATGGCGCCGTTGTCAGGGAGTTGCAATTGTGTGCCTTGTTATTGGTTATTGTACATATGAGAATATTGTGAATATGCTTGTCTTTTGTTTGTTTGTTAGCTTTTGTTAGCTTTAGGACTTAGTTAGTTTATTTTTTCTTTCACTATGAATTCTCACCCTCTTGGCTATGCGTTTGGTTTAAATTGTGTTGTAGGAAATGTGGACTTTAATGACAACGTGTATCAAGGATGGAACCGTCAAAGATGGGAGGAGCCTCAAGGAATTGATCACTCCTCTTGGCAACAACCTCCGGACACTTATAGGTATAATTCCCATCCTAATGCATGCCAATTCAATGGGTATGACAATCAACAGCCACCATCATATGCCTATGAATCTTATCCTCAACATGACCATCAACCATGCTCACAAGCCCCTTTTTACCAAATACTTTCCTATGATCCATATCCATCATATGACCAATCACCCATACCACATCCTTGTGACCATTATAAGAAAAAACCTTTAGAACCACCACAACCCTATCATGATTACTACCAAGAACCACCTCAATACATACAATCTCTATACCCTTACCAAGAAGAACCACCTTCCTACTATGAACCCTTTCTCCAAAATAATGAACCTTCCTATCTACCCCAAGCCCCAATGGATGATTCTCTCACTTTTCTACTTCAAGGACAAGAGGCCATGCAAAGGAATACACTAGAGTTTGTGGCTAACTTGACCAAGGTAGTGGATACTTTAGCCTACCAAGACTTGAACACTCAAAGTACTTCCGTGGCCACATGTAAAGCCCCAAAAGAAGAGCAAAGCATGAGGAAGAAAATGGAAAATCCGGTGGAGAAGGAGGAATCGGTATTTGTATTGGAGCAATTGGAGAAACCTATGATTATTGAAAACAAGGAGGAAGTGGTTGAAGATTTAGGGGATACAGAACCACTATGTGAACCTCAACAACCTCCGAAACATATCAAAATTGAAGAATATGAAGAGGTTGATCAAGAGATGGATCCAATCATTAATGACTTTTTATCTAAAATTGAATCCTCTCCCGTTGGGTGTGAAATTGAGGTTATTGAAGACAACTCCATCACAATTGACATTGATGACCTTGTTCAAGACCCTTCCATAGGATGTGAAGTTGATATTGAAGTAGATTTCACACAACCTCCCAAGTTTGATTTAGTTGATGATGATGAGGAAATGGAAGAAGTTGATAAGCAAGAAGAATTTGAAAGAAGTTGTCAAGAGGTGGAAATAACCAAGAAAGAGGATAAGGGAGTTGATCTCGCATTGTCTAAGTGTGGGGAGGTTTCCCTTCCTAAGTCACCATCCAAAGCAACATTCAAGTGGGTAAAATTCTTACCTTTAAGCTTCACTTTCTCGCTTGAATATGGTTTGATTGAAACTGATGGGCAACTTAGAGCTTAATAAGGGAAAAATGATTCCACACAAACTCACCGGCAAGTGTACCGGGTCGCATCAAGTAGTAATAACTCACAAGAGTGAGGTTGATCCCACAGGAATTGATGGATTGAGCAACTTTAGTTAGGTGATGAATTTAGTTAAGCAAAAATTTGATTATTTGAGTGAAACTTGATTAACAGAACTAAAATTGCAAGAAAATAAAAAGGAGAAGGTAAATTGACAAAATATTAAAGTGCAGAAAAAATAAATTGCAGAAACTTAAAGTGCAAGAAAGTAAATAAGCTAAAACTTAAAGTGCAAGAAAGGTAAATAACTGAAACTAAAGTGCAAGAAATTTAAATTGCTGAATTTAAATTGCTGGGAAATGTAAATTGCTTGAAGAATAAAGGGATTTGGGTACAGGGATTCAGAATTAAACTAGAAAATGTAAACTGAAGTAAATCAGAGAAGTATAAGACGAAGATATTCAAATCAGGATCTCAATAGCAAAACAGAAATGTAAAATTGCAGAGAAATCAAAACAGCAAGAAAGCTTAGCTCAATTATGAAATTCTAAAAGAGAAATTGACATTTTCAGAAGAGTAACAAGAGCAGAAAGCAAATCTAGATCTCAATTACTCTTTTCACCAAACAGTAAGAAGAAATTGCAGAAGAAATAAAATGAAAGCAGAAAAGGAAGTTCAGATCCAATTTCTAATTCTTAGAACTATAAAAAGAAAAAGGGAAGATGATTCTCAGATGAAGAATTTCAGTGCATTCTTCTATTTGGATCCCAAACCCAAAACAGAAAATAGAAGTTCCCGAAGAAAGTAAAATGAACACAAAAAGCAAACTTAGATCTGATCCCAATTCCACAATTGAAAAATTAAAAGAGAGAACTAAAAAGTAAGTAAAAATGTAAGCTAAGTCAATGTAATGTTTCCTTCAACTCAAATTTGATCCTATTTATACACTTTCTATTTTCAATCTTCAAAATTTGGAGTGGACTTTTTTTATTTGGATTTGGCCTTGAATAAATGGGTCAGGGGTAGCTTGGCGATGCTCCCAGTGGAGCGAACCATGAACAAAATGAACACTACGTTCATTCTCTCTTGGTGTGCTTCCTTTGGTGTGTCCTTCCTCTATTGATGCTCGCTTTCTGAACGCTACACTCAATATTTGAGCGCTATCCTTTGGTTGAGCACTTCTTTGGTGCGCGAATGTGTGCTCTCCTAGCACTTCCTTAGTGAGCGCTCCGTTGATTCCTTGAGCACTGCCTAGCGCTCCCTTGGTTGAGCGCTTCTCCTAGCGCTCCCTTGGTTGAGCGCTACGTTGAGTATTTGAACGCTGCTTAGTGTATGGCACGAGCTCACTTCCAAAGTGAACGCTAGCTATCTTTGAGCATGGCGTTCTTTATTTGCACGCAACGCTTCCCTGATTCTTCCTCTCTTCATTTCTTCACCTATAAGCAACCAATCAAGTAATCAAAGTCTCACCAAAATCACAAGATCTTTGCATCATTCATAAAATCAATTAATTCTAACATAAATCTTATGATTTTGTGTAAAATAAATGATGTTTGATTAATTCAAAATAACCATGAAAATCACTTCAATCACTTACTTATTGTGCAAGAAAGTGCATAAAACCTAATCAAACTAATGAAAAATGCTTGTAAAACTAGCATAAGATGACTTGTCATCACAACACCAAACTTAAACCTTGCTTGTCCCCAAGCAAGCACTAAACATGAGAAGAAATGAGATAAAACAGAGAAGCATATATGTCCTTATTTAGCAGGTAATAAAATTTGGTTCATGGGGTTTTATGCAGACAAAATGCAGCTCAATTATTCTGAGCTATCTGATATGAAATGTCCCTTTGAGGATTCACTAGAGTTACTGCTATAATGCCTTGCTCTTTGATTGATCCCTGTTAGATTTTTCCTTCTTTCTTTTGCTTAGAAACTTATTTTTCAATGATAGCTCAGTGTCAAGTGTTGCAGTAGCCTTTTGGCTCAATTTGTTTTTTCAACACTTCTTCACTACAGACACTTGGCTCACAATTCTTCTTAGGAACATTGATGCCCAGCACCTCTTTGGGTTACTAAATGCTTTACAACTAGGTTGCTCTTGATAATGGACTTTTGGTTGGTAATCCCGGATTAGTTAACCCAAGTTACCAAGTTTTAAAAGACTCCTTAGAACCTAATTGTCCAAGCAGATCCTAGTACAAGAAGCACCACAGGCATATGTCCTAAGGTCCAAGCTATTGGTGTCTAGCCTTATTATTTGCTTCTTTCATTTTTGTTGCCAATCATTGGCTTTTCTTTTCTTTTTCTTTCTTACTTTTCTTTATTTTCCAAGGATGTTCATTAATAGAAGGTTTTATCACAGCAACTAAGTTTACACTACAAAAAGGACATTCTATTCTACAGCTTTTATTATTGAGCTTATCATCTAATCAAGCAATTACCACCACTGAACTTTTTCTAATTCCTACCACATTGGACAATTACTTTCTATTTCAAACATTTTCTCTTATTGATGCAAAAGGAAAACAAGACATGAATTTAAGCAGATGAAGATGAAAATAAGCATTTAAGCTAGTGCAATTAACAGACATCGAAATTTGCACTATCAGAACTAAACATCAAGGTAAACATCAACTTCTCATTCTGAACATTTCAAAGCAGAATAAATTTTGTGACAATACAACCTCTCAGGAGTGTCTTGCAGCTTTCTTTTTGTCTTCATCATCTTTTACTCTTGCATTTCCCTTGGTGATGATTCTTTTAAGAGGCTGAGTGTCTTTTCTGCATAATTATTGGAAGTTGCTTGTTTTTCCAAGCACTTAGGCAGATGGTTAGCATGCATGAATTATTGTAGGTTCTTGAACTTACTTTGGTGAGGAAACACCAAACTTAGTCCCTTGCTACTGTCTATGATGCATTAGTTACATGAAACCTTGTGCTTCTGCTAAAAGTAATAAAACTAAAAAATAGAGAACAGACAATGGTTTAGTGGTTTCTCTAATTGCTTGGAGCTAGTAACCATTTATGCAGAGGGTTAAAATGTGTTTTTAAGTGAGATTTTTGGTGGAACACCAAACTTAGCTCCTTCATTCACCCTTAAATTGTTTTGGTGTGCAACACCAAACTTAGCTCCTTAAAATACAGATAAGTCTACTTAACCTCTTTATTGAAATAGCTATAAAAAGAAACTATCTCAGGTTGGGTTGCCTCCTAACAAGCGCTCTTTTAATGTCACTAGCTTGACCTCCTTCATTCTTGCTCAACTTAATTCCTGAACCTCCTTCTCTTTGTCCCCAGGGCCTCCCTAGTAATGCTTTGCCCTGTGATCGTTTGCTGTGAAGATGTCTTTTATTGCTTCATCCATAAGTTTAAGGCATCCATAAGGAAGAATCTTTGTCACCAAGTAGGGACCAGTCCATTTGGACTTGAGCTTGCCAGGGAAAACTTTGAGCCTGGAGGTATACAAGAGTACTTGCTGTCCTAGTTTGAACTCCTTCTTTGAGATCCTTTTGTCATGCCATTTCTTAGCCTTTTCCTTGTAGATCTTAGCATTTTCATGGGCTTCCAATCTAAAATCATCCAACTCATTTAGTTGCAGTAGTCTATTCTCTCCTGCTGCTTAAGAATCAACATTGAGGAGTTTAGTGCCCCAGAAGGCTTTATGCTCAAGCTCTACAAGAAGGTGACAAGACTTTTCATATAATAACTAAAAAGGAGACTTTCCAATAGGAGTTTTAAAAGCAGTCTTGTATACCTAGAGAGCATCTTCTAATTTTCTGGCCTAATCCTTTCTTGTGCTTCCTACGGTTTTCTCTAAAATCCTCTTCAACTCCCTATTAGCAAGCTTTACTTGGCCATTGGTCTGTGGGTGATATGGTGTGGCTACTTTATACATTGATGTGTGGAAAACGATCCAACACAAAACTCACCGGCAAGTGCACCGGGTCGCATCAAGTAATAAAACTCACGGGAGTGAGGTCGATCCCACAGGGATTGAAGGATTGAGCAATTTTAGTTTAGTGGTTGATTTAGTCAAGCGAATCAAGTATTGGTTGAGTGGTTTATTATTAACAGAAACTAAATTGCTTGGAAGGTAAAGGGGGAAGGGATAATTGCAGTAAATTAAAGAGCAGGAAAGTAAAAGATGATGAATCTTAAAGAACAAGAAATTAAATGGCTGAAACTTAAAGTACAAGAAATGTATATTGCAGTAACTTAAAGTGCAAGAAATATAAATTGCTTGAATGGAAAAGGGATTTAAGGATTGGGAATTCAGAATTTCAGCAAGGGAAAGTAAATTGCAGCAATTAATAAATCAGAAGATGAATTGTAAGTACTAAAATTCAAACAGGAAACTGAAATTAAATTGCAGCAAGGGTTCACAGAAGAACCAAAAACTTGAAGCAGAGGTTCACAGAAGAACCAACAAGGAAAATGGGATCTCAGGACTCAAGAGACTAGATAGCAAAGTCTAGATCTCAATTACCTTCCCAGATCCAAGCCCACAAAGCAATTACAAGAAATTGAAGAAGAAGCAGTAAAGGAATTGAAATTCAACTTAATTATGCAGAAGAGGAATTAAAGAGATTTTGAATGGAGATTGAGACAGAATTTCCTCAATTCTTCACACCCAAAACTCAAAACAAGAAAAGTAAAAATTGCCCAAGCAAGAACGAGGAAGAAGAGAGATCAATTCTCCTCCCTAATTCTCTGAAATCTCTAAGAGACGGTTCAGAAGTCAAAAATAAAAGAAAAGGATTCAAAGCTCAAAGGGAAAGTTCAAAACTCCAAAGTCAAGAAAAGGGTTCTAATTACATCAAACTATCTCCTATTTATACACTTTCTATTCTTGGATTTTGGAATTTGGATGGGCTTTTGATTTGGTGAAGAAATGAATTAAATTGGATTTTTAATCCAATTTTCAGCCCATGAAAAAGTGGCTTCCAGGAGGCTGCCCTGGCAGCCCTTGTGGAGGGCAGGGCAGGAAATGGTGCGTGCTTGGTGCGTTCAAGATGCTGCATGATGTTGCCCTGCCCTTGTGGAGGGCAGGGCAGAAAATTGTGCATCTGGCCCATGGTGCGTGCGTGTGGTGCATTGGTGCGTGCAGGATGCTACCCTGCCCTCACGGATGGCAGGGCAGAACTTTTTGGTGCGCCAGAATGATGCCTGTGCGTGCTGCTGGTGCTGCCGAGTGATGCCTGTGCGCCAGAATGATGCTGCCGAGCCTTCCCTTGGTGCGCCAGAATGGTGCGTGTGTGTGCATCACCAAAATGCTGCCCTGCCCTTGTGGAGGGCAGGGCAATGTGCCAAGGTTGAAGCTCCATGTTCGATCCTTGGGTGACGCGCACGCTACCTCTTTTCCTTGATTTTCTTGGCACCAAAGTAAGGCTTAGTTTCTTGTTTCCTCATGGTTCCGTGTTCAACCCTTGTGGCAAGCAATGGTGAACTTTTTCTTTGAATTTCTTCCCTTGGTGAGCCCGATACTGCCCTTGAGGAGGGCAGGGCAAGGTTTTTACTTTCTTTGATCCAAGGCACAATTTTGTGCTCTGCCCTTGTCGTGGGCAGGGCAGCGTTGCCTCTCAAGATTCATTTCCTTATGTTGCCCTCCTAGAGGGCAGTGTGCCCTTGTGGAGGGCAATGTTTGCACTCCTCTTTTATGCGCCACGCCTTTTTCTCCTTGGGCCACGCTTCATGAAATGAACAAGAAAAGAACACATATCCTTATTAGGCATATAGCAGAACTTGATCTATGGAGTCTTTATGCAGACAATGATAACTCAATTATTGTTGCTGTTACATAGTATACATCTTTCCTCAAAGGCTTGCTAAACTTGCTGTTATGAGACTTACTTTTTAATTACTCCCTTGCTAACTTTTTTTTCTTATAATGCTTAACAAGCTTATTATTCTTTTGGAGGTTTGGTGTCTAATGTTGCAGTAGTAGCCTTTGGCTTTATTCTTTTCTTTTCTTTTACTCAACATCTTTCCACCACAGACACATGGCTCACTATTTCTTCCTAGGATCATTGATGCCCAGCATCTCTTTGGATAACTAAATGTTCTGTATCTAAGTTGCTCTTTATTGTGGACTTTCAATTGGCCATCCCAAATCAGTTGATCTAAGTGACCGGGTTTTAAAATACCCCTTAGAATTTACTTATCTAAGCATATCTTAGTACAAGAACACCACAGGCATATGTCCTAGGGTCCAAGCTATTGGTGTCCAACCTTTATTCTTTGTTTTTCTTGCCACTTTGGCCTTTTCTTCTTCCTTTTCTTTCTGTTTTAAAACAAAATTTAGCTAAGTGATGGATAACAAGCATTATGCAGATTTAGTATTCTTAACAAACAATTTCACTTGCAACTAGATAAACACTTTAGCAAGACATACAATGGTTTCCAGATTCAAAACATTTCTCAGCAGCAAGGATTAAGTTTAGATACAACCTTCGAAGTTTCAGCCCTTTGATTCTTCCTTCTGTTGTGTTCTCTTTGAGTTAAGATGCATAATATCTTCAATTGTTGACTCATGTCCTGCATAATTCTCAAAGTTGCTTGCTTCTCAAGCCCTTAATTGTATGGTTAGTATGCATAAACTGAGTGTGGTTCCTGGATTTATTTTGGTGTGGGAACACTAAACTTAATTGTTTGCCACTGCCTCTTATGCAACAATTTAACCATATGTGAAACCTTGTGTCCTTGCTAAAGGTTAATGAAATTAAAGCTAGAAAACAATTCAACAGTTGAATAATGT
>NC_029777.3:51427129-51429591 GCF_000817695.3 Arachis duranensis | reverse complement strand
AAGCACTCTTTTATTGTCACTAGCTTGACATTGAACTCCCTTTAGGGTGGTTGATGCTGGTGATGTCTCAACTTGTCACCTTTCACTGTTAGCTTTCTCTGTGTGCCTTGATGCTCAATTTCAATATGCTCAAGAGAAAGTACTTGGTTGACAGTGTAATAATCTTCTGTTCCCAACTGTTGATACACTAGTTGCACCTTATCACCCTTGGAAAATCCTTCAGTTGGGATTTTCTTATTTCTCCACCCTTTGTAAGCCTTCTTCTTGCTCTTCATCTTTTTCTTTCTTGTTGATCTTTCTTTCTTGACAGTGACTTGGGTTGTGATGCCTTCCTTCTTTCTTAACAGTGACTTGGGTTGTGATACCTTCCTTCTTGTTTATCATCCCAGCTTCTTTTTGAATTCTTTTTTCTTCTTGCAGCTGCTTATTTTTCTGTTCTACTGCCTTGTTGGTTGCTTGCTTTGGAAGGAAGTCACTACTTGTCTTGCTTGTTTCCTCATTCCTTTGTAATTCTGGAAAGACTTTCAAGGTGATGCTCTCCTCATGCATCCTGAGGGTTAGCTCTCCCTGCTCTATATCTACGATGGCTCTAGTAGTAGCCAAAAATGGTCGACCAAGTATTATGGAGTCATTCTCATTCCCTGCTGATTCTAGGATCACAAAATCTGCTGGAAAGATGAACTTGTCAACCTTAACTAAAAGGTTTTCAATCAACCCTTTAGGATATACCACTGATTGATCTACTAATTCCAAGGACATCTGTATTGGTTTCACCTCTCCTATGCCAAGCTTTTTCACTAAAGAAGATGAAATTAGATTTATACTTGCTCCTAAGTCACACATCCCCTTGTTGATGAATAAGCTTCCAATAGTGCACGATAGGAAGAAGCCTCCAGGAACTTCAAGCTTGGGAGGGAGTCCTTTTCTGATTAATGCACTGCATTCTTCACTGAGCATTACAGTCTCCTTCTCACTCCAACTCCTTTTCTTATTGATGAGCTCCTTCAAAAACTTGGCATACAGAGGCATTTGCTCCAATGCCTCAGCTAAAGGTATGTTGATTTCCAGTTTCTTGAAAGTCTCAAGAAATTTATGGAAATGTTGATCCTTTGTCTCCTTGTGGAATCTCTGTGGATAAGGTATTGGGGGTGTCAAGCTTTTCTCCCCTTGAAGTTGTCTTGGAATCGGTTCTTCCATGATCTGCTTTCCCTTCTTCAAATTTTGTTCATGATTTGCTTTCCTTTCTTTAGATTTTGTGGTATATCTTCTTTTTCTTGAGGTTGATTCTGAGGGTGATTACTTGCTGTTGCATCTTCATCATTGGCTGCCTCTTTTTCAACTTGTTTTTTGTCACTTTCTTTGGGCTTCTTGGTGGCTTCTTCATCTTTCAGCAGTATTTTTCCACTCCTCAACTGTATTGCCTTGCATTCCTCTTTTGGAGTAGGAATGGTGTCACTTGGTAGTGAGCTTGATGGTTTTTCAACAGAAATTTGTTTGGAGATTTGCCCAATCTGCCTCTCTAGGTTCTTCATGGAAGCTTCTTGGTTCTTTGTTGTTAATTCTTGGTTCTTCATCATCTTCTCCATGAGCATCTCTAGATTAGTAATCCTCTGAGAGTCTTGTAAGATTGGTTGGTTTTGGGGTGTTGATGGATGTTGATAGGTGTTTTGGTTAGTTGGGTGGTTATTGGGTGGATAATGGTTAGAGTTGGGATAAGTGTTTTGTGGTTTTCTGTATGTGTTTTGGTTAGTGTTTGGCTGGTTGTTGTTTGTGTTTTTCCAATTGTTTTGAGTTGAATTCCTTTGCCATGGCTGCTGAATTTGATTGTGGTTGTCTCCCCATCTGAGGTTGGGATGGTTCTTCCAAGAATGATTGTAAGTATCTCCATAGACTTCATTAGTTCCAGGATTTTGGTTGTGCATGTATTGGACTTGCTCTTGCTGTTGCTCCTCTTGAATTTCTTTATTCTGACCCCAAGTAGTTGATGGTTGGCTTGTGGCACTTACTGATGCAACTTGCAGGCCATCAATCCTTTTGGCCATTTGCTCAAATTGTTGCTGAATTTGCTGCTGCATCATTTTGTTTTGAGCTAAGATTGAATCCACTCCTTCCAACTCCATTACTCCTCTCCTTTGTGATGATTGGCGTTGCCTTTGGTGAGCAAAGAAATATTGGTTGTTAGCCACCATATCAATGAGATTTTGAGCTTCCTCTGTAGTTTTCATGAGTTGTGATGAGCCTCCAGCTGAATGGTCAAGTGCTTCTTGAGCCTTCAGAGTGAGTCCCTCATAGAAGTTCTGCAGCTTATCCCACTCCGTGAACATCTCTGGTGGACATTTCCTCAATAGTGCCTTATATCTTTCCCATGCTTCATATAAATGTTCAGCCTCCATTTGAGTGAATGTCTGCACCTCAGTCTTCAATCTTATGATCCTTTGAGGGGGGTAAAATTTGGCAAGAAA
>NC_029777.3:51406941-51426899 GCF_000817695.3 Arachis duranensis | reverse complement strand
CCTCCTCCAAAAGAACAGTTGTTTTGGACCAAAGTGATGAGTTATGGCTTTAGTTCAAAATTGTTTGCATTGACATTAGGAGTAAGAATGCTACTTCCACAGTGTCTAGCATTTGCAAATGTGTATGAAGCCAGGACTCTTCTTTGTTGTGGGTTATTGTTGGCCCCTTCTCCTGGTTGATTGAGATTTGATGGATCTCCTTCCATTTCTTGGAATTCCTCCTCAGATTCTTCCTCTCCAGCAACGTTTTTCCCTCTTTCAGCTCTTCTTATTCTTCGAAGAGTTCTTTGGTCAATTTCAGAGAGGATAAGGGAAGATCTTCCTGTACCTGACATACAAACACACAACAATAAACACACAGATCCAGAAAACTAATGAAACTTCAATCTATAGCTAGAATGAAGTTTTAGTTAGTTTAAGCAAAAATTCAAACAGTTAGTGTGTTAGCCAAAATTAAAGCAACAGAAAAGAAAAAGTGCTTGATCTAGATCTCCACTTCACTTAATCATTGTCAATCGATTTCAATCCCCGGCAACGGCGCCAAAACTTGATGTGTGGAAAATGATCCAACACAAAACTCACCGGCAAGTGCACCGGGTCGCATAAAGTAATAAAACTCATGGGAGTGAGGTCGATCCCACAGGGATTGAAGGATTGAGCAATTTTAGTTTAGTGGTTGATTTAATCAAGCGAATCAAGTATTGGTTGAGTGGTTTATTATTAACAGAAACTAAATTGCTTGGAACGTAAAGGGGGAAGGGATAATTGCAGTAAATTAAAGAGCAGGAAAGTAAAAGATGCTGAATCTTAAAGAATAAGAAATTAAATGGCTGAAACTTAAAGTACAAGAAATGTAAATTGCAGTAACTTAAAGTGCAAGAAATATAAATTGCTTGAATGGAAAAGGGATTTAAGGATTGGGAATTCAGAATTTCAGCAAGGGAAAGTAAATTGCAACAATTAATAAATCAGAAGATGAATTGTAAGTACTAAAATTCAAACAGGAAACTGAAATTAAATTGCAGCAAGGGTTCACAGAAGAACCAAAAAGGAAAATGGGATCTCAGGACTCAAGAGACTAGATAGCAAAGTCTAGATCTCAATTACCTTCCCAGATCCAAGCCCACAAAGCAATTACAAGAAATTGAAGAAGAAGCAGTAAAGGAATTGAAATTCAACTTAATTACGCAGAAGAGGAATTAAAGAGATTTTGAATGGAGATTGAGACAGAATTTCCTCAATTCTTCACACCCAAAACTCAAAACAAGAAAAGTAAAAATTGCCCAAGCAAGAACGAGGGAGAAGAGAGATCAATTCTCCTCCCTAATTCTCTCAAAGCTCAAAGGGAAAGTTCAAAACTCCAAAGTCAAGAAAAGGGTTCTAATTACATCAAACTATCTCCTATTTATACACTTTCTATTCTTGGATTTTGGAATTTGGATGGGCTTTTGATTTGGTGAAGAAATGAATTAAATTGGATTTTTAATCCAATTTTCAGCCCATGAAAAAGTGGCTTCCAGGAGGCTGCCCTGGCAGCCCTTGTGGAGGGCAGGGCAGGAAATGGTGCGTGCTTGGTGCGTTCAAGATGCTGCATGATGTTGCCCTGCCCTTGTGGAGGGCAGGGCAGAAAATGAAGCATCTGGCCCATGGTGCGTGCGCGTGTTCGCGGAGGGCAGGGCAGAACTTTTTGGTGCGCCAGAATGATGCCTGTGCGTGCTGCTGGTGCTGCTGAGTGATGCCTGTGCGCCAAAATGATGCTGCCGAGCCTTCCCTTGGTGCGCCAGAATGGTGCGTGTGTGTGCATCACCAAAATGCTGCCCTGCCCTTGTGGAGGGCAGGGCAATGTGCCAAGGTTGAAGCTCCGTGTTCGATCCTTGGGTGACGCGCACGCTACCTCTCTTCCTTGATTTTCTTGGCACCAAAGTAAGACTTAGTTTCTTGTTTCCTCATGGTTCTGTGTTCGATCCTTGTGGCAAGCAATGGTGAACTTTTTCTTTGAATTTCTTCCTTTGGTGAGCCCGATATTGCCCTTGAGGAGGGCAGGGCAGTGTTTTTGTTCTTCTTTGATCCATGGCACCAATTTGTGCTCTGCCCTTGTCGTGGGCAGGGCAGGGTTGCCTCTCAAGATTTTTTTCCTTATGTTGCCCTCCTAGAGGGCAGTGTGCCCTTGTGGAAGGCAATGCTTGCACTCCTCCTTTATGCGCCACACCTTTTTCTCCTTGGGCCACGCTTCCTTAAGCCACGCTTCCTCTTTTCTTCTTTTCTTCACCTATAATAAACCAAAACAACTACTCAAAGTATCACTAAATTCACAAGGCTTATAAATCAATTAAAATTCAATTAAAATTAGCTTAAACCTCATGAGTTAGCATCAATTTAATGGTAGTTGCTTGATCTAAAGAAGTTATGCATTTTCACTCCAAATCACTTACTTAGGATGCAAGAAAGTGCATAAAGACTAATAAAACAAGTGAAATTAGCTTGAAAAATGGGTATATGATGACTTGTCATCATACATCACCCCGTATTTATGAAGTAGCTTCTCCATTTGTTTGTTGCGAAAATGGCTACCACCATCACTAACAAGACCTGTAGGCACTCCATATCTAGTAAAAATGTTCTTCTTAAGGAATTGCATGACAATTTGTGCATCACATGTGGTTGTGGCTATGGCTTCCACCCAGTTTGAATCATACTCCTACTGCCACAAGTATGTATTTGAAGGAGTATGAAGGTGGAAAAGGGCCCATAAAGTCTATGCCCCAAAGATCAAAAAGTTCTACCTCCGGAATGTAGTTTTGAGGCATCTAATTCCATCTTGTCAATCCTCCAGCTCTCTGGCACTCATTGCATAGATGAACGAACTCCCTGGCATCCTTGAAGATGGTTGGCCAATAAAATCCACTTTGGAGTACCTTGGCAGCCGTTATTTCTGGTCCAAAGTGACCACCATAGGCTGAATTATGACAGTGCCAGAGTATATCTTTCATTTCATTCTCAGGAACACATTTCCTAATCATCCCATCTGGACACCTCCTGAATAAGAATGGTTCATCCCACAAGAACTTCTTGGCTTCATTAAGCAGCTTCTTCACTTGTTGCTTGGTGAATTCTTGAGGGATCTTCCTTCCAACCTTATAGTTTGCAATATCTGCAAACCAAATGGCTTGTTGAATTTGTAAAAGGTGTTCATCTGGAAAGCTTTCATTCACTGGATGTGAAGCTTCTTGATTTGTTCCTTGTGGCAGTCTTGATAAATGATCAGCAACTTGATTTTCACTCCTTTTTCTATCTTTTATCTCAATGTCAAATTCTTGTAGGAGCAATATCCATCTGATAAGTCTTGGTTTGGCATCCTGTTTTGACATCAAATACTTAAGGGCAACATGATCAGTGTAAACTACAATCTTAGATCCAATAAAGTATGATCTAAACTTATCAAATGCATAAACCACAGCCAATAATTCCTTCTCTGTCATAGTGTAATTTTTCTGAGCTTCATTCAATACTTTGCTTGCATAATAAATGACATGGTGTAAATTGCCCTTCCTTTGTCCTAACACAGCACCAATTGCAAGGTCACTTGCATCACACATGAGTTCAAAAGGTAATTCCCAATCTGGGGGTGTGATGATTGGTGCTGTTGTGAGTTTGGTTCTTAAAGTTTCAAAGGCATGCTTACAGTTTTTATCAAAAACAAAAGGATTGTCAACCACCAGCAAATTGCTTAGCAGTTTAGCTATTTTAGAAAAATCCTTTATGGATCTTCTATAGAATCCGGCATGCCTTAGAAAACTTCTAACAGCTCTCACATTAGCAGGAAAAGGAAGTTTCTCTATGACTTCTACTTTTGCTTTGTCAACTTCTATCCTTTTTCTTGAAACTTTGTGACCAAAAACAATTCCTTCGGGCACCATAAAATGGCATTTTTCCCATTTTAAAACCAAATTGGTTTCTTGGCACCGTTTCAAGACTAGGGTAAGATGATGCAAGCAAGCATTGAAAGTGTCACCAAAAATAGAGAAATCATCCATCAACACTTCAATAAAATTTTCTACCATATCTGAGAAGATTGATAGCATGCATCTTTGAAATGTAGCTGGAGTATTACACAACCCAAATGGCATCCTTTTATATGCAAAGACTCCAAAGGGACAGGTGAAAGATGTCTTCTCTTGATCCATGGGGTCAACTACTATTTGATTATAGACAGAATATCTATCAAGAAAATAGTAATATGCATGGCCGGCTAGCCTTTCAAGCATTTGGTTAATGAAGAGGAGGGGAAAATGATCTTTGCTTGTGGTATCATTCAGCCTCCTGTAGCCAATACACATCCTCCATCCTGTCACAGTTCATGTGGGAATGAGCTCATTTTTGAAACTTAAAGTGCAAGAAAGGTAAATAATTGAAGCTTAAAGTGCAATAAATTTAAATTGTTGAATCTAAATTGCTGGAAAATGTAAATTGCTTGAAGAATAAAGGGATTTGGGTACTAGGATTCAGAATTGAACTAGAAAATGTAAATTGAAGTAAATCAGAGAAGTATAAGATGAAGAGATTTAGATTAGGATCTCAATGGCAAAACAGAAATTTAAAATTACAGAGAAATCAAAATAGCAAGAAAGCTTAGCTCAATTATGAAATTCTAAAAGAGAAATTGACAATTGTAGAAAAGTAACAAGAGCAGAAAGCAAATCTAGATCTCAATTACTCTTTTCACCAAACAGTAAGAAGAAATTGAAGAAGAAATAAAATAAAAGCAGACAAGGAAGTTCAGATCCAATTTCCAATTCTTAAAACAATAAAAAGAAAAAGGGAAGATGATTCTCAAATGAAGAATTTCAATGGGTTCTTCAATCTGGATTCCAAACCCAAAACAGAAAATAGAAGTTGCCGAAGAAAGTAAAATGAATACAGAAAGAAAACTTAGATCTGATCCCAATTCCCCAATTAAAAAATTAAAAGAGAGAACTAAAAAGAAAGTAAAAATGTAAGCTAAGTCAAGGCAAGGTTTCCTTCAACTCAAATTTGATCCTATTTATACACTTTCTATTTTCAATCTTCAAAATTTGGAGTGGGTTTTTTTTATTTGGATTTGGCCTTGAATAAATGGGTCAGGGGTGGCTTGGTGATGCTCCCATTAGAGCATTCCGTGAACAAAATGAATGCTACGTTCATTCTCCCTTGGTATGCTTCCTTTGGTGCGTCCTTCCTCTCTTGGTGCTTGCTCTGTGAATGCTATGCTCAATATTTGAGCGCTATTCTTTGGTTGAGCGCTTCTTTGGTGCGCGAATGGGTGCTCTCCTAGCGCTCCCTTAGTGAGTACTCCGTTGATTCCTTGAGCGCTGCCTAGCGCTCCTTTGGTTGAGTGCTTCTCCTAGCGCTCCCTTGGTTGAGCGCTACGTTGAGTATTTGAACGCTGCTTAGTGTATGGCACGAGACCTTTGCTCCAAAGCTTGAAAAATCACGAAAAAAGGTAAGAAAGTGAATGCCACGCTCACTTCCAAAGTGAACGCTAGCTATCTTTGAGTGCGACGTTCTTTATTTGAACGCAACACTTCCCTGATTCTTCCTCTCTTCATTTCTTCACCTATAAGCAACCAAACAAGCAATCAAAGTCTCACCAAAATCACAAGATCTTTGCATCATTCATAAAATCAATTAATTCTAGCATAAACCTTATGATTTTGTGTAAAATAAATAATGTTTGATTGATTCAAAATAACCATGAAAATCACTCCAATCACTTACTTATTATGCAAGAAAGTGCATAAAACCTAATCAAACTAATGAAAAATGCTTGTAACACTAGCATAAGATGACTTGTCATCAGAGCTCTTTGTGGAAATAAAAGTAAGAGGGAGTTGTGTAGTGGTCAGAAGTTTGGAATTAAGCTCATTAAGGTCGAAGTTTCAAGGTGTAGGGACCATGATTGGGTGAATGCTACTTTGTGTGGGTCTAGAAGGTGAATTTGGTACGCCAAAGAGAATTCTATGTGTCAACCACCCGGATGGAGAAATCATGACAATCAACTTGAAGACAGATCAATATATGGAGATCATCTTTGGGAGCTCATATCTTGGGTAGAACTTTACCCAAACTTGTTGAAGACGGTTGGAATTTCTAGCAACCAATTGAGGAGCAAGGATCCTTGGAGATTCAAGGATGAGTACAAGCATAAGCCACCATGACAAAGAGCTTCCCAAATGTCCAACTTAAGGACTTAAACTAAAAGTGCTAGGTGGGAGACACCCCACCATGGTAAACTCTTTCCACTCCCTTGTAGATTCGATTAATAAGTGATTTGAGTCGCCATTGTGGATAGTTTCCTCTTCATATACTTGTTTTAAAAATTAGGGTGCTAGTTGCTTGTGATGCAAGCTTTTCTTGCTTAAATTTGAAAACTCTTCAAAAGCCAAAAAGATTTTTGTTAATTTCACATTTGTAGTTGGTTATGTGTTGTAGATAGTATTGCGGGAATTTTAGGCTCTATTTTTGTACTTCTGAAAAAAAGAGGGGGCAGGGACGCGTGCGCATTCTGTACGCATACACGTCGATGAGTGGATGCAGCCCCATATATTTTCTAGAGAGTTTGGCAAACATGGCGCAAACATTAGGCTTCTCGCACAAGCTGCAACCCACGCGGATGCGTACATCACGCGTACGCGTCGACGTGTTGTTGCAGCACCCATACTTCTACCCGAGAGTTATGCTAACTTGGGGCCAACGCTATGTCTCTGGCCTAATCCTCAATGCAAGTGTACCATACGCGTCGACACACACTCTCCTCATCTACGCTTATGCGCACATAGTGCTTCCGCGCTCATTATCTTCTCGCCCACCCACGTAGACGCGTCCAGGACGCGTACGCATGGATTCAAAATCATTAACCCCCATCCACACGAGAACCCTAGCATCGTGTCCATCACTTCTTCTCTCTTCCAACGTTCCCAACCCCCAATGTTCCATTTCTCCATTGCCTCCATCACCAAGCTCTGCACCTCCCACCATCTGGCGACCTCACCGCCGCCGCAGACCACCCTAACCTCCTCATCTTTCCTCTTTTCTTCCCCCTTTCTTCCTTCCCTCCCTCCCTCACCGTTTCTTCTCTCAGCTCTGGCCAAACTAGCCACCACGGCCAGCCATTGCCACCGGTGCCCCAACAACCAACACCACTCGCACCCTCCCTTCCCCTTTTCCCCTCTCTCACCTCGCCAACCATTCCTCTGCTCGGAGCCCTGTTTGGCACCCCTGCTGATGGGGAAAAATTAGATTTTCACACAATCTAACCGGCAAGTGTACCGGGTCGCATCAAGTAATAATAACTCAGAAGATTGAAGTCAATCCCACAAGGATTGAATAATTGAGCAACTTTAGTTAGGTGATGAATTTAGTTAAGTGAATATTGATGAATTGAGCGGAATTCATTTAACAGAAAGTAAATGACAAGAAATTTAGATTGCTGAAAGTAAATTGGAAGGAAGTAAATTGCATAAAACTAAATTTGATAGTAACTTAAGGTGAAAGAAATTAAAAGTGCTGAATCTCAAAGTGCAAGAAAAGTAAAGAGCTGAATCTTAAAATGCAGGAATATGAAATAGCAAGAAAACTCAAATTGCATGAATAATAAAGGGACTTAGGTATTGGGAATCAAACAGAACTAATAAATGTAAGTTGCAGCAAGTGCAGAGGAATCAAAGTGAAGGAAATTCAAAGGAAGTGATTTATTAGGGATTGGGGATACTATAATCCTTCATGAATCAACTGGTCTCAACTTATTTCTTAATCATCTAGTAGATCTATGGCAGATTGAAATTGATTGGATCCCAATTCCTGGGCAACCCAATCTCTCAAATCACAATCAATCTTGCCAATTCCTTGATCCAATTATCATGAGAAGAGGTTAAGTGCAACTCTCTCATCCGTAAGCCACACTAACTCCCAAGATCTCAATTCCTCCCGAATGGTGTTGATCAAGAGAGTAGTGAAGGATAGAGCTCAAATTCTAATGCAAGTTATTCCCCTTTCGAGGCTCACACAAGCATTCATGAATTCAACCTCCTTCCAGAGTGAAGAATTCTAAATCAAAACAGAAGGTACCCAATAGCTACAAAGATGAATAGAGAAGAAGAAGAAGAATTTCATTGATTCATGAGAATTACAATAGAGCTCCTTCCCCTAATGAAGGTGGGGTTTAGTTCATCATTGCTCTAGAACCCAAAACAGAAAATCAATTGCAGAAGAAGAAAATGAAGAACATAAAAGAAAAATAAACTCAGACCTAAAACTCCAAGAAATAACTAAAAGAAAGCTCAAATAAAAATATCCAAAAGAAAAGGTCCTAATGAAATTGAATATTCTCCTATTTATACACTTTCTAATTTTGTCATCCCAATACTTGGAGTGGGCTTTCTGGCCTTTGATGAAACGTATTAGACTGGGTTCTCAGCTGGTGTGGTTAGGGTCTGTTTCAGAAGAACGTAGCATTTTCAGAGTGGACGCTGCGTTCATTCACCGACGCGTGGACGCCCTTGGTGCGTGCACGTCCCTGGCTTTTTCCCTATCGATGCGTGCGCATACTGCGTGTGTGCGCGTCGATGCTGTCTTCTACTTCAACCATGTTCACGCGTACCATGTGTGCATGCGCGTCCTTGGTAGCGTTCATTAACTGAATGCTACGTTCGCGCCATGAACGCTGTCCATGCATGTGACTCCAGTGCACGTGCGCGTGGATGATGAAATGCCACTTCTGCATCCAGCGTCATGTACGCGTCTGCGCCCAGCACCACTCTTGTCATATCGACGTGTGCGCGCCATGTACACGTGCGCGTCCATGCCCATCTTCGAATTCAAACTTGAAAGTATCGCAAGCGTTTGTTCCAAGTTAACTTAGCGTTCATTTCTTATGAACGTTAATCCTCAATTCACGCGTGCGCGCCATGCGTGCCTACGCGTGGATTTCCATATTGCTCATCCATGCGGAAGCGCCTTGTACGCAAGCGCATCGCATGTAAACGTGGTGTTTATCAAATGAACGCAGTGTTCGTCTGCACCTTGTTTCTCTGCCTTTTTCTTTTCATCATTTTGCACCTGAGATCAACCAATCAAGCAATCAAAGCCTAGCCAAAATCACAAGGTTTTGCATCATTCATAATAATCAACTAAATTGTGCACAAATCTCATGGTTTTGCATAAAATCAACAATCTTTGATAAGGTCAAGGTAAATATGAAATTGCACTCCAATTACTTACTTAGCATGCAGGAAAGTGTAATAAACCTAATAAAAGCAAAGAAAAATGCTAGTAAAACTAGCATAAAATGACTTGTCATCACAACACCAAACTTAAACCTTGCTTGTCCCCAAGCAAGAAAAGAATTATACACAAAGGTTTCTTTAATAAGAATGGATTGAAGAATAACTTGTAATGCTTTGTGAGTGAAGTGATTAAGTGATAGTGGGGTGAACTATAATTTATATGCTCATGCAAGGGTTTCAGTGCTTACTAGTCCCTACATATTGGAAGTCTTAGATCTTAGGATTTTCCTTCAAATGATATCATGGATATCTCTCTATAGGTAATCACCTTGAAGCAGCTCATAGTTTCTGTGTTTTGGCATTAACTCTAAATGTCATGTCTCAAAGTAGCTCTTTAAATAAGCTTTCAATCAATACTCCCAAACCAGTTGGTCTTAGGGTATTAGGTGTTGAAGCACCCCTTAGGATTTACTTGTTCAAGCCTCTCTCTTTGACACAATTCTACCACAAGCATTTAACTAGGATAGTAACTCTTTGAGTTCTTCTTTCTTTCTTTTTCTTCCTAGTAATTGTTGCTCAGAGTCCTTTGCCACATTATTTTGTTTTTTTGTTTCTTTTATTTTTTTGTTGCTGCTTCTTAGATCAATAAATGTTTGAGAATTTCCACAACATTTCTTTGAATTCTATTTCCTGCCTATGAGCTCCCATGTAAATATTCATAAACATGCAACCTCAATACACAATCATTCAACTAGAACCACTACTTCTCTTAATCTTTTGCTTGCCTCAAAATAAATTTTTGATTCCTCAACCCTTCTTTTCAAAGAATTGTTCTTTGATACATTTTTGAAAATATTGAGTGTAAGCAAGTTTTCAAGAGAATAGTGTTATGATATATCAAGTAATCATTATTAGACTATAGAGAAACTATTCTAAGCAGACAGATAGAGATATAATATCACTTTCAATCAAACCAGTTTTTTTTCATAATAAAACAAGCACTTATCAATACAACCTGTTAGAGATCTCTTGCTTAGTCCTTCATCATTCTCCTTAACTTTTGTGTTTTTCTTGTTGATGATGTATAGTCCTCCAAAAATCTGACCAGTTCTCTGCAATGATAGTGGAAGTTGCTTGTTCTCAAGCACTTGAAAAATGGTTAATCATGCATGAATGTTTGTAGACTTTTGAACTTACTTTGGTGTGTGAATACCAAACTTAGTTTCTTGCTACTGTCTTTATGCATCAGATGAAACCTTGTGCTTTTAAAGAAAATAAATATTTTAAGTAGTTTCTCTGATTGTTTGGGGTTAGTGATCCATCTTGCAGAAGAATGTAATGTGTTCTTAATGAACTCTTTGGTGGAACACCAAACTTAAAACCATACATTCATTCTTAAATTTGTTCTTGGTGTGCAACACCAAACTCAGCTCCTTACAGTGTAGAGAAATCTACTTCACACTTTATTTAAATAGCTACGGAAAGAAAACTACCTCCGGTTGGGTTTCCTCCCAACAAGCGCTCTTTTGATGTCATTAGCTTGACATCCATCCTTCTCATTCATCCCAACTCATGGATGCTTTCCTCTTTATTCCAAGGGCCTCCTAGATAATGCTTTGCTCTGTGACCATTTGCTGTAAAGATGTCCTTTGTGACTTTATTCAGAAGTTCAAGACTTCCATAAGGGAGAACTTTTGTTACCAAATAGGGGCCGGTCCATTTGGACTTGAGTTTGCCAGGGAAAACCTTGAGACTAGAGTTATACACAAGTACTTGCTGTCCTGGTTTAAACTCTTTCTTTGAGATTCTTTTGTCACGCCATCTCTTGGCCTTTTCCTTGTATATCTTGGCATTCTCATAGGCCTCTAACCTGAACTCATCCAACTCATTCAGTTGCAGTAGTCTCTTCTCTCCTGCTGCCTGAGAATCAAGGTTAAGGAGCTTAGTGGCCCAATATGCTTTGTGTTCTAGCTCCACAGGGACGTGACAGAATTTGCCACACAGCATCTGGAAAGGTGATTTCCCAATAGGAGTTTTAAATGCTGTCCTGTATGTCCAGAGAGCATCTTCTAGCTTTCTGGCCCAATCCTTTCTTGTGGCTTCCACTGTCTTTTCTAAAATCCTCTTCAGCTCTCTATTAGCCAACTCAGCTTGGCCATTGGTCTGGGAGTGATAGGGTGTTGCCACCTTATGAATTACTCCATATTTGTGAAGTAATTTCTCCATTTGTCTATTGCAAAAATGGATACCACCATCACTAATAAGACCCTTAGGTACCCCATATCTAGTGAATATGTGCCTTTTGAGGAATTAAAGAATGATAGATGCATCACAGGTGGTTGTGGCTATGGCCTCTACCCATTTTGAGACATATTCTACTGCTACCAGTATGTATTTAAAAGAGTATGATTGGGGAAAAGGGCCCATGAAATATATTCCCCAAAGGTCAAAGAGTTCTATTTCCAGAATGTAGTTTTGAGGCATTTCATTTCTCCTTGTTAGTCCCCCAGCTCTCTGACATTCATTGCATTGGTGCACAAAGTCTCTAGCGTCTTTGAATATTGTTGGCCAATAGAATCCACTTTGAAGCACTTTAGCCGCTGTTCACTCTAGCCCAAAATGTCCACCATAAGCTGAACCATGACAGTGCCACAATATGTCTTTCATCTCATTCTCAGGGATGCACCTTCTAATCACCCCATCTAGACACCTTCTAAACAAAAATGGTTCATCCCACAAGAACTTTCTAGCTTCATTAAGTAGCTTCTTCACTTGCTATTTGGCGAACCCTTAAAGGATCTTCCTTCCAACTTGTAGTTTGCAATATCAGCAAACCAAGGGACTTGTTGAATTTGCAAGAGGTATTCGTCTGGAAAGCTTTCATTTACTGGTTGGGCAACTTCCTGATTAGTTCCTTGCGACAGCCTTGATAGGTGATCAACAACTTGATTTTCACTCTCTTTTCTATCGTTTATCTCAATGTCAAACTCTTGTAGAAGTAATATCCATCTAATGAGCCTTGGTTTGGCATCCTGTTTTGACATCAAATACTTATGGGCAGCATGATCAGTATAGACTAAAATTTTAGATCCAATCAAGTATGTTCTAAACTTATCAAATGCATAAACAACAGCCAATAATTCCTTCTCTGTTGTGGTGTATTTTTTTGTGCCTCATTCAATACCTTGCTTGCATAGTAAATGACATGGTGCGGATTGCCCTTCCTTTGTCCCATTATAGCACCAATTGCAAGGTCACTTGCATCACACATGAGTTCAAAGGGTAACTCCCAATCTGGGAGTGTGATGATTGGTGTTGTTGTGAGTTTTGTTTTTAAAGTTTCAAAGGCATGCTTACAGCTTTCATAAAACACAAAAGGATTATCAACCACTAGCAAATTGCTTAGTGGTTTAGCTATTTTGGAAAAATCTTTGATGAATCTTCTATAGAATCCAGCATGCCCTAGGAAACTTCTAACAGCTCTCACATTAGTTGGTAGAGGGAGTTTCTCTATGATTTCCACTTTTGTCTTGTCAACCTCTATACCCCTTTTTGAAACTTTGTGACCAAGAACAATTCCTTTGGGTACCATAAAATGGCATTTCTCCCAACTTAAAACTAAATTGGTTTCCTGGCACATTTTTAAAACTAGGGTAAGATGATGCAAGCAAGTATTGAAAGTATTACTAAAAACAGAGAAATCGTCCATAAAGACTTCAATAAATTTTTCTACCATATCTGAGAAGATTTATAACATGCATCTCTGAAAGGTAGCTGGAGCATTACACAACCCGAATGGCATTCTTCCATATCCAAAGACTCCAAAGGGATAAGTAAATGAAGTTTTCTCTTGATCCATGGGGTCAACCACTATTTAATTGTAACTAGAATATCCATCCAGGAAGCAGTAATAAGCATGCCCGGCCAACCTTTCAAGCATTTGGTTAATGAAGGGGAGAGGGAAGTGGTCTTTTCTTGTGGCATCATTCAGCCTTCTATAATCAATACACATCCTCCACCCTGTCACTGTTCTTGTGGGAATGAGCTCATTCTTCTCATTAACAATAACAGTCATCCCACCTTTCTTTGGCACCACTTAAACTGGGCTGACCCATGAGCTATCAGAGATTGGATAGATAATCCCAGCATTCTATAATTTCATCACTTCCTTCTAGACTACCTCCTTCATGGTTGGGTTTAACCTTCTCTGAGATTGTACCACTGGTCTTGAATCTTCTTCCAACAAAATTTTGTGCTTACAGATGGCAGGGCTTATGCCTTTCAAGTCATCAATGGTCCATCCTAATGCATCTTTGTGATCTTTCAGTACAATTAGAAGTTTTCCTTCTTCTTCTTTACTTAAGGCAGAGCTAATAATCACTGGCAAGCTATCCTCTTTAGTAAGAAATGCATATTTAAGGTGTAGGGGAAGAGTCTTCGATTCTTGTTTTGGCTTTTCCTCCGTCTTGCCTTTAAAGGAGATTTCAGTCACTTGTTCTTCTAAAACATCTTGAACTGCTTCCACCTCTTCCTCGTGCTCCTCTTGATCGTTGGCTTCAAACACTTCCTCCACTAAGTCTTCTATCATTTCCGCTCTCATGTGCTATGCTTTCTCAGGGGGGTATTGCATGGCTTTAAAAACATTGATGATCATTTGCTCATCAGGAACCCTGAGGGTCATTTCACCTTTCTCCACATCAATAATAGCCCTTGTTGTGGCCAAGAAAGGTCTCCCTAGGATTATTGAGTTGTGCCTCTCTTCTTCCATGTCTAAAATGACAAAGTCAGCAGGGAAAATGAATTTTCCAACTTTCACCAACAAATTTTCTACAACTCCATTGGGTATCTTGAGTGATCTATCAGCCATTTGGAGTGACATTCTTGTTGGCTTAACCTCTTCTATTGCAAGCTTCTTCATTAATGAGAGAGGCATCAGGTTGATGCTGGCACCTAAATCATAGAGAGCTTTCTCTAAGGTCATATTTCCTATGGTGCAGGATATGATGAAACTCCCAAGGTCTTTGAGCTTTGGTGGTAAACCTCTCTGGATCACTGCACTACACTCTTATGTCAAAATCTCTGTTTCCTTTTCATTTTAGCTTCTTTTCTTGTTAATGAGCTCCTTGAGAAACTTTGCATATAGGGGCATCTGCTCCAATTCTTCAGCAAGGGGAATGTTAATTTCCAACTTCTTAAAGACCTCTAGGAACTTGGGAAATTGTTGATCCTTAAGCTCCTTTTTGAACCTTTGAGGATATGGAAGAGGGGGAGTGTACGGCTTTACCTCCTTCTTTTTTTCTTGTAGATGCTCTTCCATGACTTGTTTTCCCTTCTTTGATGCTTGGGGTTCTTCCTCCTTCCTCTTGGAAATTTCTTGATCTTCTTCCTCTGCTATCATTTCTTCTTTATTGTTAGCCTTGTCACTTTTGTTATTCTCCAAGAGTTTTCCACTCCTAAGTTGAATCGTTTTACATTCTTCTTTGGGGTTTAGAATGGTATCACTTGGGAAAACATTGGTTGGTCTTTCAGCTTGTCTAGCCAATTATCCTATTTATCTTTTGAGATTCTTCATGGTGACCTCTTGTCTATCTTGACTTTTAATTAGACTCTCTTGCCCTTTTGCTAGATCCTGTGTGGTTTGAGCAAGTGCTTGTAATGTTGCCTCAAGAGCTGAGATCCTGATTTTATGGTGGTCAATGGATGGTATGTTGGGATATGATTGTTGTTACTTGAAGTTATTTGGGTTGTTGAAATGATTGTTCTGGGAATTGAAATGTGGTGGGGAGAAGTTATTTTGGTGGGTCTGTGAGTTGTTGCTGGGTTGATGATAAGAATTTTGTGGTTTTCTATATTGGTTAGTGTTATTGGATGAATGAGGTTAATTGTTTGTGTTGCGGGAGTTGTTGGAATTGTGATTCTTTTGACATGAATTTTGATTATTACCCCACCTCAAATTGGGATGATTCTTCCATGATAAGTTGTATATATCTCCATGAAATTCATTCTGAGATGAGTTTGAGGTGTTATCCATATATTGGACTTGTTCTAATTGCTGCTCATAGTTACTTTTCTTAGAGGCTTCATTACTTTGGCTCCTTCCATTTGAGGGCTGGCTTGCTGTGTTAACTGCAGCCACTTAAAGTCTATCAATTCTCTTTGTCATCAGCTCTATTTGTTGTTGGATTTGCTGGTGCATCAGCTTGTTCTGTGCCAAGATAGTATCCACTCCTTCTAGCTCCAACACACCATTTTTTTTGTACTGGTTGGCATTGCCTTTGATGAGCATAGAAGTATTGATTGTTGGTCACAGTGTCTATGAGATTCTGGGCTTCCTCTGCTATTTTCATTAGTTGTAATGAATCTTCTGTAGATTAGTCTAAGGATTCTTGAGCTTTCAAGGTTAATCCCTCATAGAAATTCTGAAGTCTGTCTCATTTACTAAACATCTCAGGTGGACACTTCCTAATCAGAGCCTTGTATCTTTCCCATGCCTCATAGAGTGATTCTCCATCCATTTGAGTGAATGTTTGCACTTCTGTCTTCAATCTTATGATCCTTTGAGGTGGATAGAATTTAGATAGGAATTTGTTCACCAAATCATCCCAAGTGTTGATGCTTTCTTTGGGAAACGTCTCTAACCACTGAGTTGCCTTGTCTCTCAAGGAAAATGGAAATAGCAGCAGCTTATAAATGTCCAGATGCATACCATATGTCATGACAGTATCACAAATCCTTAGGAAGGTAGCTAAGTGCTGATTCGGATCTTCAAGTGGTCCTCCTCCATAGGAACAATTGTTCTGTACCAGGGTGATGAGTTGAGGCTTTAACTCAAAGTTATTTGCATGAACATTGGGAGTGAGTATGCTGCTCCCACAGTTTCTTGGATTAGGGAAGGTGTAAGATGCTAGAACCCTTCTCTGAGGTTTACCATTGTTGTTGGCCACCTCTTCTGGTGGATTGGGGAGGTTACCCTCCATTTCTTGGTTCTCCTCTTCTAATTCTTCTTCTCCAATAACTCCCTTTCCTCTTGCTTCTCTTCTCAGTCTCAAGAATGTTCTCTCTGGCTCAGAGTCAAAAGATGTAGATGCACCTCTTCTTCCTCCTAGCATACAACACAAATAAACTAAAAACTAAAATAAAATACTCTATTGCTAGAGTGAGGTTAAGGTTAGTTTGAACAAAATCACAAACAGTTAATATGCTTAGTAAAACATAAAAGAAAAATGCTTAATCTAGATTATCACCTTACTTAACCGTTGTCAATCTAATCAATCCCCAGCAACGGCGCCAAAAACTTGATAAGGGAAATTGGATTTCCACACAATCTAACCGGCAAGTGTACCGGGTCACATCAAGTAATAATAACTCACAAGAGTGAGCTCGATCCCACAGGGATTGAAGGATTGAGAAACTTTAGTTAGGTGATGAATTTAGTTAAGCAAATATTGATGAATTGAGTGGAACTGATTTAACAGAAAGTAAATGACAAGGAATTTAGATTGCTGAAAGTAAATTGGCAGGAAGTAAATGGCATAAAACTAAATTTGACAGAAACTTAAGGTGTAAGAAATTAAAAGTGCTGAATCTTAAAGTGCAAGAAAAATAAAGAGCTGAATCTTAAAATGCAGGAATTAAAAGTGCAGGAATACGAAATAGCAAAAAAACTCAAATTGCATGAATAATAAAGGGACTTGGGTATTGGGAATCAAACAGAACTAATAAATGTAAGTTGCAGCAAGTGCAGAGGAATCAAAGTGAAGGAAATTCAAAGCAAGTGATTCATCAGGGATTGGAGATACTATAATCCTTCATGAATCAACTGGGTTTCAACTTCTTCCTCAATCATCCAGTAGATCTATGGCAGATTTAAATTGATTGGATCCCAATTTTATGGCAACCCAATCTCTCAAATCACAATCAATCTTGCCAATTCCTTGGTCCAATTGTCATGAGAAGAGGTTAAGTGCAAATCTGTCATCCATAAGCCACACTAACTCCCAAGATCTCAATTCCTCCCGAATGGTGTTGATCTAAAGAGTAGTGAAGGATAGAGCTCTAATTTTAATGCAAGTGATTCCCCTTCCAAGGCTCACATAAGCATTCATGAATTCAACCTCCTTCTAGAGTGAAGAATTCTAAATCAAAACAGAAGGTACCCAATAGCTACAAAGATGAATTGAGAAGAAGAAGAATTTCATTGATTCAGGGGGATTACAATAGAGCTCCTCCCCCTAATGAAGGTGGGGTTTAGTTCATCATTGCTCTAGAACCCAAAACAGAAAATCAATTGCAGAAGAAGAAAATGAAGAACATAAAAGAAAAAAAACTCAGATCTAAAACTCCAAGAAATAACTAAAAGAAAGCTCAAATAAAAATATCCAAAAGAGAAGGTCCTAATGAAATTGAATGTTCTCCTATTTATACACTTTCTAATTTTGTCATCCCAGTACTTGGAGTAGGCTTTCTGGCCTTTGATAAAACGGATCAGAATGGGTTCTCAGCTGGTGTGGTTGGGGTCTGCTTTAGGAGAACGTAGCATTTTCAGAGTGGACGCTACGTTCATTCACTGACGCGTGCACGCCCTTGGTGTGTGCGCGTCCTTGACTTTTTTTCTATCGACGCGTGCGCATACTGCGTACGTGTGCGTCGATGCTATCTTCTGCTTCAACCATGTTCACGCGTACCATGTGTGCATGCACGTCCTTGGTAACGTTCATTAACTGAACGCTACGTTCGCACCATGAACACTATCCATGCGTGCGCGTCCAGTGCGCGTGCGCGTGTATGATGAAATGCCACTTCTGCGTCCAGCGTCATGTACGCGTCTGCGCCCATCACCACTCTTGTCATATCGACGTGTGCGCGCCATATACGTGTGCGCGTCGATGCCCATCTTCGAATTCAAACTTGAAAGTATCGCAGGCGTTCGTTCCAAGTTAACGTAGCATTCATTTCTTATGAACGTTAATCCTCTGCCCCGCGCTGTTCTCTACGCCGCCGCGATCTCAACCGCCGCTACTATTACTAGGCGGCACTGCACTGCTCCTCACCTTTTTTCATTTTCAGTTATGCTTCTACTCTCCTCAGGTTCCCCTGCCTCTTGCCCTGATCTGTTTTTTCTTTCTGCTCTTAATTCAGTTTACTTGGATTAGTCATTTAATTTTGTTTGCTTAGGCTAGATAGAAATGCATGTGGATAAGTAGCTAGATTGTGGTTAGAAGATTCTAGGCCTGATAAGTGCTCCATTCTTGTTATCTGAAGCATGATGTTGGTATGGTGTTCTAGGCATTCTTGTCACTACTGTATCGATTTCTGCTTCATATGGATCATGTCACTGCTGCCTTGCTGATTTTCCTTGTGTCCTCTGATTAACACTACCTGAGCATATGCAATCCTTGCTTGTAAATGTGTTTGCCATATTTTAGATTCATATGACATTGTTTTTGCTGCTTTTTGCTATTCGGGAACATCTAAATTACTGCCAGAATGCTACCAAAATTTCTAAAAATCGTATTATTCTTAAACTTGCAATTTAGGAATTGAGCTTGGTACTCTGAATTGGAGATTTACTTGACCTACTGATGAGCGGATAATTTATACGCTTTTTGGCATTGTTTTCATATAGTTTTTAGTAAGTTTGAGCTACTTTTAGGGATGTTTTCATTAGTTTTTATGCTAAATTCACATTTCTGGACTTTACTATGAGTTTGTGTGTTTTTCTGTGATTTCAGGTAAATTCTGACTGAAATTGAGGGATTTGAGCAAAACTCTGAAGAAGGCTGACAAAAGGACTGCTGATGCTGTTGGAATCTGACCTCCCTGCACTCGAAATGGATTTTCTGGAGCTACAGAACTCCAATTGGCGCGCTCTCAACGGCGTTGGAAAGTAGACATCCAGGGCTTTCTAGCAATATATAATAGTCCATACTTTATTCGAAGAATGACGACGTAACTTGGCGTTAAACGCCAAGTTCATGCTGCTGTCTGGAGTTAAACGCCAGAAAAACGTCATGATCCGGAGTTGAACGCCCAAAACACGTCATAACTCGGAGTTCAACTCCAGAAAATGCCTCAGCTCATGTATTAATCAAGCTCAGCCCAAGCATACACCAAGTGGGCCCCGGAAGTTGATTTATGCATCAATTACTTACTCATGCAAACCCTAGAAGCTAGTCTAGTATATATAGGACATTTATCTATTGTATTAGACATCTTTTGACCATTCTTAGTCTTTTTGATTTGGTCACTTGATCATGGAGAGGGCTGGCCATTCGGCCATGCCTGAACCTTTTGCTTATGTGTTTTCAACAGTGGAGTTTCTGCACACCATAGATTAAGGGTGTGGAGCTCTGCTGTACCTCAAGTATTAATGAAATTCTATCTTCTTTTATTCAAATCTCTCTTATTCTTATTCCAAGATATTCATTCGTACCCAAGAACATAATGAGTGTAATGATGAAAGTGACGATCATTATCATTCTCACTTATGAACGCACGTGATTGACAACCACTTCCGTTCTACATGCAACAGAGCTTGAATGTGTATCTCTTAGATTCCCCAACAGAATCTTCGTGGTATAAGCTAGATAGATGGCGGCATTTATGAGGATCCGGAAAGTCTCACCTTGTCTGTGGTATTCCGAGTAGGATTCCGGTAATGAATGACCGTGACGTGCTTCAAACTTTAACCTGCTGGGC
>NC_029777.3:51398623-51406628 GCF_000817695.3 Arachis duranensis | reverse complement strand
TTTAATCTGCCTAACTGAGATTTGCAAGGTGACCATAGCTTGCTTCATACCAACAATCTCTGTGGATTCGACCCTTACTCACGTAAGGTTTATTACTTGGACGACCCAGTACACTTGCTGGTTAGTTGAACGGAGTTGTGAAAATAAACAATGCCCTCAGAGTAAACATCCTAAAAGTAGAAATAACAAGTGATCACAATTTCGTCCACCAAGTTTTTGGCGCCGTTGCCGGGGATTGTTCGAGTATGGACAACTGACGGTTCATCTTGTTGCTCAGATTAGGTAATTTTCTTTTCAAAATCTTTTTCAAAAATTTTTCTTTTTATTTTTCGTTTTTCAATGGAGGTTTTTTTAAGTTGTAACTATTGGTGCATTTCCACTCATGTGACCATTTTCCATTGTTTAACTCAACTTCGGTGCATGAGTGCATTTTAATTTTGGCAACACCAATTGTTATAGACCTAGTGGCCATATGCATTGTTGATGATTTGCTTTCCATTGTATGCTTTTATGTAAATTCATATTTCATCATCAATGACTCCTCATGTGTAACGACCCAATTTCTGGTACGTCATGATCATACTAGAAACTGAGCGCTACCAATTTGTCTTCCTAATTATTATCTATTATTTATTATATGAGCCTGATTCATTGTTAAAAGCATAGTTATTTTGCGAGATACTTTTTTTTAAAAAGTTTGGGATTAATAAACAGAATCATTCATAACCAATTCACAAATAATAATAGGTAAAACAGTTATAAATAACCACACATAAATACATCTCAAGAAGTCCTGACTTGTTCAAGGAGTCCCTAAGCTGGCACCCAGGCTAGCCTAGACCCTATACTCACCTAGTCCCTCTAAGCTACTAAAGCGAGGGAAAGTGCGTTCTAAGTCTTCAAAACTCAAGTCAGGTGGATTGTCATCAAAAGGTGAAACATCATCTACTACTCCTCTGCACGATCAGTCATTGCCATATGACGTCTCTCTGGTTCCTCATCAAGCAACTACATAACAGGAGTCTCGTACACAGGATTTAAGTTAAAGTTTGCATACAAACAGGGTGTAGACGTTGGTTGGTCTCACAGTATATACATATAAACAGAGAACGAGATTCACCCTTGACTTAGAAGACTATCTAGAATAGAATCCTTTTTGTGAAGGGTCATCAGTGAACTACGGACGGGTACTCATGCTTCCATCTGAAGGGGGAAGGGTGAGAAAAGGGGTAAGAACTGGGAGTTCTTAGTAAGGCTGGGTTTATTAGTTAAGTTCATTAAGTCCGTGTTGTTTAGCAGACGAATAGCAAAATACCGAGAAGTAGTGAACAGAAGATACAGATAAATAGAGAAAATAAAAAAATAGAAAGCAGAACGCAAACAAAATAATACAAGAAAATAAAACACAAATACAAAGAATAGAATACAAACAAACAAAGCATACATTCATTCACCAATCATAACAGAAGAAATGCACAACCAAGTATGATGCATGTCTGTCCTATGCAGGCCATGAGCTCACGTGTCGGTTTACACCCTGCAGCCCGACATTACCTAGGAACAGGTCCCAGATATGGTTTCCCTTTGTGTCCTTAATGCATACGTGTCGGTGGTAAGAATACCACTCCTTCGTGACTACCGGCAGTCGGCGCAAAGCTCGACCCCATAATATACGCACAAGGGGAAAACAGTGATCCTCAGTTCGTGGGCATCCTCGAGATCAATTAACAAACAAAACAATGATCCTCAGTTCGTGGGTTTCCCCGAGATCAACATACAACAACAGACACGATCCTCAGTTCGTGGGCTATACCCGAGATCAATACTCAACAATATAGTAATCTTTAGTTTGTGGGTTATACCCGAGATCAACATACAACAGTTCGTGGGTTATTCCCGTAATCAATGATTATCAGTTCGTGGGTTATTCCTGTAATCAATAATTATCAGTTTGTGGGTTTTTCCCGCATACAAAATAGTTAACAGTTCATAGGTTTCCTCGAGACCATGATCATTCAGTTCGTGGGTACTTCCCATATTTAACATTATCAGTTCGTGTGTTTTACTGCTCTTCTCTCTCTGTATCTTTACTTAGCTCTGATTACTCTTTTCTCTGTATCTATATTACTCTTTTTCTCTTTACCTCTTTACTCTGGTCTGGTTACTCTATTTTCTGTGTTTCTCTACTCTGCTCTGATTTTTCTGCTTGGCGTATGTATTTAAAGCTTATGTAAATTTTGGTATGAATAGTTAGCCTATCCCAAGTATAGGTTCATTAAATCTATACTGAAACAGTTTAACTTTTCATATAATACCTAACCATAGTCGCAACTTAAGGACTAACTATGTTGCCCTAGTTCGTTCACTAATCTCTGTCTATTTTTCTGTCATTAAAACTTTACAGACTTTTCTTTGGTTTTTATCTTTCCTTTAACTTTTTATCTTTCTTTTATCTTTGCCTCACTAATATGTTATTACCACTCCTTAGGTGTTTTATGAAGGTAATTATGAGATTCTGTATTTAAAGTTGTCTTTCTAAAGCTTTTACAGAAAACTACCTTTTCCGCATTATTTTATTATTTTTATTAAAATATTATTTTTAATTAAAAATTATTATTTAATATTTTATTATTATTTATTATTTTATCATTAAATTTTCAAAAATTACCCTACCAAAAATTACTCCACTTTAACTTTTAATCTTTAAAATTCACTTTTTACCACCTGTAACTTTTAATATTTCTACTTTAACCACCCTCAAACACCAAAATAATTACAACCTTGCCCTTTTTAAGATCTAAAAGGTGTTCTTCATTGTTCTTCACTACACTCAAAGTGTTCTTCGTGTTCTTCGTAAATTCTTCAAATTCTTTCTCTGTTTTTACCTGTTTTTCAGTCTTTTCAGCAACTGATTTTTACCAAAATTCAAAATAAATTCCCTGCCACTAAAACCCCATCTTTTCTACATTATTTTAACACAAATTGAACCCCAATTTAAGGCCTAGGGTTCGTTTTTCCAGAAGCCCTCAAGAACAACATTCATAGCTTGAATATCATCAAATTTCATCAAAATTTCAACAAAATTTCACCAAGAATAACTCGTATAAGAAATCAATTTCAAGCATAACCAAACCATATCATAATCACACATCTCAAACACAATCAATCAAGATTAAATTCATCACATCCTACCTGGTTTTGCTACTCCTAATTCAGTTAGACTTTTAGGTGGTCCTTAAGCACTTTTTCCTCCTAAATCACATCAAGAACTTTAAATCCAAAAACCCTCAACTGACCAAATCTCTCTCAGAACGTTAGGATATCTCACCTTATACTTGCTGGATTAATGTCTCTTGGCCCTCAAGTCAAGTTAAGCATGATTCCTAAGGAAAAACATCAAGAAAACTCATGTTTTGCATGGTTTTCCTTGAAAACCGAATTGAAGAGGGAGGGAGACAGCCATATCACCTTGTTTCCAGCCTTGATATGTTATATGGTTATGTAGAGGAAGAAGAGATGATCACTTTGGTGAAATCGGAGTTTTGATTTGAGTTTTAGTTCAGAAGAAATAAAGCTGTGAAGATTTATGAACCAAGAACTTTTTCTCCTTTTTCTCTTGATGATTTTCGGCCACAATGAGCAAATGAGGCAGCCTTGGGGGTTTTGGGGGTGTAGGGTGAGTTGTGATTGGTTGGCTTGGAGGTGGATTAAAATAATATTAAAATATCTCTGGTGTATAACTACTAAAACTAGGTGTATCGGAACACTTGTAAAAACATCTCTAAAAATTATTTTCTGAGCTACTAGCATAAATGACACTAGTAACATATTTAATATGAGAACAGAACATGTATTATGAGGCCTGAGCATTGCTAAAATCATCAGAGAGTGCTGGTGCTAAGCTGCACTAGTAAACTGTAAATCTGGTTAAACCGATTTTCTGTTTTTAACTAAAACAGACCAGGTAACCTTATAATATCATTCAAGCATCTTCTAATACTAATATAATGATAATATTATACTATTATATCTCTTCTCTCATGAGTCGAGTCCGGTTCATCAAACTGAGACTATTTACGAAAAACAGAATCTAAATCCCTAACCGATACGGTCCAAAAACTAGGTTCTTCATGATTGCGTTATCGAGCTTGCCTCAGAAGAGGTTCTAGCTTAAGGATGACATAATGACAATGAGGATCAAGATACTTGTTGATATAGAAGAGGTGTTCCCTTTACTGATCTTCCGGAGAAATCCGTGCCTTTAGAAAAGATCTCGCATACTCGAAAATCAGGGTTGTTACATCATGCATGTGAGTGTGCATGCTTTCCTTACTTTTTGAATTTTGCTTAATTGAGCCAATAATCGTCATACTGCTAATCTTTGAATGAATTTTCTGACTTCTAACTTGCTTGACTTGATGATTTTTTCTTTTTAGTTTCAAACTAACCCTTTCACCATTCTTTTGGGGTATGACAATTATTGTGTTTAATGAACAAGCATTGCGCGAATATTGCTGAATGTTTGGTTTATGGCTTTAATTGACTTCTGATTTTAGTTGCTTGCATTCCAAGAGTTCTTTTCTTTTAACTCACTTCATGCATATGTCATTCTTTGTTTTCTATTCCTCTACTTGGATTAATTGTTTATATACTGTCATATCTATTTTTCAGGATGTCTAATAGAGGGAAAGTAAAGATTACCTCTAGAAAGAGGAAGAGACCTCAATTCTCCACTGTTTCTCCCTTCACCAATTATGCTAAGAACCCTCTTTCAGAGAAGGAGAAAGCAGATCAGCAACTACCACCTACTGATGCAGACGGGTTCCCTAACTTGTACTGTGAGCTCTGTTTCCCGACATACCGAGGGAAGAATCTCAATATAGAGAAGAAACTGGCCATTTCCACTGACCTGAGGCAATCCATTGAGACCCGTATTGAAGGGATGGGTCTATCTTTTGTTGATAGGGAGTTGGGTAGGGTGAACACATCATGGGTCCAAGAGTTTTATTGTAATTTCTTTAGACCGACCCTTGATTCAGTTTACCTGCGAGGCAGACAGATACTGATTATAGAGGCTGCTATTGAGGATGCACTCTACTATCTACCCAAGACCAATGATACAGATACCTATATGCAGGCTGAGGTGGAGTTGCACTGTATGACATATGACTATGATGCGTTGTAGAGTATAGTTGCCACCCCGGATGCCCCTTGGGAGATGGATTCTGATAACAAAAAGCCAAGGGGATGTTATTTGCTCATCTAACGAGGGAGGCCAGGACATGGCAGCAGATTTTAGCCCACTATGTCATGCCGACCACACATTTTACTAAAATTCCGGTGGACATGCTCGTCCTGATTAACAGTATTATAGAAGGGAAGGAGGTGTACTTTCCCTGGCTGATTAGGAGATTTATGTGGCGAGCGCATATCTGTGGCACACTCCCATTCTCCACTTTGGTCACTGAGATAGTTCAGCCAGCAGGAGCTCTATGTCTAGCGGATGACGTGTCACCACCTCCGGTCCATTAAAAGGAGAACTTGATTCCGTGGGGGACTTGGGTGAATGAGAAGCCACAATCCCGGCATTGATCTAGGGCTCGAGCCAGAGAAGCAGCAACGACACCTGACCTTCATCTTCTTCAGCTGCAGTAGGATCATCTACAGCAGGAGCACCTATTGCACCACCACCACCAGCACCTCAGCTGACATATCTCCTAGTACAGCGTCTTTTCTGATTCATGAAGCGTAGTAAGCGCCGCATCATGCGATGCCTTGATCGAGTGGATTAGATGCTTGTAGCATTGGGCGCCGAGATGCCCCTTGATTTCGACCCTTCTTCCGCATAGGAGGAGGAGTATGAGGAGGAGCAGGCTCAGCCAGAGGCACCTACATAGGCACAGGCTCCCCCCGAGGCGCAGCAGCCCTCCGAGGAGCCACAGCCTCAGGCCCAGCCAGATGCGACCGTTGACCCTCACCCCGAGTCTGAGCATAGCATCGAGGACGATGCTTCATTCTAAGTGTGGGGAGGTCACCGTCGTCACTGTCGGTGGATTGCTATTTTGGGTGAACAATTTCGGAGATTTATCCTTTATTTTGTGTTACTTTTAGTACTTTGCACTTTATCTTTATTGCACTTTTTTTTTGGATTATTGTATATACTAGTATTATGGATACTTTTGGTTTAGTTCATTGCACTTTGCACCTTGGTTGGTAGATATTTCATACTTTTAGTCGGATTTTCTTTATATAGTTGTTTTAGCCTTTTGGTTGTGATTAAAAAAATATTTTAGATTGTTAAAACCTAAGTTGACCCTTTTTGCATATGAAATTTGTTTTGATTGACAAAAGGGATAAACTAAGGATTTTTAAGATTTCTCAATCACAACATTGCATTTAGGACACATATATTAAGCTTAGTCAAAACAATGCGATTTTCCAAGGAATTTATCTATAGGGCACCATCCTAATTGATTGAAAAAAAACTTTTGTTGAACTTGCTTGAACTCTATATATTTTGTGGATCATGTTTTTGAGCTAATAACACACAACCTTGTGAGATTTGAGCCTAATGGTGTGGTTACATCTTATAACCACTTATTTTTCTTCTTGTGTGTAATTGTTCTCTTTCTATGATTGTGATCCTTGATTTGTTTAATTTTATATGTCCATTATTCCTTGTATTCATGCATTTATATGATTGAGGCCATTGTTTCATTAGCTCACTTACCCAAATAGCCTACTTTTTATTCCATTGTTAGCCAATTTTGAGCCTACGCTTAACCCAATTGTTCTTTATTTTAGCACATTACAAGCCTAAAGGGAAAAATAATAAAAGTCCCTTGTTTGGATCTTTGATTAGCTTAGGCTAGTGAGAGTGTTTATTATTCAAGTTTGGGGAGATTTAGGAACACTGGTAGGGATAAAAGGGTGTTTTGTATTTCAATATTTGGGAATTGGGTGCATACTCATGTATTGATTAAATGTATAGACCTTATGCATTGATGTTCTTGTATAGAGTTTGAAAGAAAGAAAAAATGAGAAAAACAAAAAGAAAAAGAAATAAATGTGAAAAAGAAAAGAAAAGAAAAAAATAGAAAAAGAAAGAAAAAGAAAAGCAATAAAAAGGGGACAAAAATGTCCCCAAGCAAAATTCAATAAAAGAATCAATGCATAAGTGTTGTGAAGTGGAAAGAAAATGCATGAGTATGTGAAAAAGTGAAGGATGGGTAGTTAGGTTAGCACTTAATTGTATAAGTTGTTATATAGGTTAGGTGGGAAAGTTTAAACTCATCAGAGATTCAATTTTCAAGCTCATTTGACCATATATGACCCTACCTTGACCCTAGCCCCATTACAACCTTTGAGAAAGTCCTCATGATATTTGTATGCATGCATTGGATAATTGTTGATTGTTAGATGAAGAACAAATTTTGGAAAGCATGTGATTATCAAAATGGAATTGGCATTGTAAGTATAGTCCTAACCCAACAAATCGACCGTCAATCAAATGTTATCACAATTCAAACCAAATATAAACCAAGAGCATTTAAACTCCCAAGTCGTCTCCCAAGGAATCACTTAAGAGGCAATGAGTGTGGAAATTCCGGTTGTAGTGATCAAGCGGTTGTCAAGGAAGAAATGAACATTGATGAGCGGATAATTTATACGCTTTTTGGCATTGTTTTTAGGTAGTTTTTAGTAAGTTTGAGCTACTTTTAGGGATGTTTTCATTAGTTTTTATGTTAAATTCACATTTCTAGACTTTACTATGAGTTTGTGTGTTTTTCTGTGATTTCAGGTAAATTTTGGCTGAAATTGAGGGACTTGAGCAAAACTCTGAAGAAGGCTGACAAAAGGACTGCTGATGCTGTTGGAATCTGACCTCCCTGCACTCGAAATGGATTTTCTGGAGCTACAGAACTCCAATTGGCGCGCTCTCAACGGCGTTGGAAAGTAGACATCCAGAGCTTTCCAGCAATATATAATAGTCCATACTTTATTC
>NC_029777.3:51396524-51396848 GCF_000817695.3 Arachis duranensis | reverse complement strand
AAATATCTTTTCCTTATTTTTCTCCAAATTTTCGAAATTTTGGGTTGACTTGGTCAAAAATTTTTTAAAATTAGTTGTTTCTTACAAGTCAAGTCAAAATTTCAATTTTAAAAATCTTATCTTTTCAAAATCTTTTTCAAAAGTCATATCTTTTTCATTTTTTTATTATTATTTTCGAAAAATTTAAAAAGTATTTTTCAAAAATCTTTTTCTTAGCTTTTATGTCTAAATTTTCGAAAATTAGCTAACAATTAATGTGATTGGTTCAAAAATTTGAAGTTTGTTACTTTCTTGTTAAGAAAGGTTCAATCTTTAAATTCTAGA
>NC_029777.3:51396039-51396357 GCF_000817695.3 Arachis duranensis | reverse complement strand
CTTCTTATCTTCTAATCTTTTCAAATTTGATTTTAATATCTTTTTCAACTAATTATTTGACTTTTTGTTTGTTTCTTATCTTTTTCAAAACCAACTAATTACCTATCCCTCTCTAATTTTCGAAAATATCTCATCCCTTTTTCAAAAATTCTTTTTGTTTTAAACTTTAATTTTAAACTTATCTTATCTCTAATTTTCGAAAATTACTAACCCCTTTTTCAAAAATTATTTTCAAAATTTTCCCTCTCTTTTCTTATTCTATTTAATTATTTAATTACTAACACTTCTCTTCACCTCTCTTCATCCAAAAATCTGAAT
>NC_029777.3:51395423-51395851 GCF_000817695.3 Arachis duranensis | reverse complement strand
GAACCTGAAAGGACTCTGAAGAGGAAATTAAAAGAAGCTAAATTACAACAATCCAGAAACAACCTTTCAGAAATTTTCGAACAAGAGAAGGACATGGCAGCCGAAAATAATAATAATAATGCAAGGAGAATGCTTGGTGACTTCACAAAGCCAACGTCCAAGTTTGATGGAAGAAGCATCTCCATTCCTGCCATTGGAGCCAATAACTTTGAGCTGAAACCTCAGCTAGTTGCCTTAATGCAACAAAACTGCAAGTTTTATGGGCTTCCATCTGAAGATCCTTATTAGTTTTTAACTGAGTTCTTGCAGATCTGTGAGACTGTAAAGGCGAATGGAGTTAATCCTGAAGTCTACAGACTCATGCTTTTCCCTTTTGCTGTAAGAGACAGAGCTAGAATTTGGTTGGATTCACAACCTAAGGATAGCCT
>NC_029777.3:51389911-51390479 GCF_000817695.3 Arachis duranensis | reverse complement strand
GAACTAAGCTTCATTGATATTTTGGAATTTATAGTATATTCTCTTCTTTTAATCCTATTTGATTTTTAGTTGCTTGGGGACAGGCAACAATTTATGTTTGGTGTTGTGATGAGCGGAAAATTTATACGCTTTTTGGCATTGTTTTTATATAGTTTTTAGTAAGTTTAACCTACTTTTAGGGATGTTTTCATTAGTTTTATGTTAAATTCACATTTCTGGACTTTACTATGAGTTTGTGTGTTTTTCTGTGATTTCAGGTAAATTCTGGCTGAAATTGAGGGACTTGAGCAAAACTCTGAAGAAGGCTGACAAAAGGACTGCTGATACTGTTAGAATCTGACCTCCCTGTACTCGAAATGGATTTTCTGGAGCTACAGAACTCCAATTGGCGCGCTCTCAACGGCGTTAGAAAGTAGACATCCAGAGCTTTCCAGCAATATATAATAGTCCATAGTTTATTCGAAGATTGACGACGTAACATGGCGTTGAACGCCAAGTTCATGCTGCTGTCTGGAGTTAAACGCCAGAAAAACGTCATGATCCGGAGTTGAACGCCCAAAACACGTCA
>NC_029777.3:51389141-51389701 GCF_000817695.3 Arachis duranensis | reverse complement strand
TTCATCTTAGGGGATCATTGATCACGTTAGAGAGGGCTGGCCATTCGGCCATGCCTGAACCTCCTTTACTTATGTATTTTCAACGGTGGAGTTTCTGCACACCATAGATTAAGGGTGTGGAGCTCTGCTGTACCTCAAGTATTAATGCAATTCTATTCTCTTTTATTCAAATCTCTCTTATTCTTATTCCAAGATACTCACTCGTACCCAAGAACATGATGAATGTGATGATAAGTAACCCTCATTATCATTCTCACTTATGAACGCACGTGATTGACAACCACTTCCGTTCTACATGCAACAGAGCTTGAATGTGTATCTCTTAGATTCCCCAACAGAATCTTCGTGGTATAAGCTAGATAGATGGCAGCATTTATGAGGATCCGGAAAGTCTCACCTTGTCTGTGGTATTCCGAGTAGGATTCCGATAATGAATGACTGTGACGTGCTTCAAACTTGCAAGTGCTGGGCGTTAGTGACAGACGCAAAAGAATCAAGGGATTCTATTCCAGTAGGAGCGGGAACCAACCAGTGATTAGCCGTACTGTGACAGAGTGCGT
>NC_029777.3:51388125-51388801 GCF_000817695.3 Arachis duranensis | reverse complement strand
TCAGGAGCTGTGATAGATGTCAACAGAGGAGAATTAGTCCTTCAATTGAATGGGGACTACCTTGTGTTTAAGGCACATGGCCATCCCTCTGTGACAAAAGAGAGTAAGCAGGAAGAGCTTCTCTCAGTTCAGAGTCAAGAAGATCCCACACAGTCAAACTCTAAGTTTGGTGTTGTGAAGCCACAACCAAACTCTAAGTTTGGTGTTAAGACCCCATATCCAAACTCTAAGTTTGGTTTTGGGACTACACTAACATTGACCTGATCACCTTGTGGCTCCATGAGAGCCACTGTCAAGCTATTGACATTAAAGAAGCGCTTGTTGGGAGGCAACCCAATTTTAATTATCTAATTTTTATTTTATTGTTATTATTGTGTTTTATTAGGTACATGATCATGAGGAGTCACGAAAAAAATAAAAAAAATTAAAAACAGAGTCAAAAACAGAAGAAAAAATTTTTCACCCTGGAGGACGCACAGGCTGGCGTTCAACGCCAGTAAGATGCATCTGGCTGGCGTTCAACGCCAGAACAGAGAACCATTCTGGCGCTGAACACCAGAAATAAGCAACATCCTGGCGCTGAACGCCAGGAATATGCCTAGAGGAGACAAACTGGCGCTGAACGCCAGTAACAAGTATGAAACTGGCGTTCAACGCCAGAAACATGCATTACATG
>NC_029777.3:51378193-51383993 GCF_000817695.3 Arachis duranensis | reverse complement strand
CAGACGATTAGCCGTGCGACTGACAACCGGATAGGATCATTTTCCCGAGAGGATTGAAAGTAGCCACCGTTGATGGTGAACCCCTATACACAGCTTGCCATGGAAAGGAGTAAGAAGGATTGAGTTGAAGCAGTAGGAGAGCAGGCGTCCTTGAGCCATACAGTATCTCCGTTCGCTTATCTGAAATTCCCACCAATGAGTCTGCATAAGTATTCTATCCCTTTTACTTATTTTATTTATCCAATTTAATTCCATTTGACCCTATGATTTCACTCACTAACTGAGATCTACAAGATGACCATAGCTTGCTTCATACCAACAATCTCTGTGGGATCGACCCTTACTCACGTAAGGTTTATTACTTGGACGACCCAGTACACTTGCTGGTTAGTTGAACGGAGTTGTGTCCACTCGTGCCAATTTCTAAATTCCATAAAAGTACAACTTAAAGAATAGTGATCACAATTTCGTCCACCAAACATATAAAGCAATAAAGGAACATGCAAAATTGTAATGATTGAACTAATAAAGTAATTAAAGAACTGACTATGTAATATAAACAAGTAAAGTATAAAAGAGATTAACATAGCAATGTATAAAAGATTGAAAGCATAAAAAAAGGGGTCTTGGCTTGGAGTGAGCTAAGGATCTTTTCCTTGTTGGAACCACAACTATGCCAATTATGTTGGATTAATCTCACTTGATCAACTCCCACATCGGAAGGTAAGTTAAATGAGCATAAGTGTTCTTAACCCACAAATCGTAAATTGCTTGCTAATTGCCTTAGCAACAACTTAGCGTTAGTGGGAACAAGAACAATTAACAATCCAATTATTGACACTAAATGTTGGACATTCCAACTCTAGGAACCCAATTGCTCACTTTCCCCAAGCCAAGAGACAAAAATTTAGCCAAAAACCATGTTTGACATTTTGTCAAACACTTGGTAGGCAAAACGCTTAAACATGAGGAAAATGAGAAATGACTTCAAACCAAAAGCAAAAATTGATCTCAATCAACAAAAATAGCATAAGAAAGCATAGAATAAACATCAAACATTAAATTCATCAACAAGAAGGTGAAATTGCAAGAGAGAAGCAAAATTTAACTATAACTTGAACTAGAAGAAAGAGTAATGACAATATAACTATAAAGAGTAATAACAAGAGAATACTTACAATGAGATTAGCAAAATCCAATGATCAAAAATGGAAATGGCACTTGGAATGTAAAACCCTAATAAAACCTTAATGGAGAAGATAAGAAAACTTAGAGAAAACTAAAACTAAAACCTTCTATTCTACTCCTAAAACTATACTAATGCTATGCTATGCTCTATCCTTCATTCCCCTTCCAATATGAGCTAAAAGACTTCAGAAATGAGCCCCCAAAGCCTTGAAATCATGAGTCACGTGCTTTTTGGTGCACGAAATTGTGATCATCAATAATGGGGCCAAAATCTTGGTAGTGCTCTCAAACGTGAATCACACTTTGTCACAATTCCGCACAACTAACCAGCAAGTGCACTGGGTCGTCCAAGTAATACCTTACGTGAGTAAGGGTCGATCCCATGGAGATTGTTGGCTTGAAGCAAGCTATGGTCATCTTGTAAATCTCAGTCAGGCATATTATAAAAGTTATAATGGTTTTCGAAAATAAAGATGAATAAAGCATAAAATAAAGATAGAGATACTTATGTAATTCATTGGTGGGAATTTCAGATAAGTGCGTGAAGATACTGTGTTCCTTCTGAATCTCTACTTTCCTTCTGCTTCATCCAGTCATTCTCACTCCTTTCCATGGCAAGCTGTATGTTGGGTTTCACCGTTGTCAATGGCTACCTCCCGTTCTCTCAGTGAAAATGGTCTAAATGCTTTGTCAGAGCACGACTAATCATCTGTCGGTTCTCGATCATGTCGGAATAGAATCCAGTTATTCTTTTGCGTCTGTCACTACGCCCAACACTCACGAGTTTGAAGCTCGTCACAGTCATTCAATCCCTGAATCCTACTTCGAATATAGACAAGGTTTAGACTTTCCAGATTCTCATGAATGCTGCCAATGGATTCTAGCATATACCACGAAGACTCTGATCTCACGGAATGGAAGGCTCGGTTGTCAAGCGAGGGCAACCATGCATCGTGCATCAGGAATCCAAGAGATACACACTCTAGCTCTCGCTTGTAGAACGGAGGTGGGAGGTGCCATATGCTTATGATCAATCTTCATGGATCATCATAAGGACGGATGATGATGAGTGTCACGGATCATCATATCCATCAGGTTGAAGTACGATTGATATCTTAGAATAAGAATAAGCTTGAATTGAATAAAAGACAATAGTAATTGCATTAATTCTCGAGGTACAACAGAGCTCCACACCTTAATCTATGGTGTGTAGAAACTCCACCGTTGAAAATACATAAGTGATGGTCCAGGCATGGCTGAGAGGCCAGCCTTCAAGACGTGATCAAAGGATCATAAGGTAATCCAAAAATAATCCAAAGATATCTAATACAATAGTAAAATGTCCTATTTATACTAGACTAGTTACTAGGGTTTACAGAAATAAGTCTAAGTGCAGAAATCCACTTTCGAGGCCTACATTGGTGTGTGCTTGGGCTGAACTTGAGCTTTACACGTGACGAGGCTTCTCTTGGAGTTAAACTCCAAGTTGTAACGTGTTTTTGGCGTTTAACTCTGGTTTGTGACGTGTTTCTGGAGTTTTACTCCAGAATGCAGCATGGAACTGGCGTTGAACGCCAGTTTGCGTCGTCTAAGCTCGAATAAAGTATAGACTATTATACATTTCTGGAAAGCCCTGGATGTCTACTTTCCAACGCAATTAAGAGCGCGCCATTTGGAGTTCTGTAGCTCCAAAAAATCCATCTCGAGTGCAGCGAGGTCAGAATCCAACAGCATCAGCAGTCCTTTGTCAGCCTCGTATCAGATTTTTGCTCAGGTCCCTTAATTTCAGCCAGAAGATACATGAAATCACAGAAAAACACACAAACTCATAGTAAAGTCCAAAAAAGTGAATTTTGCATAATACTAATGAAAAAATCCCTAAAAGTAGCTAAATCCTACTAAAAACTACCTAAAAACAATGCAAAAAAGCGTTAAATTATCCGCTCATCACAACACCAAACTTAAATTGTTGCTTGTCCCCAAGCAACTGAAAATCAAATAGGATAAAAAGAAGAGAATATACTATAAATCCCAAAATATCAATGAATATTAGTTCTAATTAGATGAGCAGGACTTGTAGCTTTTTGCTTCTGAACAGTTTTGGCATCTCACTTTTTCCTTTGAAGTTTAGAATGATTGGAATCTATAGGAACTCAGAGTTCAGATAGTGTTATTGATTCTCCTAGTTAAGTATGTTGATTCTTGAATACATCTACTTTTATGAGTCTTGGCCGTGGCCCTAAGCACTTTATTTTCCAATATTACCACCGGATACATAAATGCCACAGACACATAACTGGGTGAACCCTTTTCAGATTGTGACTCAGCTTTGCTAGAGTCCCAGTTAGAGGTGTCCAAAGCTCTTAAGCACACTCTTTTTGCTTTGGATCCCGACTTTAATCACTCAGTCTCAAGCTTTTTACTTGGACCTGCATGCCACAAGCACATGGTTAGGGACAGCTTGATTTAGCCGCTTAGGCCTGGATTTTATTTCCTTGGGCCCTCCTATCCATTGATGCTCAAAGCCTTGGATCCTTTTTACCCTTGCCTTTTGGTTTTAAGGGCTATTGGCTTTTTCTGCTTGCTTTTTCTTTCTCTTTCTCTTTTTTTTCCCAAAATTTTTTCTTTTTTTTGCAAGCTTTGTTATTCACTGCTTTTTCTTGCTTCAAGAATCAATTTTATGATTTTTCATATCATCAATAACCTTTCTCTTTTTCATCATTCTTTCAAGAGCCAACAATTTTAACATTCATAAACAACAAGATCAAAAAGTATTGTCACCACATCAATATAATTAAACTAATTTCAATGATGAATTTGAAACTCATGTACTTCTTGTCCTTTTGTATTAAAAACATTTTTCATTTAAGAAAGGTGAAGGATTCATGGAATTATTCATAGCCTAAAGACATAGTTACTAAATACTAATGATTATGTAGTAAAGACACAAAACATAGACAAAAATATAGCATAAAATCAAAAAACAGAGATATAAGAACAAGGAAGTTAAGGAATGAGTCCACCTTAGTGATGGTGGCGCCTTCTTCTTGAAGGACCAATGATGTTTTTTAGCTCCTCTATGTCTCTTCCTTGCCTCTGTTGCTTGATCCCCAGTGATTTTGGTGCTCCTATCCTTAGTTGCTCCCAATAATTGTGTGGAGGAAAATGTATCCCCTGAGGTATCTCAAGGATTTCTTGATGAGGGAATTCCTCATGCTCTTGTTGAGGTCCATGAGTGGGCTCTCTTGATGTGCAGCCAAATGCTCTATTACTGAGCTATGGACTCTTTGAGATGAATCTCTCCATCTCCCATGACTCAGAGATGGAAGCAATTGCCTTCCCTTTCCTCTTTCTTGAGGTTTCTCTGGCCTTAGGTGCCATCAATGGTTATGGAAACACAAAAAAAAATCTATGCTTTTGCCATACCAAACTTAGAATATTGCTCGCCCTCGAGCAAAAGAAGAAAGAATAGAAGAAGAAGAAGAAGATATGGAGGAGAGGGAGAGAGGTGTGGGTTTCGTCATTTAGGGAGGGTTTGGGTGGGAAAGAGATTTTGAATTTGAAGGTAGGTGGGGATCCTGTGGAGTCCACAGATCTTGGGGTGATCCTGTGGGGTCCACGGATCCTGAGGTGTCAAGGATTTATCATCCCTGCACCAATTATGCATGTAAAACACCCTCTGCATGCAATCCTGGTGTTTAACGCCAGACTGAAGCTTGTTTCTGGAGTTAAATACCCAAATGTAGCATGTTTCTGGCGTTTAACGCCAGCCTGATGCTTGTTGCTGGCGTTAAACGCCAACTTTCCTCTGGGGCAATCCTGGCATTTAAACGCCAGACTGCTGCTTGTTTCTGGCGTTCAACGCCAGATTCATGCTCTGTTCTGGCGTTAAACGCCAGCCAGATGCTCCTTACTAGCGTTTAAACGCCCGTAAGCTCTTCCTCCAGGGTGTGCTGTTTCTTCTGCTATTTTTGATTCTGTTTTTAATTTTAGCAATTGTTTTGTGACTCCACATGATCATGAACCTAATAAAACATAAAAGAACCATAAAAATATAGATAAATAAAAAATTGGGTTGCCTCCCAATAAGCGCTTCTTTAATGTCAATAGCTTGACAGTAAGCTCTCATGGAGCTTCACAGGTGTTCAGAGCATTGTTGGGACCTCCCAACACCAAACTTAGAGTTTGAATGTGGGGGTTCAACACCAAACTTAGAGTTTTGTTGTGGCCTCCTGATGAGCGGATAATTTGTACGCTTTTTGGCATTGTTTTTAGTATGTTTTTAGTATGATCTAGATAATTTTTAGTATATTTTTATTAGTTTTTAGTTAAAATTCACTTTTCTGGACTTTACTATGAGTTTGTGTGTTTTTCTGTGATTTCAGATATTTTCTGGCTGAAATTGAGGGACCTGAGCAAAAATCTGATTCAGAGACTAAAAAGGACTACAGATGCTGTTGGATTCTGACCTCCCTGCACTAGAAGTGGATTTTCTGGAGCTACAGAAGCCCAATTGGCGCGCTCTCAACGGCGTTGGAAAGTAGACATCCTGGGCTTTCCAGCAATATATGATAGTCCATACTTTGCCCAAGATTTGATGGCCCAAACCGGC
>NC_029777.3:51375320-51377892 GCF_000817695.3 Arachis duranensis | reverse complement strand
TACACGATGCATGGTTGATCGCCTGACAACCGAGTGCTCGCCTGACAAACGAGCCAGCCATTCCGTGAGATCAGAGTCTTCGTGGTATAGGCTAGAACTGATGGCGGCATTCAAGAGAATCCGGAAGGTCTAACCTTGTCTGTGGTATTCTGAGTAGGATTCAATGATTGAATGACTGTGACGAGCTTCAAACTCCTGAAGGCTGGGCGTTAGTGACAGATGCAAAAGAATCACTGGATTCTATTCCGGCTTGATTGAGAACCGACAGATGGATAGCCGTGCCATGACAGGGTGCGTTGAACATTTCCACTGAGAGGATGGGAGGTAGCCACTGACAACGGTGAAACCCTTGCATACAGCTTGCCATGGAAAGGAGTAAGAAGGATTGGATGAAGACAGTAGGAAAGCAAAGAGACGGAAGGGACCAAGCATCTTCATATGCTTATCTGAAATTCCCACCAATGAAATACATAAGTATCTCTATCTTTATCTTTATGTTTTATTCATCATTCATAACCATTTGAGTTTGCCTGACTAAGATTTACAAGGTGACCATAGCTTGCTTCATACCAACAATCTCTGTGGGATCGACCCTTACTCGCGTAAGGTTTATTACTTGGACGACCCAGTACACTTGCTGGTTAGTTGTGTGAAGTTGTGTTTATGCCATGGTGTTGAACACCAAGTTTTTGGATTATTTGAGTTGTAGTGATCACAATTTCGTGCACCACCTCCCAACACCAAACTTAGAGTTTTGTTGTGGCCTCCCAACACCAAACTTAGAATTTGATTGTGGGGGCCTTGTTTAACTCTGTATTGAGAGAAGCTTATCGTGCCTCTTTTCCATGTTTACAGAAGGATAACCTTGAGCCTTAAACACAAGGTAGTCCCCATTCAATTAAAGGACTAATTCTCATCTGTTAACATCAATCACAGCTTTTGCTATGGCTAGGAAGGGTCTTCCAAGGATGATGCATTCATCCTCCTCCTTCCTAGTGTCTAAGATTATGAAATCAGCAAGGATGTAAAGGCCTTTAACCTTTACTAACACGTCGTCTACCATTCCATAAGCTTATCTTATTGACTTGTCTACCATCTCTAATGAGAATGTGGTAGCATGTACCTCAGAGATCCTTAGTTTCTCCATTACAGAGAGTGGCATAAGATTTATGCCTGACCCCAGATCACACAGGGCCTTCTCAAAGGTCATGGTGCCTATGGTACAGGGTATTAAGAATTTACCAGGATCTTGTTTCTTTTGAGGTACAATTTGCTGAACCCTTGTTTTTAGTTTACTAATGAGCAAGGGAGGTTCATCTTCCCAAGTCTCATTACCAAACAACTTAGCATTCAGCTTCATGATGGCTCCTAGATATTGAGCAACTTGCTCTCAAATTACATCTTCATCCTCTTCAGAGGAAGAATAGTTTACAGAGCTCATGAATGGCAGAAGGGGGTTTAATGGAATCTCTATGGTCTCTATATGAGCCTCAGATTCCTTTAGGTCCTCAATAGGAAACTGCTTCTTGTCTGAGAGATGTCCCATGAGGTCTTCCTCATTGGGATTCACGTCTTCCCCTTCCTCCTTGGATTCAGCCATATTGACAATATCAATGGCCTTGCACTCTCTTTTTGGATTCTCTTCTGTATTGCTTGGGAGGGTACTAGGAGGAGTTTCAGTGACTTTCTTACTCAGCTGACCCACTTGTGCCTCCAAGTTTCTAATGGAGGACCTTGTTTCACTCATGAAACTTAAAGTGGCCTTAGACAGATCAGAGACCATGTTTGCTAAGCTAGAGTGATTCTGCTCAGAATTCTCTGTCTGTTGCTAAGAAGATGGTGGAAAAGGCTTGCTATTGCTGAGCCTGTTTCTTCCACCATTATTAAAGCCTTGTTGAGGCTTTTGTTGATCCATCCATGAGAAATTTGGATGATTTCTCCATGAGGAATTATAGGTGTTCCCATAGGGTTAACCCATGTAATTTACCTCTGCCATTGCAGGGTTCTCAGGATCATAAGCTTCTTCTTCAGAAGATGCCTCTTTAGTACTGTTGGATGCATTTTGCCATCCATTCAGACTCTAAGAAATTATGTTGACTTGCTGAGTCAACATTTTGTTCTGAGCCAATATGGCATTCAGAGCATCAATATCAAGAACTCGCCTCTTCTGAGGCGTCCCATTACTCACAGGATTCCTCTCAGAGGTGTACATGAATTGGTTATTTGCAACCATGTCAATGAGTTCTTGAGCTTCTGCAGGCGTTTTCTTTAGGTGAATAGATCCACCTGCAGAATGGTCCAGTGACATCTTAGAGAACTCAGATAGACCATAATAGAATATATCCAAAATGGTCCACTCTGAAAGCATGCCAGAAGGACACTTTTAGGTCAACTGCTTGTATTTTTCCCAAGCTTCATAGAGGGATTCACCATCTTTTTGCTAGAAGGTCTGAACATCTACTCTAAGCTTGCTCAGCTTTTGAGGAGGAAAGAATTTATCCAAGAAGGCCGTGCCCAGCTTCTCCCAGGAGTCCAGGCTATCTTTAGGTTGTGAGTCCAACCATGTTCTAGC
>NC_029777.3:51362520-51370092 GCF_000817695.3 Arachis duranensis | reverse complement strand
ACTGATTTGGAACGCCAGTTTGGGCCATCAATTCTCGGGCAAAGTATGGACTATTATACATTTTTGGAAAGCTCAGAATGTCTAATTTCCAACGCAATTGAAAGCGCGCCAATTGAGCTTCTTTAGCTCTAGAAAATCCACTTCGAGTGCAGGGAGGTCAGAATCCAACAGCATCTGCAGTCCTTTTTAGCCTCTGAATCAGATTTTCGCTCAGGTCCCTCAATTTCAGCCAGAAAATACCTGAAATCACAGAAAAACACACAAAATCATAGTAAAGTCTAGAAAAGTGAATTTTAAATAAAAACTAATAAAAATATAATAAAAACTAACTAAAACATACTAAAAACATACTAAAAACAATGCCAAAAAGCATATAAATTATCCGCTTATCAAAGCGCAAAATGGAGTTTTTGAAGAAACTGGCAGCGACACGAACGCATGGACGACGCGGCCGCATGCCAGCGTGAAATGGCAGTGACGTGACCGCGTGATTGACGCGATCGCTTGCCATAAGCGAAACGCATATGATGCAGACGCATGACTGAAGCGACCACGTGATAAGGAAAACTTCAAATGACGCGACCGCGTGACCCACGCGAACGCGTGACAGAGGCCACACACAAGAAATTACAGATCTCATTCCCAGTAGTTTATGGGCTCTTTTTGGCCCAGATCCAAGCCCAGAGAACACAGACCAAGGGCTGTAAAGTGGAGGAATGAAGTGAACAATGGGGGAGCGAATTTCAAAAAGCATTTTTCATAGTTTAGATGTAGTTTTTAGTAAAGGAGGTTCTCTCCTCTCTTAGGTATTAGGATTAGGATTTTTAGAAATTAGGAATGTTTTCATCTTCTTCAATTACAGGTTCAATGTTCCTTTTATTTGTTTTCTCAATTTAGTTTATGGATTTCTATGTTCAACTCAACTTCTTTATTTGGCTATAACTGCCCATGTTACATTTGATATCTTTATCAATTCAAGATTTTGAGGTATTTCAGTTTATTATTACTCTCTTTTATTTATGTTACTGTTGCTCCCAATCTAAAGACATTTTTATTCCAGTAGATTTACTTTTCTCCTTTTGGTCTTGGTTAAGAAATCAGTAACTCAGGAGTTATTAGACTCAACGTGATCGATAATCGTTATCTTTGCTAATTAGCTTGAACTTCTATAATCCCAATCTTTTTCTAGGAATTAACTAGGATTTGAAGATCAAACTAATTAGTCACTTAACCTTCCCTTGCACTAGCAAAGGTCAACTAAGTGGAATTAAGATTCAATTTTCATCATCATTGATAAGGATAACTAGGATAGGGCTTCCAATTTCTCATACCTTGTCAAAAGTTTATTTTACAGTTATTTATTTATTTTACCTGCCATTTAAATTACTTGTTCCTCATCTTTAAAACCCTGATTTACAATCTTCATAACCAATAATAAGAACATACCTCCCTGCAATTCCTTGAGAAGACGACCCGAGGTTTAAATACTTCGGTTATCAATTTATTTAGGGGTTTGTTACTTGTGACAACCAAAACGTTTGTATGGAGGAATTTTATGTTGGTTTAGAATCTATACTCACAACGCGACTATATTTTTATAAAATTCTTTACTAGCAAAAATCTTAACGTCAAAATGGCGCCGTTGCCGGGGAATTGCAAACGTGTGCCTTATTAATGGTTATTGTAAATATTTTTCTTTTATTTGTTTACTTGTTTTTATTTTCACTTCTTATTTCTGATAACTACTATGAATTCTCACCCCTCTCGCTTTGAGTCTGGTTCTAATTTTGTTGGAAGGAATGGAAGCTATAACAGGACATGCATCAAGGTCTAAGCAATCAAAGATGGATGGAGCCAAGAGGATCTGATCACCCCTTTATGCAACAACACCCTCCTGTATATCATGGACAGAGACCATTCTACAATGCATACCCAACTGATAGATTTGGTGGATCGCCTTGTAGCTACCAACAAGCCCCACCCTATGCTCAGAAACCATCCTTTCAACACAACCTCAACCCACCATACTCACAAGCTTCTTCTCACCATCCGCCACCATATGATCCTTATCCGCCCCAACACCAATCCAATTACTCCCAAGAACCACCACTCCCCCATACACCATGTCCATATCCATCAAACCAAGAATCACAGATTTGCTTCGAAGAATTAGTAAACCAATTCAATGCAACCCTTCATCAACTGGAGCAAGCAATAAATCAATTATCTTCCAAACGTTAGGACACTCAACAGACTCCCATGGCTTCATGTGGAGAATCTAATGAAGAATGTATTGTAAAGAAGACACAAGAAGCCCCAGTGGATAGCATAGAGCATAATTTCGTACTGGAACAAGTAGAGAACGCTGTCATTGTAGAAGAAGAAGAGTTGGTTGAAGATTTAGGAGATGCTGAACCTCCGCAGGAATACAGAGTTGTAGAGAATTCCATCGAAGACGTTACAATTGATGCTAAAGAAGATGTTACACCGCCTCCAATGCAGATATCTTATGAAGAACTAGACGAAATAACTCAAGACGCATGTTTCCTTGATGATGATGATCACGAGTCAAGCTCTCTTAGTGATGAACTAACATCCGCAAGAGAATCCTTTGAGATAGAAGAATCTTCCCCAAGTGAATACGAAGATGATGCAGAGATCGATTTTTCTCAACCTCCTAATTATGACTCGAGTGACGAGGATGATATCGAAGACTTTGATCAAGATATGGTTGAAACGGAAGAAATTTGCCAAGAAGTGGAGGAATTCACAGAAGATTACAAGGGAGCAGAACTTACAGAACCACTGGAAATACCTATCCCAAGGCCACTACCACCCAACACACACTTCAAGTGGGTAAAATCCTTGACCTTTATCTTCAAATTTCCACTTGAATATGGTTTGCTTGAAACAGATGGCCAGCTTAGAGCTCTCTATGGCTTTAAGAGTAAGAAGGATATGGCTCGCACTCAGAGCTGGTCCACAAGGTTAAATAAAGTTCCATGCTTCAACTCGAAGTGCACGGATTGGCATCATGATCAATCGAATGGATCTCGGAAAACGTTTGGTCACCATGGTGAGAATCTACTTTCTAAACCGCCTGGATGGAGAAATGCAGATCAAGATAAAAACGGGTGTACATGTAGACTTTGGGATCCTGGAATCTATTCCGACAGTCGTCACTCCGGGAGCCTGAGAATATGTTTGAAGCTGCTCAAAAGCTTTACGTACCTTGTTTGGGACCCCGGAGGCTATTGGCATTCCAAACATTGGTGGAGATTTCTGGATGAATTTAAACATAAGCCGCCATAACAGGAAGCTCATCCAATGTCCAACTTAAGGACTTTAACTAAAAGTGCTAGGTGGGAGACAACCCACCATGGTTTGGTCGTTTCTTTCTCAATTTCTTTATTTCGTACTGTTTGATTTTTTTTATGATTTTGTATTTTTTATTGAACCTGGATGCTATTCATAACATTGCATTTAGCCTTGCATATCTGCATAAAAAAAAGAAGGCGTGTGACGCAACCGCATCGCTCAGGCGCTCGCGTCATTTGCGAAAAACACTCCCCATGCGTCCGCATCATTCACGCGGCTGCGTGACCTAGAGATCGGCGTAAAGATCCAACTTCCAGAAAGTTGGGCTGGAATCGTGCGGTTGTTGTGCGTTTAGCACAACACGACCCACGCGGTCGCGTCTTTGACGCGGCTGCGTCACTTGCACAACATCAATCCCATGCGACAGTGTGAGCGACACGATCGCGTCGCATGGATTGCCCACCACCCCAAAGGAGATAGTGAGTTGCGCTGAACCAACGCTAGAATTGCGCGTTTCGCACGATTTCTAGCGACGTGATCGCATGCTCCACGCGATCGCGTCCTTCATTATCTACCCATTCCATGCGACCGTATGCCCCACGTGATCGCACCAACCCTATTCCACACAAGCCACGTGACCGCGTGCTCCACGCGATCGCGTGGATTGCAAATTATTAACCCCCTGTGACGCGAACCCTACCCATCGCGCCCCCCAACCCCTTTCTTCTTCCTCTTCCCTGCAACCACCATCTCTCTCTCTGCCCTTCGCTGCCGCACCTCCGACGACCACCCAGACCCCACTGCAACGCCCCCCCTCGCTTTTCCTTTTCTTTCTACTTCTCCCCTCCACTACTCTTAACCCCCTTCCGTGACCACCACGCCCACCGCGCCGCCCTCAACCGCCGCGTCAGCCACCACCACCATCCCCCAGCCATCTCTCTGCCCCACTTTCTTTCCCACGCCTACCAGGTTCTGCCGAACGCCATTCTTCTTTCAATTCCTAGTTAATTGCATATTTTTCTGTTTATGTTCATCATTAGGCTTGTTAAATATGCATGTTGTAGTGGATTCTAGGTGGTTAGGTAGCCTAGGATGTGGTTAGTGGATTTAGGCCTGATAATTGCACCATTCCTATTATCTGTTTACCTGTTCTGTAATTTTATTCTGGCAGTGCTATTCATACTGCTCATCTGATATGTTCATGTTGCTAGACTATTCTTTAATATTCCTAATATTTGTGACTGTTTGCAGTATTTATCAATCTCATATGAACTGCTTTTCTTGATATCTATTTTCCGGGAATGTTTAATTTTAGCCGGAATGCTGCCCAAATTTTCTGCAAATTAATTTTTTCACTTTTACATTCAAATATTGGTTTTGGCATTTCTCACTTTTACACTGCTCCACAAATACCAAACCAATTCTTGAATGAACGGGCCAGCATTCTTATTCTTCTTGTTTTCCTGGTCATTAATCTGGATTCTTGATGATTTGATCTTATTCTTTACTACTTCTATATCTATCTAAATCATCATCACTACCCTGTTATCCATGCTTGACTATGAGTTGCATGTTGCTTCAAATTGTGAAATTCTTGTTACTTAGGAACAAATCATCATGCCACTTACTCTGCCTTTCTTTTTACTAACTCACTGATTTTCGCCTTCTCACCTCTTTTTCAACTTTAACCACTCTTGACTTTTTAATTTTTGACTAACTCCTTCCACTTCTTAACTCATGGCATGATTATTATTGCTCCTAATCAACATGAATTCTATTTATATCACATTTTGGTTTGAAATTTCCCATCTCCGCTTTTTAACTCCTAAGTAATCCAAAATGCACCATTATTCAACTCATTTCATACCCTACTGCTCCTTTGCCACTTTGTGCTTATCTTGTTATCTGCCTACATGTTTTCCCGTTTTTATTATTTCCTATATTTCTATTTTCTTTCAGGATGTCTGAGCCACAAGGAAAGGGAAAAGGAAAGGCAACCACTGGCAAACGAAAATGAGGTGAATCCTCTATGTCTCTCCTGGAGCTTCTGCATGATGACTCCTGGCGGGAAAAATACTTTACCGTGCAAGAGAAGGCTGACATGCTCCTCCCTGCCAATGATCCAATTAAATTTGCAAACCGATACTGTGAGCTGAAGTTTCCCGTGTTTGCTACCTCCAGAAATCTGTATCTGGAGCAGACCTTGAAAATTCCCGAAGAACTACAGTAGTACACCTCCGATCAGATCAAACAACGAGGCTGGTTCTTCTTGGAGAGAAACTTGACTAAGGTAAATGCTTCCTAGGTAAGAGAGTTTTACTGCAATTATTTCAAGACTTCCCTGGATGCAGTGCACCTCAGAGGGAAACAGATACTAGTCACTGAAGAAGCCATTGAGGATATTTTGCGCCTTCAGCCTAAGTCAGATCAGCCTGACGGTTACCAAAAGGCTGAAGAGGACATGCGCTTTCTGAGATTTGACTGGGATGCTATCAAGGAGAGGATAGCCCTTGACCCTACTGTCCCTTGGGTCATGGGTAAGAACACTACCATGCCTAAAGGAATCAAGCGGATATACTTGAATGATGAGGCTCGGCTCTGGCACCAGATCCTGAGTAACTTTATTATGCTGAGCACTCATGAGACAGAGCTGCCTGCTGCTATGATCACCCTCCTCTAGTGTGTGATGGAGGGTAAGGACCTGTACATGCCACGATTCATCCGGCACTATATGGCCAGGGTCCATGTCCGAGGCACTCTCCCCTTCCCTTATCTGGTCACCCAGCTAGGCCGTCGAGTGGTGCACAAAATTGTGATCATCAATGGTGCCATCAACATGGTACGCTCAATTGCAATCTCAATTCTTTATCACAACTTCACACAACTAACCAGCAAGTGCACTGGGTCGTCCAAGTAATAAACCTTACACGAGTAAGGGTCGATCCCACGGAGATTGTTGGTATGAAGTAAGCTATGGTCATCTTGTAAATCTCAGTCAGGCAAATTCAAATGGTTATAGATGATTTATGAATAAATCATAAAATAAAGATAGAGATACTTATGCAATTCATTGGTGAGAATTTCAGATAAGCGTTTGGAGATAATTTGCCCCTTTCGTCTCTCTGCTTTCCTACTGTCTTCATCCAATCCTTCTTACTCCTTTCCATGGCAAGCTGTATGTTAGGCATCACCATTGTCAGTGGCTACAATCCCGTCCTCTCAGTGAAAATATTCAACGCGCTCTGTCACAGCACGGCTAATCATCTGTCGGTTCTCAATCAGGTTGGAATAGAATCCAGTGATTCTTTTGCGTCTGTCACTAACGCCCAGCCTTCAGGAGTTTGAAGCTCGTCACAGTCATTCAATCCTTGAGTCCTACTCAGAATACCATAGACAAGGTTTAGACCTTCCGGATTCTCTTGAATGCCGCCATCAAGTCTAGCTTATACCACGAAGATTCTGATTAAGGAATCCAAGAGATAAACATTCAAGCCTTGTTTGCTTGTAGAACGGAAGTGGTTGTCAGGCACACGTTCATAAGTGAGAATGATGATAAGCGTCACATAATCATCACATTCATCATGTTCTTGGGTACGAATGAATATCTTAGAACAAGAATAAGCTGAATTGAATAGAAGAACAATAGTAATTGCATTAATACTCGAGGTACAGCAGAGCTCCACACCTTAATCTATGGTGTGTAGAAACTCCACCATTGAAAATACATAAGAACAAGGTCTAGGCATGGCCGAAGGTCCAGCCTCCCAAAGAGGGTTCAATCATCAAAACATGATCGAAAGATCTCCCTTAATACAATAGCAAAAGGTCCTATTTGTAGAGAACTAGTAGCTTAGGGTTTACAAAGATGAGTAAATGACATAAAAATCTACTTCCGGGCCCACTTGGTGGGTGCTTGGGCTGAGCATTGAAGCTTTCATGTGTAGAGACTTTTCTTGGAGTTAAACGCCAGCTTTTGTGCCAGTTTGGGCGTTTAACTCCCATCCTTGTGCCAGTTCCAGCGTTTTACGCCAGAATTCTTGAGCTGACTTGGAACGCCTGTTTGGGCTATTAAATCTCGGGAAAAGTATGGACTATTATACATTGCTGGAAAGCCCAGGATGTCTAATTTCCAACGCAATTGAGAGCGCGCCAATTGGGCTTTTATAGCTCCAGAAAATCCACTTCGAGTGCAGGGAGGTCAGAATCCAACAGCATCTGCAGTCCTTTTCAGCCTCTAAATCAGATTTTTGCTCA
>NC_029777.3:51361898-51362406 GCF_000817695.3 Arachis duranensis | reverse complement strand
CCAGAAAAGTGAATTTTAACTAAAAACTAATAAAAATATACTATAAACTAACTAAAACATACTAAAAACATACTAAAAACAATGCCAAAAAGGGTATAAATTATCCGCTCATCACAACACCAAACTTAAATTGTTGCTTGTCCCCAAGCAACTGAAAATCAAATAAGATAAAAAGAAGAGAATATACAATGAATTCCAAAAACATCTATGAAAATCAGTATTAATTAGATGAGCGGGGCTTTTAGCTTTTTGCCTTTGAACAGTTTTGGCATCTCACTCTATCCTTTGAAATTCAGAATGATTGGCTTCTATAGGAACTCAGAATCTAGATAGTGTTATTGACTCTCCTAGTTAAGTATGATGATTCTTGAACACAGCTACTTTATGAGTCTTGGCCATGGCCCAAAGCACTCTGTTTTCCAGTATTACCACCGGATACATAAATGCCACAAACACATAACTGGGTGAACCTTTTCAGATTGTGACTCAGCTTTGCTAGAGTCCCCAA
>NC_029777.3:51358959-51361327 GCF_000817695.3 Arachis duranensis | reverse complement strand
GATTCTTTGATCTTCTCTAATTTCATGGAGGAGAATGGAATGTTCTTGGTGCTCCTTAGTTGTCCCAAATTGGAACTCAATTCTCTAGGGAGGTGTTGATTTGCTCCCAATAGTTTTGTGGAGGAAAGTGCATCCCTTGAGGCATCTCAGGGATTTCATGATGAGTGGGATCTCTTGTTTGCTCCATCCTTTTCTTAGTGATGGGCTTGTCCTCATCAATAAGGGTGTCTCCCTCTATGTCAATTCTGACTGAATAACAGAGGTGACAAATGATATGAGGGAAGGCTAACCTTGCCAAGGTAGAGGACTTGTCCGCCACCTTATAAAGTTCTTGGGATATAACCTCATGAACTTCTACTTCCTCTCCAATCATGATGCTGTGAATCATGATAGCGCGGTCTATAGTAACTTCGGACCGGTTGCTAGTGGGAATGATTGAGCATTGGATAAACTCCAACCATCCTCTAGCCACGGACTTGAGGTCATTGATGATTAGATTTTTGACGGTATAGAATTTCACAAATGAATTCTCGTTGCAAGTATAGTTTCCAAACCAATCAAAAATCCTTTCATACAAAAGATTGTTTGTCACAAGTAACAAACCCCTAATTTTATAAATCGAAGTATTCAAACCTCGGGTCGTTCTCCCTAAGAATTGTAATGAAGTGTCTTGTTATTGGTTGTAAGTTATATTTGGGGTTTTTAAGATTTTGGACAAGAAATATAAATGGCAAAGAAAATAAACTAACAACTAACAAAGCTCTTGGCAAGATATGAGAACTAGAAGTCCTATCCTAGTTATCCTCCTCAATTGTGATGAGAGTTGTTCATTGCTACCACTTAGTTAACCCTTACTAAATAAAGGAAAGTCAAGTGGATGAATTGACTTGAGCCACAAGTCCTAGCCAACTCTCAAGGAAAGACTAGCTTTAGTGCACTCCAAACCAATTAGCAATCTCCAATTACCAATCAACAAAGGAATTAGATAACTCAAGTGTCACTAATTACTCTACCTAGGCCAAGAGGAACAAAACCTACACTAAATCTAGAAGAGGCATTTCAACAAACACGTAAAAGGCAATAAAAGTAAACAACATAAATTGCAAGAATTAAAGAGAGATCTAACTACAAAGGCAAGAGACCAACAATAGAAAAGCAAAGAAGAACAATTATTATGAATTACCTCTTATTGAATTGAAAGAAAATGGAAGAAACAATAGTAGATCTACAACAAAGTATAAGAACAACATAAAGGAAATTACAATAAAAGAATGGAAGAAGAATGAAGGTAACAATAAGGAATTGAGAAGATAGAAGTAGAAGAAGATGAATTAAAATCTAGATCTAAGAACTAAGCCTAATCCTAATCCTAATCCTAGACAGAAGTGAGAGCTTCTCTCTCTAGAAACTACTTCTAAACTAATCCTAATGAGTGTGAATGAACTAATGTCCTTTTGCTCTTCATTCCTTGCCTTTAAATAGCATTTCTGGCGCCAAAGTTGGTTAAGATTGGGCCCCACAACCCTTGAGAATTCGTTGGTCACATTTTCATTAAAGAATCATAAACCAGCACCGACGCGTATGCGCACAGCACGCGTACGCGTCCATGGGGTGATTCGCAAGGTGCGCGTAAGCGCCAGGTACGCGCGCGTGTCCATGGGCGAGTTCAACTTCTTTGCCTTTTCATGATTTCTCTACTTTGCATGATTTCCTCTTCACTCCTTTGATCCATTCCTAGCCTTTTCAATCAAAAATCACTAACAAACACATCAAGGCATCTAGTGGAATCAAATGTGAATCAAAATCATCAAGTTAAAGGCCTAAAAAGTATGTTTTCACATCTAAGCACAAATAAGGAGACAATCATAAAACCATGCTATTTCATTGAATAAATGTGGGTAAAAGGTGATAAAATCTCTTAAAATCAACACAAGATAAACCATCAAAACGGGGTTTATCAGTCATGCCTTCTCAGTTGAACCGGCTTCCCTCTTGAATCCCTCTTCCATTGAGCGCCCTCTTCACAAATGTCTATGAGGACTTGGTCCAACCTTTGATCAAAGTTGACCCTTCTAGTGTAAAGGTGTTCATCTCCTTGCATCATGGGCAAGTTGAATGCCAACCTTACATTTTCCGGACTGAAATCTAAGCATTTCCCCCGAACCATTGTAAGCCAATTCTTTGGGACCGGGTTCACACTTTGATCATGGTTCTTGGTGATCCATGCATTGGCATAGAACTCTTAAACCATTAAGATCCCGACTTGTTGAATGGGGGTGGTAAGAACTTCCCAACCTCTTCTTCGGATCTCATGTCGGATCTCCAGATATTCACTCTTTTTGAGTTTGAAAGGGACCTCAGGGATCAC
>NC_029777.3:51355711-51357763 GCF_000817695.3 Arachis duranensis | reverse complement strand
CACTCTTTTTGAGTTTGAAAGGGACCTCGGGGATCACCTTCTTCATGGCCACAACTTCATAGAAGTGGTCTTGATGCACCCTTGAGATGAATCTCTCCATCTCCCATGACTCAGAGGTGGAAGCTTTTGCCTTCCCTTTCCTCTTTTTAGAGGTTTTCCGGCCTTAGATGCCATAAATGGTTATGAAAAAACAAAAAGCAATGCTTTTACCACACCAAACTTAGAAGGTTTGCTCGTCCTCGAGCAAAAGAAGGAACAAGAGAGTAGAAGAAGAAGAAATAGAGGAGATGGATGTGGCTTTGTGATTCGGCCAAGGGGGAGAAGTAGTGTTTAGGTTGTGTGAAAATGAAGGAGTGAAGATGGGTCTATATAGGAGTGTAGAGGGGGTGTATGGTTCGGCCATTATGGGTGGGTTTGGGAGGGAAAGTGGTTTGAATTTGAATGGTAAGGTAGGTGGGGTTTTATGAAGGATGTATGTGAGTGGTGAAGAGAATAGTGGGATTTGATAGGTGAGGGGTTTTTGGGGAAGAGGTGTTGAGGTGATTGGTGAATGGGTGAAGAAGAGAGAAAGTGGTGGGGTAGGTGGGAATCCTGTAGGGTCCACAGATCCTGAGGTGTCAAGAAAAATTCATCCCTGCACCAAGTAGCGTGCAAAAATGCTCCTTCTGCCAATTCTGGCGTTAAACGCCGGGCTGGTGCCCATTTCTGGCGTTTAATGCCAGCTTCTTGCCCCTTCCTGGCATTTAACGCCAGTCTTGTGCCCCCTTTCTGGTGTTAAACGCCCAGAATGGTGCCAGACTGGGCGTTAAACGCCCATTTGCTGCCCTTACTGGCGTTTAAACGCCAGCAAGTTTTCCTCCAGGGTGTGCTATTTTTCTTTCTGTTTCTCATGCTGTTTTTGTTTTTTTTTCAATTGATTTTGTGACTTCCCATCATCATCAACCTATAGAAAACATAAAATAACAAAGGAAAATGGATAAATATAACATTGGGTTGCCTCCCAACAAGCACTTCTTTAATGTCAGTAGCTTGACAGTGGGTTCTCATGGAGCCTCACAAATACTCAGAGCAATGTTGGAACCTCCCAACACCAAACTTAGAGTTTGAATGTGGGGGTTCAACACCAAACTTAGAATTTGGTTGTGGCATCCCAACACCAAACTTAGAGTTTGACTGTGGGGGCTCTGTTTGACTCTGTTTTGAGAGAAGTGACGAACGGATTTTTGACGGTTTAGAATTTCACTAATGAAATCTCGTTGTAAAGTATAGTTTCTAAACCAAACAATAATCCTTTCATACAAAAAGTTGTTTGTCACTAGCACAAACCCCTAAAATTTATAAACCGAAGTATTAGACCTCGGGTCGTTCTCCCTAGGACTTACAATAAAGTGTCTTGTTATTGGTTGTGAGTTATTTTGGGGTTTTTGAGATTATAGACAAGAAATATAAATGGCAAAATAAATAAACTAACAACTAGCAAAGCTCTTGGCAAGATATGAGAACTAGAAGTCCTATCCTAGTTATCCTCCCCAATTGTGATGACAAATTGTCCATTACTCCCACTTAGTTAACTTCTAACCATGGAGGAAAGTCAAGTGGATGAATCAATTTGATTCCTCAAGTCCTAATCAACATCCTAAAGGAAATACTAGCTTTAGAGGCATTCAAATCAATTAGCAACTTCTAATTATCAATCAACAAAAGGATTAGATAACTCAAGAGTCACTAATTACTCAACCTAGGCCAAGAGGAACAAAAGCTACACTAAAATCCTACCAAGCATTTCATCAAACACTTGGAAGGCATAAAAGGAAAGCATAGTAAATTGACAACAAGGATAGAATCTAACAACAATCATTGCAAAGAATTAACAACAACAATCAAGGAAATCACAATTATCATGAATTACCTCAAATTGCATTATTGAAATGAAACTAAAGAACAACAATCTATCCAAAACAAAATGAAGAATTACAATTATAAGAGCACATAACTAGAAAGAGAGAGATGAGAAGATTAAGAATTGATAAAGGAAAATTGAATCAAAGCATG
>NC_029777.3:51351955-51354634 GCF_000817695.3 Arachis duranensis | reverse complement strand
TTTTTTTTCTTTTGTCAAACTATATACAAAAAAAAAACATCAATGCATAAGGTCTATTCATTTGATCAATACATGAGTATGTACCCAATTCCTAAACATGAAAGTGTACTACCCCTTTTATCCCATCCAATGTTCCCAAGCCTCACCAACTTTGAATAATAAACACTCTCACTAGCCTAGGCTAATCAAAGATCCAAACAAGGACTTTTATTGGTTTTCCGCCTTGGGCTTGTAATGTGCTAAATTGAGAATAAGTTGGTTAAGCATAGGCTCAAAATTGGCTAACAATGGAGAGTAAAAGGTTGGCTATTTGGGTAAGTGGCTAATGAAGTAATGGCCTCAATCATATAAATGCATAAACACAAGAAGTAAATGGACATATAGAATCAAGCAAATCAAGGATTACAATCATAGAAAGAGAACGATTTCACACAAGAATGGAAAATAAGTGGCTATAAAATGTAACCACATCAATAGGCTCAAGTCTCACAAGCTTGTGTTCTTAGTTCAATACATGCTTCACAAAGTATGAAATTCAAGCAAGTTTTACCAAAATTTTTCTTCAATCAATTGGGTCAATGCCCTATATTTAAACTTCTTGGAAACTTTCAATGTTTGACTAGGCATTGTTGTGATTGAAAAATTCAAAAAATTTCTTAGTTCACCGTTTCCTTTTTCACTTTAAACCAATTTTTTTTTTATTTTTGCAAAAAGGGTGACTAAATATTTTGCAATTCAAAGTATGCTTTCTAATCACAATCACAACTAAAAACAAAGATAAACAAAAATGTATAAAGAAAAATCTAACTAAAAGTACGGAACCTATCATCCAAAACATCTAAAAATATCCATAAGCATCAAAATATCTAAAATCCAAAATAAGCAATAAAAGTATCCAAAGCAAACTAGAAATGCATCAAAATGTATACAAAAATGTGCAAAATAAGATAACTAGGCTGAAAAGTTCACCGGTTCCCAAATAATGCTACCGGTGCCCTCCCCACACTTAAAACTAAGCATCGTCCTCGATGCTAAACCGGAGGATCAGTGGGAGGTACAACGATAGGCTTTGGCTCGGGCTGTGGGACCGGCTCCTCATGAGTCAGTGGTGGCTCGGTAGTGTCAGGGGCATCCTGCTAAACTGGTACCTCCGCAGCCTCCTCCTGATGATCCTGGTCATCGGAGGCTGGAGAATCGGGAAGCGGAGGTAGCTCAAGGCCCTGGGCCACAAACATATGGTCAATCCGATCTAAACGGCGTCTGACATGGCGTTTCTCACGCTCTAAGAACTGGAAAGGACGCTGGACTAGGAGATAAGTAGGCTCAGGTACTGCTGGAGGATCTGTAGATGATGAAGGAGCAGCGGCCGTAGATGATGATGGGGCAGCTGTAGGGGCTGAAGGTGAAGGTGTCCCCACGACAGCTCTAGCCCGAGAACGGCGTCTAGCAAGTGGTCTCTCATGCACCCACCCACCCCAGGGAATAGTAACCTCCCTGTCATCAGCATCAGGGGGTGGTGGTCACACATCATCATCCAACCAAGGGACCTCAGCTAGGGCTGCCATACTCGTGACCAATGTAGGAAATGGAAGTAGGCCACGAATATGCGCCCGCCACATACACTGTCTGATCAGTCTAGGGAAGGAGACCTCCTTCCCCTCCATCACACACCCGATCAGTAGAAGCATCTCCATAGGAATCTCAGAGAAGTGGGTGGTGGGAAGGACATAGCAAGAAAATATCATCTGCCAAGTCTTGGCCTCCCTAGTCAAGTGAGTAAACAACATCCCCTTAGGCTTGGTGTTGTTGGCATCCATAACCCATGTGGCCTCTGGTAACCCAATAACAGTCCTGAGTGCCTCATAATCAAAAGTCATGCTGTGTATGGCTAACTCAGCCTGCTGGTGGGCACACAGCTCATCGGGGACATGGCGGCACTGAAGCGCCTCCTCAATAGCAGTCTCAGTAATCATAATCTCCCTACCCCTCACCTGAACCGAATCTAATGTCGGACGGAAGAAGTTACAGTAGAATTCCTTCACCCAAGAAACATTGATATCCTCCAAATCCCGGTCGACAAAGTCAATACCCAAATCAATGATCCGACCGGAAATAGAACGTCTCACATCCATCGGGAGAAGTAGCTTCTTCTCAATGTTGAGCTTTGTAGTCCGATATTTAGAAAACCGGAGCTCACAGTAGAGATTAGGGAATTTGTCTGGATTGGTAGAAGGTAACTGCTGATTTTCCTTGTCCACATCATTCAATGGGTTCTTGGCATAATTCTTATAGATGGAAGGAATAGAGGGGGTAGAGTGCTTTCTTTTCTTGGAGGCAGTGGCTATGGCTTTGCCTTTGTCCGACATCCTGAAAAACATGATAGAATATAGAAAACATTTAGCATGTAGCAAAGGAGGCATGTGCAGGATACAATTCTCAAGAAACAATCATGATGTTGCAAAGAATATGCAAAAGTGAACCACTAAACCAAGACAGTAAAATCAACAACTCATATTCAAAATGCAAGAATATCATCATAATTTTGAAAGAATTGTTAAAGGAGATAAAAGGTGAGCGGAGGTTAAATGGTTAAAGAAATTAGTGAGTTAAAAAAAATGGATTAGTGATATGATGATATTTATGCATAATGAAAAGAAAAGTTGTGGCTCATGTTCACAA
>NC_029777.3:51350239-51351591 GCF_000817695.3 Arachis duranensis | reverse complement strand
ATGTGAAGGAGGGGGAAAAAGAGGGAGACAGTCGCCGGCGGAATGAGGGAGGCGGCGGAGATGGTGGTGCGGTGGTGGGGTTTGAGCCGAGGGGAGTGACTGTGGTGGTTGGTGTTCGGGTGTGGGTGGAGGTATGGGAGAGAGAGCGTGGGTGGCTTGGGAGGGAGTTGGCCGTGTGGTGGTGGCCGGCGGAGCAGCTGTAACGGACGTCGGAGGAGGGAGAACGAAGAAGATGAACTTGGGGTGGGGGAGAAATGCGCTGCGGCGCAATGCTCTTCGCGTCTAGGGTTATCCCATATTTTGAATCGGCGCGCGCGCGCACCTTGCGCGTCCGCGCCCATGAAGGAAACATGGGACCTACGCGTGCGCGTACAACACGCTTGAACGTAGATGAGCACCTTAGGAAGGGACGCGTGAGCGTGCAGTGCGCGCACGCGTGCATGGAGTTGGGCTAGGGGCTTAGAGTTGGCCCAACACAGGCCTAACTCTCTAGAGAATGGCCTGGAAGTTGCGCCATCAGATCGGCGCGCACGCGGCATGTACGCGTCCGCGCGCAGTGGAAGAAATTGGAGGCCACGCGTGAGCGTGCAGTGCGCTATAGCGTGGGTGACAAAATAAGTATGGGCGCGTACGCGTACACTGCGCGCACGCGTGCATGAGATTGGGCCTGAGGCTTAGAGTGGGCATGAGGCACGCCCAACTCTCGGGTTAGAAGCCTGGATTGGCGGCAGCACGCAAGGACGCGCGCGCGGCAGGTGCGCGTTCGCGTACATTGTCGATTTGTGATGAGGCGCGCTGGCGCACTGCGTGCGCTCGCGCAGATCGAGTTGGACCTGGGGCCTAAAGCTAGCCCAGAATTGGCTCAACTCTCTGGGGTTTGGCTCAATCAATTACAGCAGCAAATCGGCGCGGACGCGGCAGGTGCGCGTCCGCGTGAATATTCATTTCCTTAAAACGGCGCGCACGCACGTTGTGCGCGTCCGCGTGGATTGTGTTGGGCTCAAGGCATAATGTTTGCCCAAGGGAGGCCCAACTCTCGGGAGTGTGGCTCGTGGTGCATCCATATAGGGACGCGTGCGCATACAGAGTGCGCTCGCGTCCACCACTTTTTTTTTTCAGAAAACAAATTGCTGGGTGCTCCCCTTTAGTGTTCACAGCTCTTATTCACTCAACTATCATACAATTCACAGAAATGCAATTTTGATATTATTCAACTACTACTAAACACAACATGCATATGTCTAAGCTAACAATTGAATTGTACAAACAAATTGTATGAAACATCTACCTACAATGGTAACTCAAATCACTTATTAAGTAAATGTAAAAGATTGGAAAGAGTTTACCATGGT
>NC_029777.3:51345034-51346999 GCF_000817695.3 Arachis duranensis | reverse complement strand
CCAAAAATTTTCTTTCAATCAATTGGGTTCAATGCCCTATATTTAAACTCCTCGGAAAATTTCAATGTTTGACTAGGCATTGTTGTGATTGAAAAATTCAAAAAATTTCTTAGTTCACCGTTTCCTTTTTCACTTTAAACCAAATTTTTTTTTATTTTTGCAAAAAGGGTGACTAAATATTTTGCAATTCAAAGTATGCTTTCTAATCACAATCACAACTAAAAACAAAGATAAACAAAAATGTATAAAGAAAAATCCAACTAAAAGTACGGAACCTATCATCCAAAACATCTAAAAATATCCATAAGCATCAAAATATCTAAAATCCAAAATAAGCAATAAAAGTATCCAAAGCAAACTAGAAATGCATCAAAATGTATACAAAAATGTGCAAAATAAGATAATTAGGCTGAAAAGTTCACCGGTTCCCAAATAATGCTACCGGTGCCCTCCCCACACTTAAAACCAAGCATCGTCCTCGATGCTAAACTGGAGGATCAGTGGGAGGTACAACGATAGGCTTTGGCTCGGGCTGTGGGACCGGCTCCTCATGAGTCAGTGGTGGCTCGGTAGTGTCAGGGGCATCCTGCTAAACTGGTACCTCCGCAGCCTCCTCCTGATGATCCTGGTCATCGGAGGCTGGAGAATCGGGAAGCGGAGGTAGCTCAAGGCCCTGGGCCACAAACATATGGTCAATCCGATCTAAACGGCGTCTGACATGGCGTTTCTCACGCTCTAAGAACTGGAAAGGACGCTGGACTAGGAGATAAGTAGGCTCAGGTACTGCTGGAGGATCTGTAGATGATGAAGGAGCAGCGGCCGTAGATGATGATGGGGCAGCTGTAGGGGCTGAAGGTGAAGGTGTCCCCACGACAGCTCTAGCCCGAGAACAGCGTCTAGCAAGTCGTCTCTCATGCACCCACCCACCCCAGGGAATAGTAACCTCCCTGTCATCAGCATCAGGGGGTGGTGGTCGCACATCATCATCCAACCAAGGGACCTCAGCTAGGGCTGCCATACTCGTGACCAATGTAGGAAATGGAAGTAGGCCACGAATATGCGCCCACCACATGCACTGCCGGATAAGCCTAGGAAAAGAGACATCCTTCCCCTCCATGATACACCCAATCAGTAGAAGCATCTCCATAGGGATCTCAGAGAAGTGGGTGGTGGGTAGGACATAGCATGCGAATATCATCTGCCAAGTCTTGGCCTCCCTAGTCAAGTGAGTAAACAACATCCCCTTAGGCTTGGTGTTGTTGGCATCCATAACCCATGTGGCCTCTGGTAACCCAATAACAGTCTTGAGTGCCTCATAATCAAAAATCATGCTGTGTATGGCTAACTCAGCCTGCTGGTGGGCACACAGCTCATCGGGGACATGGCGGCACTGAAGCGCCTCCTCAATAGCAGTCTCAGTAATCATAATCTCCCTACCCCTCACCTGAACCGAATCCAATGTCGGACGGAAGAAGTTGCAGTAAAATTCCTTCACCCAAGATACATTGATATCCCCCAAATCCCGGTCAACAAAATCAATACCCAAATCAATGATCCGACCAGAAATAGAACATCTCACATCCATCGGGAGAAGCAGCTTCTTCTCAATGTTGAGCTTTGTAGTCCGATATTTAGAAAACCGGAGCTCACAGTAGAGATTAGGGAATTTGTCCGGATTGGTGGAAGGTAACTGCTGATTTTCTTTGTCCACATCATTCAGTGGATTCTTGGCATAATTCTTATATGTGGAAGGAAGAGAAGGGGTAGAGTGTTTTCTCTTTTTGGAGGTAGTGGCTATGGCTTTGCCTTTATCCGACATCCTGAAAAATATGATAGAATATATAGAACATTTAGCATGTAGCAAAGAAAGCATGTTCAGGAGACAAATGCTCAAGAAACAATCATGATGTTGCAATGAATATGCAAAAGTGAACCAATAAACCAAGAAAGCAAGTTTCATTAAAA
>NC_029777.3:51337912-51344497 GCF_000817695.3 Arachis duranensis | reverse complement strand
ATGAAAAGGAGGGGGAAAAAGAGGGAGACAGTCGCCGGCAGAATGAAGGAGGCGGCGGAGATGGTGGTGCGGTGGTGGGGTTTGAGCCGAGGGGAGTGACTGTGGTGGTTGGTGTTCGGGTGTGGGTGGAGGTATGGGAGAGAGAGCGTGGGTGGCTTGGGAGGGAGTTGGCCGTGTGGTGGTGGCCGGTGGAGCAGCTGTAACGGACGTCGGAGGAGGGAGAACGAAGAAGATGAACTTGGGGTGGGGGAGAAATGCGCTGCGGCGCAATGCTCTTCGCGTCTAGGGTTATCCCATATTTTGAATCGGCGCGCGCGCGCACCTTGCGCGTCCGCGCCCATGAAGGAAACATGGGACCTACGCGTGCGTGTACAACACGCTTGAACGTAGATGAGCACCTTAGGAAGGGACGCGTGCGCGTACAGTGCGCGCACGCGTGCATGGAGTTGGGCTAGGGGCTTAGAGTTGGCCCAACACAGGCCTAACTCTCTGGAGAATGGCCTGGAAGTTGCGCCATCAGATCGGCGCGCACGCGGCATGTACGCGTCCGCGCGCAGTGGAAGAAATTGGAGGCCACGCATGAGCGTGCAGTGCGCTATAGCGTGGGTGACAAAATAAGTATGGGCGCGTACGCGTACACTGCGCGCACGCATGCATGAGATTGGGCCTGAGGCTTAGAGTGGGCATGAGGCACGCCCAACTCTCGGGTTAGAAGCCTGGATTGGCGGCAGCACGCAAGGACGCACGCGCGGCAGGTGCGCGTTCGCGTACATTGTCGATTTGTGATGAGGCGCACTGGCGCACTGCGTGCGCTCGCGCAGATCGAGTTGGGCCTGGGGCCTAGAGCTAGCCCAGAATTGGCTCAACTCTCTGGGGTTTGGCTCAATCAATTACAGCAGCAAATCGGCGCGGACGCGGCAGGTGCGCGTCCGCGTGAATATTCATTTCCTTAAAACGGCGCGCACGCACGTTGTGCGCGTCCGCGTGGATTGTGTTGGGCTCAAGGCATAATGTTTGCCCAAGGGAGGCCCAACTCTCGGGAGTGTGGCTCGTGGTGCATCCATATAGGGACGCGTGCGCGTACAGAGTGCGCTCGCGTCCACCCTTTTTTTTTTTCAGAAAACAAATTGCTGGGTGCTCCCCTTTAGTGTTCACAGCTCTTATTCACTCAACTATCATACAATTCACAGAAATGCAATTTTGATATTATTCAACTACTACTAAACACAACATGCATATGTCTAAGCTAACAATTGAATTGTACAAACAAATTGTATGAAACATCTACCTACAATGGTAACTCAAATCACTTATTAAGTAAATGTAAAAGATTGGAAAGAGTTTACCATGGTGGGGTGTCTCCCAGCTAGCACTTTTAGTTTAAGTCCTTAAGTTGGACATTTGAGAGGCTTGTTGTCATGGTGGCTTATGTTTGTACTCGTCCTTGAATCTCCAAGGATCTTTGCTCTTCAATTGGTTGGGAGAATTTCCAACCATTTTTATTAAGCTTGGGCAGCTTTCTACCCAAAATACGAGTCCCCATATTTGGTCTTCACATAGCGAACCGGGATCCCATATCTTATTTTCGCATCCATCCGTTAGTTGAGTTCCATGATTTTGTCGGATGGGTGGTTGACATAAATGTGGTGGACACACAGAATTCCCTTTACTCCACCAATGCTTCCTTCTAGATCCATACAAGGTGATCCTTGTCCCAACATCATCCCTATACTTTGAGGCCTTAACCTTAATGAGCCTAACACTTACTTTCCAACCACTACACAACTCATTCTCACTTTTAATTCCACAAAGAGTTCTAAGTTGACCATCATTTTCAATCAAACCAAATTTAAGTGAGAAATTAAAGCTTAGAGATAGAGATTTTACCCACTTAAATGTCGCGTTTGATGATAGCTTGGAAAAGAGGGCTTCCCCACACTTAGACAATGCAAGATCTACCTCTTTGTGCTCCTCTTTGATTGTTTCCACCTCTTCACAAGCTTCTTCAAATTCAACCTTTCCCTTTTTGTTACATGGCTTGGTGTTGACATATTGTTTGATGGGAGGTGATTCAACTTCGGATAGGAATTCATCGATGAGTGAATGCATCGCTTGATCAACCTCTTCATATTCTTCAATGTCGATATATACCATGCCATTGTCGTCATCCGTAGGAGGTTGTGCATACTCTTCAATGGTTTCAACTTCATATCCAATGGGAGAGGATTCCATTGTAGAGAGAAATCCATCCATGATTGAATCCATCTCTTGATAGGCTTCTTCCAAGTCTTCAATGATATGCCTTGGAGGTTGAACTCTTCCTTTTCCACCGAATTTTCCGATTTCTCCTTCATAGTTTTCTCTTCTTTTGACCTTTCACATGTGGTCATGGAAGTACCTTGAGTGTTCAAACATTGGTGGGCTAAAGTGTGCACCACCTTGGTCAAATTGGTCACAAACTCAAGTGTATCCCGCTTCATGGCTTCTTATCCTTGAAGTAACAAAGTGAGAGAATCGTCTATTGGGGCTTGGGGTGGATAGGGGGGTTCATTATTTTGGAGAGAGGATTCATGGTAGGAAGGTGGTTCTTCTTGGTAAGGGTATGTAAATGGTGAGTATTGAGGTGGTTCTATAGGTTCTTGCTCAAAATGGTCATAAAAATATGGTATGGATGATTGGTCATATGATGGATATGGATTATAGGAAGGTGCTTGGTATGGAAAGGCTTGTGAGTATGGTTGAGGTCCATGTTGAGGATGAGATTCATAGGCATATGATGGTGGTTGTTGAGTGTCACAAGAAGAGTCATCATAGCCGTTAAATTGACATGCATTAGGATGGAAATTATACCTATACGTGTCCGGAGGTTGTTGCCAATAGGAGTGATAAATTCCTTGAGGCTCCTCCCATCTTTGATGGTTCCATCCATGGTACATGTTGCCATTAAAGTCCATATTTCCTACAACACAAGTAGAACCAAACTCATAGCCATAGTGAGAATTCATTATGAAAAGAGAAAATAGAACTAACAAAAGCAAGGGACAAGCTATTTACAATATTTACATATATACAATAACCAATAACACAACACCATTGCAAATCCCCGGCAACGGTGCCATTTTGACGAATGGATTTTTGACGGTTTAGAATTTCACTAATGAAATCTCGTTGTAAAGTATAGTTTCTAAACCAAACAATAATCCTTTCATACAAAAAGTTGTTTGTCACTAGCACAAACCCCTAAAATTTATAAACCGAAGTATTAGACCTCGGGTCGTTCTCCCTAGGACTTACAATAAAGTGTCTTGTTATTGGTTGTGAGTTATTTTGGGGTTTTTGAGATTATAGACAAGAAATATAAATGGCAAAGAAAATAAACTAACAACTAGCAAAGCTCTTGGCAAGATATGAGAACTAGAAGTCCTATCCTAGTTATCCTCCCTAATTGTGATGACAAATTGTCCATTACTCCCACTTAGTTAACCTCTAACCATGGAGGAAAGTCAAGTGGATGAATCAATTTGATTCCTCAAGTCCTAATCAACATCCTAAAGGAAAGACTAGCTTTAGAGGCATTCAAATCAATTAGCAACTTCTAATTATCAATCAACAAAAGGATTAGATAACTCAAGAGTCACTAATTACTCAACCTAGGCCAAGAGGAACAAAAGCTCACTAAAATCCTACCAAGCATTTCATCAAACACTTGGAAGGCATAAAAGGAAAGCATAGTAAATTGACAACAAGGATAGAATCTAACAACAATCATTGCAAAGAATTAACAACAACAATCAAGGAAATCACAATTATCATGAATTACCTCAAATTGCATTATTGAAATGAAACTAAAGAACAACAATCTATCCAAAACAAAATGAAGAATTACAATTAGTAAAGCACATAACTAGAAAGAGGAAGAGGAGAAGAGTAAGAATTGATAAAGGAGAAGTGAATTAAAGCATGAATTAAACCTAGATCTAAGAAGAGAGATTAACCTAAACCTAATCCTAATTCTAATTCTAGAGAGAAGTGAGAATTTCTCTCTCTAGAAAACTAAACTAAAACTAATCCTAGTGAGTGTGTGTGAATTGATTAATGAATGAATCTCCATCCCCCTTCAATCCTAGGCTCTTATATGCATTTTGGCGCCAAAGTTGGTTGCTGAAACCTCTCCAAAATCGCCAGGCACATGTTACATAAATGAAGTCATGTGCCCTCATCGGCGCGTGCGCGCATGGTACGCGTGCGCGTCCTTGGCCTGTTTCGCAATGTGCGCGCGAGCGCCTTGTGCGCGTACGCGTGCACGGCCTGGATCAGCTCTTTTTGGCCTTTAGTGCTTCTCTCCACTTGTATGCTTCCTTCCTTGCTTCCTTTGATCCATGTCTAGCCTATTTCATCCTGAGATTACTAACAAACACATCAAGGCATCTTATGGAATCAAAGAGAAACTTAGAATGTATCAAAATAAGGTTTAAAAGCATGTTTTTACACTTAAGCACAAATATGGGAGAGATACTTGTCAAGAAGCTCTTCATGCTTCCTCTCCATGGTTACAGAGGGATATCCTTGAGCCTTAAACACAAAAGATTCTTCATTCACTTGAATGATCAATTATCCTCTGTCAACATCAATCACAGCCTTTGTTGTGGCTTGGAAGGGTCTGCCAAGGATGATGGATTCATCCATGCACTTCCCAGTCTCTAGGACTATGAAATCAGCAGGGATGTAATGGTCTTTAATCTTTACTAGAACATCCTCTACAAGTCCATAAGCCTGTTTTCTTGAATTGTCTGCCATCTCTAGTGAGATTCTTGCAGCTTGTACTCCATCTCTAGTGAGATTTTTGCAGCTTGCACCTCAAAGATCCCTAGCTTCTCCATTACAGAGAGAGGCATGAGGTTTATGCTTGACCCTAGGTCACACAGAGCCTTCTCAAAGGTCATGGTGCCTATGGTACAAAGTATTGAGAACTTCCCAGGGTCCTGTCTCTTTTGAGGTAATTTCTGCCTAGACAAGTCATCCAGTTCTTTGGTGAGCAAAGGGGGTTCATCCTCCCAAATCTCATTACCAAATAACTTGTAATTTAGCTTCATGATTGCTCCAAGGTACTTAGCAACTTGCTCTTCAGTGACATCTTCGTCTTCTTCAGAGGAATCTCTATGGTCTTAGTGTGAGCCTCAGATTCCCATGGAGGCTAGTGGATGTCCATTGAAGTCTTCCTCAGTGGCGATCACTGCCTCTTCCTCCTCTCCAAATTCGGCCATGTTGATGGCCTTACACTCTCCTTTTGGATTCTCTTCTGTATTGCTTGGAAGAGTACTAGGAGGGAGTTCAGTAAATTGCTTGGGAGAGTACTAAGAGGAGTTTTAGTAACTTTTTTAATCAGCTGACCCACTTGTGCCTCTAGATTTCTGATAGAGGACCGTGCCTCATTCATGAAACTGAGAGTGGTCTTGGATAGCTCAGAGACTATGGTTGCTAAGCTAGAGAGATTCTGCTCAGAATTCTCCGTCTGTTGCTGAGAAGATGATGGAAAAGGCTTGCCATTGCCAAACCTATTTCTTCCACCATTATTGTTGTTGAAACCTTGTTGAGGTCTCTGTTGATCCTTCCATGAGAGATTTGGATGATTTCTCCATGAAGGATTATAGGTGTTTCCATAGGGTTCTCCCATGTAATTCACCTCTTCCATTGAAGGGTTCTCAGGATCATAAGCTTCTTCTTCAGATGAAGCGTCCTTAGCACTGCCTAGTGTAGCTTGCATTCCAGACAGACTTTGAGAAATCATATTGACTTGCTGAGTCCATATTTTGTTCTGAGCCAATATGGCATTCAGAGTATCAATCTCAAGGACTCCTTTCTTCTGATTCGTCCCATTGTTTACAGGATTCCTTTTAGAAGTGTACATGAATTGGTTATTTGTAACCATTTCAATAAGTTCTTGAGCTTCTGCAGGCGTCTTCTTCAGATGAAGAGATCCTCCAGCAGAGCTGTCCAATGACATCTTGTCTCTCAACAAATTCCCATTCGGCAAGTGTACCGAGTTTGTCGTCAAGTAAAAACTCACAATAGAGTGAGGTCGAATCCCACAGGGATTGATTGATCAAGCAACTTTAATTAGAGGAATAATCTAGTTGAGCAAATCCATGAATAGAGTTGATAATTACAGAAATTAAAATGGCAAGAAAGTAAATGACTGAAAGTAAATAGCAGAATTGTAAATGGGAATGGGGGAATTGCTCATAAGAGTAAATTGCAAAAAATAAAGAGAATGGGTAAGATCAGAAATGGGGAGTTCATTGGGCTTAGGAGATGTTGCATTCTCCGGATCAATTTCATTTTCATCTCTTCCTCAATCAATGCACTCATTGATCTCCTTGGCAATCTTAAGTGATTAAATCACAATTTCTTGCAATTCAATCGCTCAAATCTTGATCAATAGCCAATTCCTTAGTCAATTGCTCATGAGAAGAGATGAAGTGTGGTCACTGATTATACCACATGCACTTCCCAAATCAAATGCTTAGAGGGTTATAGCCACATACCCATCCACACTCAATTTGGTCCAGCATGAGAAAGCATTTC
>NC_029777.3:51332753-51337332 GCF_000817695.3 Arachis duranensis | reverse complement strand
GTTGGCTCATTCTTCATTCCTCATCGTTAGCTTCCACGTTAACCAGGTCAACGTGAAGGTTAACGTGGCTCTTGGGGGTTGTGTGGTTGCTCCAACGTTAGTGACAATGTTGAGTGTCACTAACGTTGTCGACAACTCTCCATCTCTTACGTTAGCTCCCACGTTAACCAAGTTAACATGGGAGTTAACGTGGCTATTTGCACCTTAGGCCAACGTTAGTGACAATGTTGAGTGTCACTAACGTTGGCTTCTCTTCCCCCTTTAACGTTAGAGGCCACGTTAACCTAGTTAACGTGGCTTCTAACGTGGCCATTTATGAGCAATTGCCAACGTTAGTGACAATGTTAAGTGTCCCTAACGTTCGCTCAACTTCTCTTCTCCACGTTAGAGTTCACGTTAACTTAGTTAACGTGACTCTTTAACGTGGGTGTTGATGGCTTTTGAGTTATTGGCAATCACTTTTCTCATTAACTTTGAAAGTTACCTCCCATTCCACGTTAGTGGTAACGTTAATTAGATTAATGTGACTGCTAAGTGGTTCTTCCTTGCTTCCTTTGGTCTTGAAATCAAGCAATAGAGTGCATCAAAGTTCTAGTCCATGTCATGGGTAATGCAATATACAATTTTGTCATTAAAATCATGCAAAATCCTCATGAAATAATGTAAAATGCACAATGTATGCTTGAATCAAGGTCTGAGTGAATACTTGCCCAAAACTAACTTATTTCCTAAGAAAATGCATGAAATTACCTAAAAACAGTAAAGAAAAGGTTAATGAAACTGGCCAAAATGCCCTGGCATCACAACACCAAACTTAAAGCTTGCTTGTCCCTAAGCAAGTACTGGAACAAGAGAATGATGAATGGAATGCCAAGAGAAATGAGTCATTCTTGTGGAAGTCATGTCACTGATTTTATGGTGGTTTGAATCTCCAGAGAAATGAGTCATTCTTGTGGAAGTCATATTACTGATTTTATGGTGGTTTCATGCATAGCAACTTAGGTTCATTCCACTACTGGCTTTCAGACCTTTATCATCTCCTAAAACACTCACTTTGTTATATCCCATGAGACCTTTATTTATTGATCCTTTTGTTGTTATTTCAAGGGCTGTTTGTGTTATTTTAGGCTAAGTGTTTTGTAAGGGGGCAACTCTTTAGGATAAGCTTTCAGCCAACACTCCCGAACCAGTTGGTTCAAGGTGCTAGGTGTTGAAGCACCCCTAAGGACTTACTTACTCAAGTCTCTCCCCCATACATGCACACTACAGGCATATAGTTTATTTATTTTCTTTCCTTGAGACCTTGGTGTCCAGCACCTCTTTGGGTTACTAAATGCTCTGTGGTGAGGGTTACTCTTGATAGTGGATTTTTAGCTGATAATCCCGGGTTAGTTAACCAAGTTACCAGGTGATGAAGCACCCCAACGAGCTTATTCATCCAAGTAGATCCCCCACACAGGAGCACCACAGACACATGTCTTAAGACAAACCATTGGTGCCTAGCCTTATTGCTTACTCTTTTTCTTTTGTTTTTCACTTCCCTTGTTCTTTCCCTTTTTCTCTTATTAGGATCTTGTTGTTATCTTAGTCTCATGCGTATATCAAAAGCAAAGTATTCAGGATAGATAGTTGTCATCCTAACCTTGTGGTTGAACCAACTTAGCTAACTTATGACTACCCCCAAAGATTCATGAATGCACTTCCACATTATGAACTCTACTCTGGTCTTTCAAAACATAAACATTCTCTCTTCATTTGATTCTAAGGACAAACATACAATAAGTAAAGATACGAATGCAGTAACATAAAGGCTAGCAATCATTGACTTCTTAATCATAAAATTCAGAATGTATAATTGAAAGTTGTCTAGCTAATATGGAGGCATGTCCTATTTCATACAAGATCCTCCTTATTGATAATATAAACTAAAAAAAAATAAGAAAGGAGCTCCACCACCTTTTACTCATGTGGTTGCTCATGCTCCCCTCCATGCTTGTCCTCTTGGTGCTTTTCTTGAGTGCTTGTGCTCCCACTCCCTTTGGCTTTTCCGAGTAGTTTCTCCCAGAAGCCAGCATCTTCCATTTTTTTCTTCAGAGTTTTCTTCTGCTGTTTCACCTTCCCTTCTTCTCGTTCAACAAACTCTTTTTGGACCTCCTCATATGTGGGAATGGCATAATGTAGGTGGTGCATATTATCAGACATATAGCTCAATCTGGCTTGATTTTTTACACTGAATTCCTCTCTATGCAACTGCCTTCCTTCATTCAGCACGCTAAACTCATTAAATGTTTTCATCTGAGTTAATTGCCGCTGGTTGAGCTCTTGAAGGCGTTTGTCTTGACGCTCTTGCCTCTCTGTTACTTGGTGTAGGGCTTGAGCGAGTTGTGAATATTGCTCCTGTTGCTGCTCCATGTGTTGTTTCTGCCACTCTTCTTGTTACTTCATCCATTTGGACTGCATGGCAAGTATTTACTCTTGTCCCTCCATATGTTTCATCTCTAAATCCTCAATGGCATGTAAGATATGACTCATATTGAGGTTGGCTGGGTTGTGTTGCTCTTCTTGTTGGTAATCTTCCTGATGATACTCCTCTTGATGAACTTCTTCCTGGGCTCTGTGCCTTCCTATATGTGGCCTTCTTAGTTGTTGAGCAAGTGAGGTGTGGACCATGCGCTCACGTGTGACCGGCTTCCCTGGGTTCACCCAGTCTGGATTGCTGTCCTCAAATACTACCTTAGCCTTGTTGCACAAGCGGAGAATTATTCTGGGGTACCAAAGCCTGGCACCCAAATCAACTTTCTCAGCCGACTCTTAAATCCCTTCGGCAATAAGCTCATGCACATTGATTTCCCCACCTAGTACTAAGCATTGCACCATAGTGGCTTGGTTGATGTTAACTTTTGAATTATTAGCAGCCGGTAAGATGGACTTTCTTACAAGCTCGAACCACCCCTTGGCCTCAGGATGAAGGTCTCCCCTTTTTATGAATTTTGGTCTCCCATCTGAGTACCTCTCCCAATCAGCTGCTATCACACAGATATCTGACGCTATCTCTGCGAGCTCATCCTTATCAGGGTTTCTACTTATCCTTGACTGATAACTCTCCTCGTCAAAATGAGGGAATTTCAGTTGAAGAGCTCTTATTATGGCATTTGGGCTGAAGTCTACTTCTCTTCCTCTCACATAGCTTTTGTAGGTGGGAGCTTTGGTCTTCTCCTCTCTAACTACATTTGCATAAAACTCTTTGATGAGGTTGCCATTGATCTTAACTTCTGGACTGGTGAGCAATTGCCATCCTCTCTGTTCGATTTTTCTCAAAATCTATGGTAATTCATTGGCATTGATTTGAAAGATTAACTCTGGCAATATCTTTCTGGCCCTTATCCTCTCGAATTCTCGTTCATGGAAGGCCGTCTTAAATCTCTTCTCGTCAAGAGGGACACTCTCCATGGGTTTCTTTCTCTTTTGCCTCTTCGAGCTTGATGATGCCATGACTTGAATTGTTGTTTTGAGGTGGGTTGAGGCTTCGGATAGAATAAGAGTGGGTTGGTTAAAATAGAGTGTGATGAAGGGTTTAGTGTACCAACAGAAGTGTGAAGGGTGGGGATTTGAATGTAAGGAGTGAGCATGCACTAAGGTTCACTTATATAGGAAAATTCATGAGTGCATGAAGGGTGTGGATTGCACGAATGTTTCCTTGATGGACGGATGGGGTTGCATACGAAGGGAAGACAAGGATCATCACTTGATGGGGAATGTTGGTTCGGTCTTTAAGACTCTCCTTCTTTCAATGTTGCATGGCAACATTTCCCATGCCTTCCTTGTTGGGACAAGTGTATGGTTCTCTTCGTGAAATGGCCGAGCCTCCCCCATTAAATTGTCTAATCAATCCTCATCAATGCTCACTTTCCTTCCCTATAAAGATGAAATAAGAAAAGTAAGAACTACTTTTATAAAAGAAACAAAAATGCTTTAACATCTACAGCTTGAATAATAAAAGAATTTGTTTATTCCTGAATTCCACCAAGTGACTAACTGTGTATCTTCAAATACAGATTAGTGGCACCATAGGGTGACACCAAACTTAGTTTGGAGCACTGTGATGAAAAGTTGTGTTCAAAGCTTTAAGAAGAATGCTTTGAACACCAAACTTGTTCTTCACTATATTTTGCATATAAAAATTTCACACGTGTTTGTCATGTTATGGTTGGAATTCATGAATATTGATTTATTCACTAACTTCTGAAAGCATGTAAAACATGGGTTGCCTCCCATGAAGCGCTTCTTTAGCGTCACTAGCTTGACGTTACCCCCTTATTATGGTGGTTGGTAATGCTTGAAGTCTTCTCCTCTGGTAGTGGACTTGTATCCATTGGTTGTATCAATGATCTCTACATGCTCCAAGGAGAGAACTCTGTTGATGGTGAAGACCTTAGGTAGCTGAGATGATACAGTGGGGAGATTAAGGGGGATATCTGCGAAGTAGGCTGAGATTACTTTATCCCCTGGAGAGAAATCTTCCGTAGGAATCTTCTTGTTCCGCCACCCCCTTGGTACCTTTTTCTTTGCCCCTGGTGCT
>NC_029777.3:51330316-51332155 GCF_000817695.3 Arachis duranensis | reverse complement strand
GGAAATGGTGCATATAGTTTCAGCAGCTCCTGTTGTGAGATTTCTGGTTCTTGTTGGTCTTTCTTCTCCTTCTCTACTAAGGTATTTTCAGGTTGTTCTGACAGCTTGCTTGGCTTGTCTTCGGTCTCCTTGTCATTTGTAGTGACCATATTGCAGTCTTCCCATCTTACTTACTTTGCTTCACCTCTCGGATTCTTCTCCGTGTCACTTGGGAAGCTATCAGTGGGTCTGGGAATCTTCTCAGACAAATATCCCACTTGGAATTCCAGCTTCTTGATTGCTTCCCCCCGATTCTTCATACTGGCTCTCACCTCCTCTTTGAACACCTTATTATCTTGAATGTCTTTGCATATGCTCTCAAGTAAGGTTTCAATCTTAGAGATTCTGTCATCAAATGATGGTATGTTGAGGGTAGAAGTAGAAGGATGAGATGTATTAATGTGGTTTTGTGGGTATGTCCTCTGTGTGAATTGTTGGGGAGCTGTGTTGTTGTTGGAGTTGTGACGTCTCTGGTCTTGGCCTTGGTCTTGTTGATTACCCCACCCAAAGTTTGGGTGATTCCTCCATCCAAGGTTGTAGGTCTTGGAGTATGGATCATGGTTGTATCTAGGTGAATTCCCAATGTAGTTGGCTTGCTCCTGAGTGCCTTCTTCCTCTTCACTTGCTCCCTCTTGAGTTGAAGTGGTGATTGCTGCCACTTGACTTCTCTCCATCTTCTTGGTGAGGTCAGCTAGCTGCATGGTGATTAGCTTGTTTTGAGCAAGCAGAACATCTACATTGTTCAGCTCCATTACTCCTCTAGTGTTCCCTCTTTCGGAAGCATAGAAGTAGTCATTCTCAGCTACAGTTTCAATGACATCTATGGCTTCCTCAATGGTCTTCTTCTTGTTCAAAGAACCTCTGGATGAATGGTCTACGGCCTTCTTAGATTCATATGACAGTCCTTCATAGAAGATGTGCAGCTGCACCCATTCATTGAACATATCAGATGGACATCTCCTTGTTAGGTCTTTAAACCTCTCCCATGCTTCATATAGAGTCTCACCATCTTGCTGCTTGAAAGTTTGGACCTCAGCTCTCAGCTGATTGACTCGTTGAGGGGGGTAAAATCTTGCTAAGAATTTGTTCATAACATCATCCCAAGTTGTCAAGCTCTCCTTTGGAAAAGACTCCAACCACTTGGTTGCCTTGTCTCTGAGAGAGAATGGGAACAATAACAGTCTATAGGCGTCAGGTTGAACGCCATTGGACTTCACTATGTCATATATTCTCAGGAATGTGTTTAAGTGTTAGTTGGGGTCTTCATGAACACCTCCTCCGAACGAGCAATTGTTCTGAACAAGGGTGATGAGCTGTGGCTTTAGTTCAAAGTTGTTGGCATGGATGGTTGGTTTTTGGATGCTACTTCCGCAGTTCCCTGGGTTTGGATTAATGTAAGAGCCCAAGACTCTTCTATCTTCCCCACCAGGATTTGCTCTACCTCCTCCATCATGGTTGTGCACCTCTTCCTCACGATGGTCTTCCATGGTTGTTTCAAAGTATTCTTCCAAGTGTTCCTCTTCTTCTTCAGCACCCACTACACGTTTTTCTTTTGCTTCCCTTCTTAATCTTAAGAAGGTTCTCTCAGGTTCAGAATCAAAGGAAGTTGAAGCTCCGCTTCTTCTCCCTGTCATACAACCAACAGAGTACAAGCAAGAAAAGCAATGCAGAAAGTATCTTATTAGAATAGCTTGTTAGTGTCAGTGATGCAATATATCAAACAGTTAGTGGGTTAGTGAACTGAATTGTAAATAGCAAAGAAAAACTAAGAAACAGGGGAGGGGAAGAATTAAACTAAGA
>NC_029777.3:51329806-51330181 GCF_000817695.3 Arachis duranensis | reverse complement strand
ACAACGGCGCCATAAACTTGATCGGGGTAAAACTTGTCTCTCAACAAATTCCCATTCGGCAAGTGTACCGAGTTTGTCGTCAAGTAAAAACTCACAATAGAGTGAGGTCGAATCCCACAGGGATTGATTGATCAAGCAACTTTAATTAGAGGAATGATCTAGTTGAGCGAATCCATGAATAGAGTTGATAATTACAGAAATTAAAATGGCAAGAAAGTAAATGACTGAAAGTAAATAGCAGAATTGTAAATGGGAATGGGGGAATTGCTCATAAAAGTAAATTGCAGAAAATAAAGAGAATGGGTAAGATCAGAAATGGGGAGTTCATTGGGCTTAGGAGATATTGCATTCTCCAGATCAATTTCATTTTCATCT
>NC_029777.3:51327005-51328764 GCF_000817695.3 Arachis duranensis | reverse complement strand
GTTAACGTGGCTTCTAACGTGGCCATTTATGAGCAATTGCCAACGTTAGTGACAATGTTAAGTGTCCCTAATGTTGGCTCAACTTCTCTTCTCCACGTTAGAGTTCACGTTAACTACGTGACTCTTTAACGTGGGTGTTAATGGCTTTTGAGAGTGTTTTTGGCAATTACTTTTCTCCTTAACTTTGCAAGTTACCTCCCATTCCTTGCTTCCTTTTGGTCCTGAAATCAAGCAATAGAGTGCATCAAAGTTCTAGTCCAAGTCATGGGTAATGCTTTATACAATTTTGTCATTAAAATCATGCAAAATCCTCATGAAATAATGTAAAATGCACAATGTATGCTTGAATCAAGGTCTGAGTGAATACTTGCCCAAAACTAACTTATTTCCTAAGAAAATGCATGAAATTACCTAAAAGCAGTGAAGAAAATGTCAGTGAAACTGGCCAAAATGCCCTGGCATCAACAGTTCAGACTGACCATCATAGAAGATACCTATGATGCTCCATTCAGAAAGCATGTCAGAAGGACACTTTCTGATCAATTGTTTGTATCTTTTCCAAGCTTCATAGAGGGATTCACCTTCCTTCTGTCTGAAGGTTTGGACTTCCACTCTAAGCTTACTCAATTTTTGAGGTGGAAAGAACTTTGCCAAGAAGGCATTGACTAGCTTTTCCCAAGAGTTCAGGCTTTCTTTAGGTTCTGAATCCAACCATATCCTAGCTCTGTCTCTTACAGCAAAAGGGAATAGCATAAGTCTGTAGACCTCAGTGTTAACCGCATTGGTCTTGACAGTGTCACAGATTTGCAAGAATTCAGCTAAAAACTGATGAGGATCTTCCAATGGAAGTCCATGGAACTTGAAATTCTGTAGCATTAGAGAAACTAATTGAGGCTTAAGCTCAAAGTTGTTTGCTCCAATGGCAGGGATAGAGATGCGTCTCCCATAGAAGTCAGGAGTAGGTGTAGTAAAGTCACCCAGCACCTTCCTTGCATTGTTTGCATTGTTTTTGTTTTCGGCTACCATGTCTTCTTCTTTGAAGATTTCTGTTAGGTCCTCTACAGAGAGTTGTGATTTAGCTTCTCTTAGCTTTCGCTTCAAGGTCCTTTCAGGTTCAGGGTCAGCCTCAACAAGAATGCTTTTGTCTTTGCTCCTGCTCATATGAAAGAGAAGAGAACAAGAAAATATGGAATCCTCTATGTCATAGTATAGAGATTCCTTGAGGTGTCAGAGGAAAAGAAAAATAGAAGGAAGAGATAGAAGAATTCGAACTTAGAAAGATAGAGTTCAAATTGTGCATTGAGGAGGAGTGTTAGTCCATAAATAGAAGGATGTGAGAAGAGGGGAAGAATTTTTGAAAATAAATTAAAAGATTTTTAAAAGAATTTTGAAAATTGATTGATGATTTTCAAAAACTAAGAGTGGGAAAGAAATTAAGTGATTTTTGAAAAAGATTTTGAAATTAGAAATAAAAAAATATGATTTGAAAACTATTTTGAAAAAGATGTGATTAAGAAGATATGATTGAAAAGTTATGGTTTTAAAAAGATATGATTGAAAAGATATGATTGAAAAACAATTTAAAAAGATTTAATTTTTAAAATTAATGACTTGACTAACAAGAAAAGATATGATTCAAACATTAAACCCTTCTCAACAGAAAAGGCAACATACTTGAAATGTTGAATCAAATCATTAATTGTTAGCAAGTATTTTTGAAAATGGAAAGAAATTGATTTTGAAAATATATGATTGAAAA
>NC_029777.3:51325513-51326832 GCF_000817695.3 Arachis duranensis | reverse complement strand
TTGGCTTTAACGCCCAAAATGCTACCCTTTTGGGCGTTAAACGCCCAGCCAGGCACCTTGGCTGGCGTTTAAACGCCAGTTTTCCTTCCTCACTCGGCATTTTGAAAGCCCAGCTTTTTCTGTGTAATTCCTCTGCTGTATGTTCTGAATCCTCAATTCTCTGTATTATTGACTTGAAAAGACACAAATAAAAAAAAATTTTGGATTTTTAATAATGAGGAATAATCAAAATGAAACTAAGATCAAATAAACAATTCATGCAAGACACCAAACTTAGAAGTTTGTATACTACTGACACTAACAAGTTGAGAATGCATATGAGAAACAACAAAACACTCAAGACAAGAGAATTTAAAGATCAGAGCAATGAAATCATCAAGAACAACTTGAAGATCAATGAAAACACATGATTGAACTCAAAGAATGCATACAATTGACACCAAACTTAAAATGAGACACTAGACTCAACAAGAAACATAAAATATTTTTGGTTTTTTATGATTTGGTAATTTTTTGGATTTTTCGAAAATTATATGGAGAAGAAAATAAAGAGATTCAAAATTTTTAATAAGAATTCCAGGAATCATGCAATGTTAGTCTAAAGCTTCAGTCTAAAGAAATTAGACATGGCTAGCCAAGCTTCAGCAAGACATTGCATTCAAGAGCTAAATTGATGAGAATCAATCAGCTTTGGTGATGATAAGAACATCACCTTGAAACTCTAGAATTCATTCTTAAAAATTCTAAAGAAAAATACCTAATCTAAGCAACAAGATGAACCGTCAGTTGTCCAAACCCAAACATTCCCCGGCAACGGCGCCAAAAACTTGGTGCACGAAATTGTGATCATCAATGGCGCCATCAACATGGTACGCTCAATTGCAATCTCAATTCTTTATCACAACTTCGCACAACTAACCAGCAAGTGCACTGGGTCGTCCAAGTAATAAACCTTACTTAGTAAGGGTCGATCCCACGGAGATTGTTGGTATGAAGTAAGCTATGGTCATCTTGTAAATCTCAGTTAGGCAGATTCAAATGGTTATAGATGATTTATGAATAAAGCATAAAATAAAGATAGAGATACTTATGCAATTCATTGGTGAGAATTTCATATAAGCGTATGGAGATGCTTTGCCCCTTTCGTCTCTCTGCTTTCCTACTGTCTTCATCCGATCCTTCTTACTTCTTTACATGACAAGCTGTATGTTGGGCATCACCGTTGTCAGTGGCTACAATCCCGTCCTCTCAGTGAAAATGTTCAACGCGCTCTGTCACAGCACGGCTAATCATCTGTCAGTTCTCAATCAGGTTGGAAT
>NC_029777.3:51324677-51324980 GCF_000817695.3 Arachis duranensis | reverse complement strand
CCTTGTGCCAGTTCCGGCGTTTTACGCTAGAATTCTTGAGCTGACTTGGAATGCCTGTTTGGGCCATCAAATCTCGGGCAAAGTATGGACTATTATACATTTCTGGAAAGCCCAGGATGTCTAATTTCCAACGCAATTAAAATCGCGCCAATTGGGCTTCTATAGCTCCAGAAAATCCACTTCGAGTGCAGGGAGGTCAGAATCCAACAGCATCTGCAGTCCTTTTCAACCTTTGAATCAGATTTTTGCTCAGGTCCCTCAATTTCAGCCAGAAAATACCTGAAATCATAGAAAAACACACAA
>NC_029777.3:51321747-51324578 GCF_000817695.3 Arachis duranensis | reverse complement strand
GAAAAGTGAATTTTAAATAAAAACTAATAAAAATATAATAAAAACTAACTAAAACATACTAAAAACATATTAAAAACAATGCCAAAAAGCATATAAATTATCCGCTCATCATCAAGCTGACGTGCCTTGGGAGGATGCTGATGAGAGGCCACCTGCTGCGGAGTGTAGGAAGATCATCCCTCACAGCAGAAACTTTCTGGCTTTAGGCTTCAAACCTCCATTCCTTCCCGCTTTCGATGAGACAGCCACACCTTCAGCTGCCCCCTCTTCTTCCACTGCTGCACCTGCCCCACATACTGCACCCCCACCTGCTCCACCTACTGCACTCCCACCTGCTCCTGAGCCCATCTACCATTTGGTGCATCGCCTCTTCGCCTGATTGGACCATATGGAGCGTCGCAACAAGCGACGTTATCAGCACCTCAAGTTGATGATCCGATCTGACAGCGACATCCCCTCTGAGCCTGACACCCCTTCTGATACATCTGAGGCAGAGGCGAGTGCTCATGAGGAGGAGACACTAGCCCAGGCAAAGCAGACCGGACCACAGCAGGCTGCGTCACAGCAGGAGGAGCCGTAGTAGCTTCAGGCCGCCGATACAGAGATTCCTATCAAGTTAGAGCCTCCCCTACAGTAAACAGATCCTCAGTCCACCACCGAGACACCAGCAGCCCATCCTTCTGGAGATGACACTCCTTCACACCCATCTTGAGTGAGCATCGAGGACGATGCTATTATTTAAGTGTGGGGAGGTTGCCATCTCTGGCATCTATTTATTTTGGTAAACCACTACAAACTCTCTTCTTATTTTGTCCATTTTCTATATTTTTGCACATTTTTCTCTTTTTGCTTTTTATTGTACTTTTTGCATTATGCACTTTGAGCTATATGTATAATATCTTGGATATTTTAGCTTGATTTGCACCTTAGTTTACTAGTTATATTTTAAGTGGATTAATTAGTATAGTTTACCCTTTTTAGCATATGATAGTTTAGCTTAGATTGAAAAAAAAAAGGAAGTAAGCTAGAGACTTTAACAGAGTAAAAACAATCCACACTTTATATATATAGCATTACATGTTAGTTAGTTAACAACATTTCATCAAGGAGGAACACTAAAAGTTTAAAGCCATCCAATATATTTTACATTGAGAATAATGGGAACTCTTAATTTCTACTTGCATGACATACTTAAGTGATATATGATTTTTGAGTTAGAGAACACACAGCCTGTGAGTTTTGAGCTTAATTGCATGGTTACATTTAACCATAATATTTTATTCCTGTGTGTTCCGCCCTTCTTATTTATTCTGGTGTTCTTTACTTTGTTTTAATCTATATGTCCGATTATAGAATATAGATACATACCAAGAAAGTGATTGAGGCCATTGTTTGATTCTAGCTCACCATTCCCAAATTAGCCTACCTTCTACATCACCCTTATTAGCCCCCTTGAGCCTTTAAATCCCCTCTTGTTTTATAACCACATTACTAGCCTTAAGCAGAAAAACAAAATGAAAATCCCAAGTTGAATCCTTGGTTAGCTTAAGATAGAAATTGTGTATTGTGTAAGTGTGGGAACCTTATGGGAACATGGATGATAGAAACAAAAGGGTAGAAAGTTAAAAAGAATAAAAAAAATTTATTTTTAAAAGTTTTGGGATGCATACTCATGTGAAATCAAAATAATTTAATTACCATGTGTAACAAAAAAATTTTATTTTTCAGTATTTGAATAAAGGGGATACAAAAAGAATTCCCCAAACGCAAAAAGCGTCGCACATAAGATAAACATAAATAAAAAATTAAGATATAAGCATGTAATATAAAAGGTGGGAAAAATATGGGAAAATAGGTAAAGAAGCTTTGCTTTACAAAATATGTATGTTAGGTGAGATCTTAGACTGATCAAGGATTCACTTAATTAGCTCACTTAGCCTTATACATATACCCTTACCTTTACCTTGGCCCCATTACAACCTTAATTAAAGACCTCATGATTTTTGTATGCCTATTGTTCCGAGGGTTACCTGAAACGTGTAGCTCGGCCGTCTGGCAAGACCCGAGGTGAGGGTTCCGTGACCCGAGCTTGATGTGCCGAGCGGCTGGTGGTTGTACCTGCAATGACACTCCGATGCTTAAGTTAGCATGGGTCCAAGCAGATATTGAGTAGAATTAGAGTATGAGTTATACCTGGGTGCTCCAGTGTATTTATAGTAGTTGGTCGTGATCCTCCCTGGATAAGATATTCTTATCTTATCTTATCTTATCTTTTGGGAGCTTTATCCCAATCTTTGTGGAACCGCCTTTCTTTAGGCCTTTTCGGCCTTTAGGTTTTGGGCTTCGTTCCTTCTGATGGGCCTTCTTAGCTTATTTGTCCGAGGTCCGACCTCAGGCGTGGGCCTTGGGACGAGGTCGGACCTTCTATGAAATTTCCGAGTTTGGGGAACTCGGTCAGGGTATGAACAGTTTCCATTAAGAATTGTTGGGTTAACAACATGATATAAGGTTCTCTGCATGTATGCAAACTTTTGTACTGGGCAAGAAACTAAGTTTGGTGTTCACACACCAAATTCAGTTCAGAAGTTCACTAGCATACATGCAAGCTAACTATTTCTCAAGTGCTTCAGGGACAAGCAACTTCCGATAACTTTGCAAGAACCTTATGAGGAAATGGTGCACCTTCATCCAAAGAGGAAAAGTAGCAAAGACCATAGACGATGACAAAGAGGAGGACAACTAGAAACCATCACTCGAAGGTTGTATTGTTACTTAATTCTGGAAGTCCAATTGCACCTTAGATTAATAGTTGCTCGTTAGTTGGAACCTTT
>NC_029777.3:51310590-51316115 GCF_000817695.3 Arachis duranensis | reverse complement strand
GTGTGGGAAAACTTTATGGGAACATGGATGATAGAAACAAAGGTAGAAAAGTTGAAAAGAATAAAGATGTTTTGGGAAGCATGCTCATGTGAAATTAAAATAATTAATCACCATGTGCATTTAAAAAAAATATTTTATTTTCAATAAAGGGGATACAAAAGAATTCCCCAAAAATGCAAATTAAAGCAAGTGCACATGGAGCAAAAATTAAAACTAATGCATGAGCATGTAACATAAAAAGTGAAAAATATGGGAAAATAGGTAAAGAAGCTTTGCTTTACAAAATATGTATGTTAGGTGAGATCTTAGACTAATCAAGGATTCACTTATTAGCTTACTTAGCCTTAGACATACACCCTTACCTCTACCTTAGCCCCATTACAACCTTAAAAAGACCTCATGATCTTTGTATGCCTATATTCTATAATTGTTGATTGGTTAGATGAAGAACAAAGTTATGGAAAACAAGGATAAAAAGAAGAATAGAGTGATTAACCAAATAAATACTGAGTGACTAGAGAGTAAACACAAAATCCAATGAGGGTTCAATAGCTCATCACCATATATCTCTACCTCTATTGCTAATTGTCTTGCAAGTTTGAAAAATATTTTATCTACCCATCTCAATTGTAAAAGTGTTTTAACATTGTCTAAGGTTGGCTATGCATAAATGATTCCTTGAGAATGTGAATTAATTTGACTACATGTAAAGCTTTATATATAGGTGAATAATAACTAGATTTGCATGACTCATTTAGGTAGTTGCATCTAGGATAGATTGCATTGCATGAGATTCCACCATTTTACCTTATTCTTTCTCTTGGATTTAGCATGAGGACATGCTATTGTTTAAGTGTAGGGAGGTTGATAAACCCATATTTTATGATATATTTTGTGCTGAATTTAAGTGAATTATTCAATCCTTCACCCACTTATTCATGTGAAATTGCATGGTTTTACTTTCCCTTCATTATTATGTGATGTATGTGAAAAACATGTTTCCTAGGCTTTAAAAATATTAATTTTAATTACCTTTTATTGCCATTCGATGCCGTGACTTGTGTGTTAAGTATTTTCAGATCTTCTAAGGCATGAATGATTTAAAGGATGGAAAGGAGACATACAAAAATGGAAGGAAAGCGCAAAACGGAGTTTCTGAAGAAACTAGCAGTGACGCGAACACATGGACGACGCGGCCGCATGCCAGCGCGAAATGGCAGTGATGCGACTGCGTGATTGACACGATCACACGCCATAAGCGAAACGCATATGATGCGGACGCATGACTGAAGCGACCGCGTGACAAGGAAAACTCCAAATGATGAGACCGCGTGACCCACGCAGACGCGTGACAGAGGCCACGCACCAGAAATTATAGATCTCATTCCCAGCAGTTTATGGGCTCTTTTTGGCCCAGATCTAAGCCCAGAGAACACGGACCAAGGGCTGTAAAGTGGAGGAATGAAGTGAACAATGGGGGAGCAAATTTCAAAAAGCATTTTTCATAGTTTAGATGTAGTTTTTAGTTAGGGAGGTTCTCTCCTCTCTCAGGTATTAGGATTAGGATTTTTAGAAATTAGGAATATTTTCATCTTCCTCAATTACAGGTTCAATGTTCCTTTTATTTATTTTCTCAATTTAGTTTATGGATTTCTATGTTCAACTCAACTTCTTTATTTGGCTATAACTGCCCATGTTACATTTGATATCTTTATCAATTCATGATTTTAAGGTATTTCAATTTATTATTACTCTCTTTTATTTATGTTACTGTTGCTCCCAATCTAAAGACATTTTTATTCCAGTAGATTTACTTTTCTCTTTTTGGTCTTGGTTAAGAAATCAGTAACTCAGGAGTTATTAGACTCAACGTGATCGATAATCGCTATCTTTGCTAATTAGCTTGAATTTCTATAATCCCAATCTTTTTCTAGGAATTAACTAGGATTTAAAGATCAAACTAATTAGACACTTGACCTTCCTTGCACTAGCAAAGGTCAACTAAGTGGAATTAAGATTCAATTTTTCATCATCATTGATAAGGCTAACTAGGATAGGACTTCCAATTTCTTATACCTTGCCAAAAGTTTATTTTACAGTTATTTATTTATTTTACCTACCATTTAAATTACTTGTTCCTCATCTTTAAAATCTCGATTTACAAACTTCATAACCAATAATAAGAACATACATCCCTGCAATTCCTTGAGAAGACGACCCGAGGTTTAAATACTTCGGTTATCAATTTATTTAGGGGTTTGTTACTTGTGACAACCAAAACATTTGTACGAAGGGATTTTCTGTTGGTTTAGAATCTATACTCACAACGCGACTATATTTTTATAAAATTTTTTACTAGCAAAAATCTTAACGTCAGACGCATAGACGTGTGCGTCCGCACACTTTACAAAATTTCCAACCTGTGCGTATGCACAAGTAGCTGTGCACACGCACACTAGGCGATGCTTGACGGGATGCACAACGCGCTCAAAACGATCCACATGCTCTGCTTGAGCTTCTGTGCGGACGCACAAGAAGCTGTGCGCACACACACGTCTCTGAGCTCATCTCCTTTGATTCTTCAAGTTTCCTCCACTTTGCAAGCTCTTCTTCCATTTTCTCCATTTCATTCCTACCTTATACACCTGAAATCACTCACAAACACATCAAGGCATCGAATGGAAGGCAAATAAAATAAAAATAGATCAAATTAAGCACAAAAGAGCATATTTTTGTAATCAAGCACAATTTGGGAGGAAGATTCAAAAACATGCTATTAAAGGGAATAAGTGAAAGTTTATATGATGAAATCCATTCAATTCTAACCAAAATTCATCATCAAATATGGATTCATCAGCATGATTAGGGGAGAATTGAGTGAATCAATCCCTAAATACTTAATTGACTAGAGCGGATACACGTCTGGTGAGGGTTTGATTGCTCAATTACATGTTTTCACCATAATCATTCTTATTCATGCAAGTTTGTAAATCTTTTTATAATTCAATAAAATTGTGGGTTGGTTTTGATTCCTATTGCTTTGTCCCTTATGCTTACATATGTTCTCTTAGGAGTTGATTTGTTTTGACCAAGCATTTGCATTCATAATAGGTAGTTGCATTTAGATAGGATGCATATAGTTTAGTTGCATTAAATAAATGTCATACCCCTTGTTTCCTTCTTAATTTAGCATGAGGACATGCTAAGTTTTAAGTGTGGGGAGGTTGATAAACCCCATTTTTAGGGTTTATCTTGTGTTGAATTTAGAGTATTTTGTCAACCTTTCCTCACATTTATTCAATGAAATAGCATGGTTTTGTGATTCTTCCTTAATTTGTGCTTAAGTGTGAAAACATGCTTTTTAGGCATTTAATTTGCTAATTTTAATTCACCTTTGATTCCACTAGATGCCTTGATGTGTTTGTTAAGTAAATTCATATTGAAAAGGTTAGGAATATATCAAAGGAGTGAAGAGAAAACATGCAAAGTGCAGGAATCATGGAAAGCCAAAGATTTGGGATGCACCCATGGGTGCGCACGCACAAAGGACGCATACGTGTGGATCACGAAATTCCAAGGACACATACGCATGATGTAAGCGTACGCATCGATGTCTGCAGGTGATCTCTTTAGTGAAATCATGCCTGGGGAATTCTGAAGTGCCCCTGGCCTAGTTTTGAGCTGAATTTTAGGCGGGAAAAGGTTAAAAAGGACCAAGGATTGAAGGGGAAGGCATCACTTCCCATCATTCACCATTAAGAACAATTAAAAAGTTTTAGATCTAGTTTTAGTATCAGTTTTCTAGAGAGAGAAGCTCTCTCTTCTCTCTAGAATTAGGATTAGGTTTAGGTTATAATTTCTTAGATCTAGGTTTTAATCCTTGCTTTCATCTACTTCTACCTTTCAATTCTTTGTTGCTACATCTTGTTCTTCTATTCTCTTGTTGTAAATTCCTCTATTTTGTTTCTATACTTTGTTGTTGATCTACTTTTGTTCTTTATTTTCTTTTAATGCAATTTGAGGTCATTCATATTAATTGTGATTTCCTTGACTATTGTTGTTGATTCTTTGCAATTAGTTGTTGTTAGATTTTATTCTTGTTGTCAATTTACTATGCTTTCCTTTTATGCCTTCCAAGTGTTTGATAAAATGCTTGGAAGGATGTTAGAGTAGAATTTTATGTTCTTGACTTAGGATGGTAACTTAGGAATTCTTGAGTTACTAATGTCCAAGTGATTGATAGTTGAATTAGTGAATAGCTAGGACTTATGGACTTAGATTGATATAGCTCATTTGACTTTCCTTTACTTGTTAGAGGATGATTTAATGGGATTGATCCTTGCCATTATCATGTTGTAGTTAGTGATAGGGATAGAGATCCTTGACCACCAAATCTTGCCAAGACCGTTTCATCATTTGAATTCCATTGCCATTTTCTTTTCTTGTTTCTTATCTAAAACCCCAAAATATACATGTCCATAACCAATAACAAGAACACTACCCTGCAATTCATTTGAGAGACGACCCGAGGTTTGAATACTTCGCTTATTAGATTTATTAGGGGTTTGTACTTGTGACAAACAAAGTTTTGTATGAAAGGATTATTGTTGGTTTAGAAACTATACTTGCAACGAGATTTCATTTGTCAAATTTTACACTATCAATTTTCTCGCTCATCAGGCATGCCAACCATGGAACACTAGGCCAAAGTGCAGAGAGCCACCTCCATGTAAACCTTGAAGAAGTGCCACGCCATTTAAACCCAGGCACGCTAAATTCACTCAAGCATCATAGGCGTAGGACGTGCTTCACGCCACCCACACCACTTCCTTCATCCTTCATCATTACATCGAGGGCATGGGACATTCCACATGCCGCCTCCATGCATGCTTCATCTAGGCTTGAAGACATGGGACGTCTCCCACGCTAGCTTCACTCCACTCTCCTCCAATTCAAGCACATCACATGCCAGGCACGCCCACTCCCATGCAACATCAAGGGTGTGCCAAACGTGGCACGCTGGGCTATTGTCCAGTAGCCTCCAAGCTCCCTGGTGCATGAAATTGTGATCACTACAACTCAAATAATCCCCAGTGATGAATCCAAAAACTTGGCGTTCAATACCATGGCATAAACACAACTTCGCACAACTAACCAGCAAGTGTACTGGGTCGTCCAAGTAATAAACCTTACGCGAGTAAGGGTCGATCCCACAGAGATTGTTGGTATAAAGCAAGCTATGGTCACCTTGTAAATCTTAGTCAGGCAAACTCAAATGGTTATGAATGATGAATAAAACATAAAGATAAAGATAGAGATACTTATGCAATTCATTAGTGGAAATTTCAGATAAGCGTATGGAGATGCTGTGTTCCTTCCGTCTCTCTGCTTTCCTACTGCCTTCATCCAATCCTTCTTACTCCTTTCCATGGCAAGCTGTATGTAGGGTTTCACCGTTATCAGTGGCTACCTCCCATCCTCTCAGTGAAAATGTTCAACGCACCCTGTCACGGCACGGCTATTCA
>NC_029777.3:51308585-51310418 GCF_000817695.3 Arachis duranensis | reverse complement strand
CCCATTTGTAGGGTTTATCTTGTATTGATTTTAGGGGATTTTATCACCTTTTACCCACATTTATCCAATGGATTAGCATGGTTTTATATATTCTCCTTTAATTGTGCTTAAGAGTGAAAACATGCTTTTTAGGACTTAAAATAGCTAAATCTAATTCTCCTTGATTCCACTAGATGCCTTGATATGTTTGTTAGTGATTTCAGATTGAAAAGGCTAGGAATGGATCAAAGGAGTGAAGAGGGAAAGCATGCAAAGTGGAGAAATCATGAAAAGTCAAAGAAGTTGAACTCGCCCATGGACGCGCGCGTGTACCTGGCGCTTGCGCGCACCTGCGAATTACCCCATGGACGCGTACGCGTGATGTGCGCGTACGCGTCGGTGCCGTTTTATGATTTTTTAATGAAAACGTGGCCAACGAATTCTGAAGGGTTGTGGGGCCCAATTGCAACCAACTTTGGCGCCAAAGATGCTATTTAAAGCCAAGGATTGAAGAGAAAAGGGGATTCCAACTCATTAGTTCATTACACACTCATTAGGATTAGTTAGAAGTAGTTTCTAGAGAGAGAAGCTCTCACTTCTCTCTAGAATTAGGATTAGGATTAGGTTTAGTTCTTAGATTTAGATTTAGAATTCATCTTCTTCTACTTCTATCTCCTCAATTTCTTGTAGTTAGATTCATCTTCTTCTACTCTTTTGTTGTAATTTCCTTTATGTTGTTCTTACATTTTGTTGTAGATCTAGTATTGTTCCCTCTACATTCTTTCAATTCAATAAGAGGTAATTCACAATAATTGTTCTTCTTTACTTTTCTATTGTTGATCTTTTGTTTTCGTAGTTGTAGATTCCTTTAATTCTTGCATTTAATAATGTTTACTTCCATTGCACTTTATGTGTTTGATGAAATGTCTCTTTTAGTTTTAGTGTAGATTTTGTTCCTCTTGGCCTAGGTAGAGTAATTAGTGACACTTGAGTTATCTAATTCCTTTGTTGATTGATAATTGGAGAGATTGCTAATTGGTTTGGAGTGCACTAAAGCTAGTCTTTCCTTGGGAGTTGGCTAGAGCTTGTGGCTCAAGTCAATTCATCCACTTGACTTTCCTTTATTAGCAAGGGTTAACTAAGTGGTAGCAATGAACAATTCTCATCACAATTGAGAAGGATAACTAGGATAGAACTTCTAGTTCTCATATCTTGCCAAGAGCTTTGTTAGTTGTTAGTTTATTTTCATTGCCATTTACTTTCATGTCTCTTATCCAAAACACCAAAACAACTCAAACCAATAACAAGACACTTCATTACAATTCCTAGGGAGAACGACCCGAGGTCCAATACTTCGGTTATTAATTTTAGGGGTTTGTTACTTATGACAAACAATCTTTTGTATGAAAAGATTTTTGATTGGTAAAAAGGAGTTGTGTAGTGGTTGGAAAGTAGGTGTTAAGCCTATCAAGCTCAAGGCCCCAAGGTATAAGGATGATGTTGGGACAAGAATCACTTTGTATGGTTCGAAGCATTTTCGTGCAGAGACTCTTCTTGGAGTTAAACGCCAGCTTTTATGCCAGTTCCGGCGTTTAACTCCCATCCTTGTGCCAGTTCCGGCGTTTAACGCTGGGATTTCTGATGGTGACTTTGAACGCCGGTTTGGGCCATCAAATCTTAGACAAAGTATAGACTATCATATATTTCTGGAAAGCCCAGGATGTCTACTTTCCAACGCCGTTGAGAGCGCGCCAATTTCGCTTTTGTAGCTCTAGAAAATCCACCTCGAGTGCAGGGAGGTCAGAATCCAACAGCATCTGCAGTCCTTTTTAGTCTCTGAATCAGATTTTTGCT
>NC_029777.3:51307375-51308384 GCF_000817695.3 Arachis duranensis | reverse complement strand
TGCCAAAAAGCGTATAAATTATCCGCTCATTACAACACCAAACTTAAATTGTTGCTTGTCCCCAAGCAACTGAAAATCAAATAAGATAAAAAGAAGAGAATATACAATGAATTCCAAAAACATCTATGAAGATCAGTATTAATTAGATGAGCGGGGCTTTTAGCTTTTTGCCTCTGAACAGTTTTTGTATCTCACTCTATCCTTTGAAATTCAGAATGATTGGCTTCTTTAGGAACTTAGAATCCAGATAGTGTCATTGATTCTCCTAGTAAAGTATGATGATTCTTGAACACAGCTACTTATTGAGTCTTGGCCGTGGCCCAAAGCACTCTGTCTTCCAGTATTACCACCGGATACATACATGCCACAGACACATAATTGGGTGAACCTTTTCAGATTGTGACTCAGCTTTGCTAGAGTCCCCAATTAGAGGTGTCCAGGGTTCTTTGCCTTACTCTTTTTGCCTTGGATCACAACTTTATTTCTCTTTTTCTTTTTCTTTTTTTTTCGTTTTTCTCCTTCTCTTTTTTTATTTTTTTTTTTGTATTCACTGCTTTTTCTTGCTTCAAGAATCATTTTTATGATTTTTCAGATCCTCAGTAACATGTCTCCTTTTTCATCATTCTTTCAAGAGCCAACATTCATGAGCCACAAATTCAAGATACATATGCACTATTTAAGCATACATTCAGAAAATAAAAGTATTGCCACCACATCAAAATAATTAATCTGTTATAAAATTCAAAATTCATGCAATTCTTTTTCTTTTTTTTTTAATTAAGAACATTTTTCATTCAAGAAAGGTGATGGATTCATAGGACATTCATAACTTTAAGGCATAGACACTAAGACACTAATGATCACAAGACACAAACATAGCAAAATATAAGCATAATTTTCAAAAAATAGAAAAATAAAGAACAAGGAAATTAAAGAACGGGTCCACCTCAGTGATGGCGGCTTGTTCTTCCTCTTGAAGATCCTATGGAGTGCTTGAGCTCCTCAATGT
>NC_029777.3:51306968-51307290 GCF_000817695.3 Arachis duranensis | reverse complement strand
CTAATTTCATGGAGGAGGATGGAATGTTCTTGGTGCTCCACCCTTAGTTGTCCCATGTTGGAACTCAATTCTCCTAGGGAGGTATTGATTTGCTCCCAATAGTTTTGTGGAGGAAAGTGCATCCCTTGAGGCATCTCAGGGATTTGATGATGAGAGGGATCTCTTGTTTGCTCCATCCTCTTCTTAGTGATGGGCTTGTCCTCATCAATGGGGATGCCTCCCTCTATGTCAACTCCAACTAAATAACAGAGGTGACAAATGAGATGGGGAAAGGCTAACCTTGCCAAGGTAGAGGACTTGTCCGCCACCTTATAAAGTTCTT
>NC_029777.3:51306481-51306851 GCF_000817695.3 Arachis duranensis | reverse complement strand
CTAGTCGGAATGATTGAGCGTTGGATAAACTCCAACCATCCTCTAGCCACGGGTTTGAGGTCATGCCTTCTCAGTTGAACCGGCTTTCCTCTTGAATCACTCTTCCATTGGGCGCCCTCTTCACAAATGACTGTGAGGACTTGGTCCAACCTTTGATCAAAGTTGACCCTTCTAGTGTACGGATGTTCATCTCCTTGCATCATGGGCAAGTTGAATGCCAACCTTACATTTTCCGGACTAAAATCCAAGTATTTCCCCCGAACCATAGTAAGCCAACACACTTTGATCCTGGTTCTTGGTGATCCATGCATTGGCATAGAACTCTTGAACCATTAAGATTCTGACTTGTTGAATGGGGTTGGTAAGAACT
>NC_029777.3:51304539-51305173 GCF_000817695.3 Arachis duranensis | reverse complement strand
TGTCTCTTTTGAGGTAATTTCTGCCTAGACAAGTCATCCAGTTCTTTGGTGAGCAAAGGGGGTTTATCCCCCCAGGTCTCATTTCCAAATAACTTGTCATTTAGCTTCATGATTGCTCCAAGGTATTTAGCAACTTGCTCTTCAGTGACATACTCATCCTCTTCAGAGGAAGAATACTCATCAGAGCTCATGAATGGCAGAAGTAAATCCAATGGGATCTCTATGGCCTCAGTGTGAGCCTCAGATTCCCATGGTTCCTCATTGGAGAACTCATTGGAGGCCAGTGGACGTCCATGGAGGTCTTCCTCAGTGGCGTTCACTGCCTCTCCCTCCTCTCCAAATTCGGCCATGTTGATGGCCTTGCACTCTCCTTTTGGATTTTCTTCCGTATTGCTTGGAAGAATACTAGGAGGGAGTTCAGTAATTTTCTTACTCAGCTGACCCACTTGTGCCTCCAAATTTCTAATGGAGGAACTTGTTTCAGTCATGAAACTTTGAGTGGTTTTGATCAGATCAGAGACCATGGTTGCTAAGTCAGAGTGGTTCTGCTTACAACTCTCTGTCTGTTGCTGAGAAGATGATGGAAAAGGCTTGCCATTGCTAAACCTATTTCTTCCACCATTATTATTGTTGA
>NC_029777.3:51301701-51303421 GCF_000817695.3 Arachis duranensis | reverse complement strand
CATAAATAGAAGGGTGTGAGAAGAGGGGAAGAAATTTTCGAAAATTAAGTAAAAAATTTTAAAAACATTTTGAAAAACACTAATTGATTTTCGAAAATAAGAGTGGAAAAGAAATTAAGTGATTTTTGAAAAAGATTTTGAAATTAGAAAATAAAAAAGATATGATTGAAAACTATTTTGAAAAAGATGTGATTAAAAAGATGTGATTGGTTTTAAAAAGATGTGATTGAGAAGATATGATTTGAAAAACATTTTAAAAAGATTTGATTTTAAAAATAAATGACTTGGCTAACAAGGAAAGATATGATTCAAACATTAAACCTTTCTCAACAGAAAAGGCAACATACTTGAAATGTTGAATCAAATCATTAATTGATAGCTAGTATCTTTGAAAATGGAAAGAAATTGATTTTGAAAAAGATTTGATTGACAAGATTTGATTTGAAAAAGATTTGATTTTGAAAACTAAAAAAAAATTGATTTGAAAACAAAATCTTCCCTCTTGTGCCATCCTGGCGTTAAACGCCCAGAATGGTGCACATTCTGGCTTTTAACACCCAAACTACTACCCTTTTGGGCGTTAAACGCCCAGCCAGGCACCCTGGCTGGCGTTTAAACGCCAGTTTGCCCTTCTTCACTGGGTGTTTTGAACGCCCAGCTTTTTCTGTATAATTCCTCTGCTGTATATTCTGAATCTTTAATACTCTGTATTATTGACTTTGAAAAGACACAAATTAAAAATATTTTTGGATTTTCAATAATCAAAATGTAACTAAAATCAAATAACAATGCATGCAAGACACCAAACTTAGCAGTTTGTATACCATTGACACTAACAAAATGATAATGCATATGAGAAACAACAAACACTCAAGTCAAGAGAATTCAAAGATCATAGTAAGGAAATCATTAAGAACATCTTGAAGATCACTTAAGACACATGAATGAATGCAAGAAGAATAGAAACATGCAATTGACACCAAACTTAACATGAGACTCTAGACTCAAACAAGAAATATTTTTGGATTTTATGATTTTGTAATTTTTTTTGAATTTTTCAAAAATTAAGTGGAAAAGGAAAACAAAGATATCAAAATTCTTAATGAGAATTCCAGGAATCATGCAATGTTAGTCTAAGACTCCGGTCCAGGAATTAGACATGGCTTCATAGCCAGCCAAGCTTTCAAAGAAAGCTCCGGTCCAAAACACTAGACATGGCCAATGGCCAGCCAAGCCTTAGCAGATCACTGCTCCAACATCAAGATTGATAGAAATCAACAAGCTCTTGTGATGATAAGTTGAAACCTCGGTCCAATAAAATTAGACATGGCTTCACAGCCAGCCAGACTTCAACAGATCATCATGAAACTCTAGAATTCATTCTTAAGAACTCTGAAGAAAAAATACCTAATCAAAGCAACAAGATGAACCGTCAATTGTCCAAACTCAACAATCCCCGGTAACGGCGCCAAAAACTTGGTGCACGAAATTGTGATCACTACAACTCAAATAATCCCCGGTGATGAATCCAAAAACTTGGCGTTCAATACCATGGCATAAACACAACTTCGCACAACTAACCAGCAAGTGTACTGGGTCGTCCAAGTAATAAACCTTACGCGAGTAAGGGTCGATCCCAGCGAGATTGTTGGTATGAAGCAAGCTATGGTCACCTTGTAAATCTTAGTCAGGCAAACTCAAATGGTTATGAATGATGAAT
>NC_029777.3:51291538-51301648 GCF_000817695.3 Arachis duranensis | reverse complement strand
TCACTAACGCCCAGCCTTCAGGAGTTTGAAGCTCGTCACAGTCATTCAATCCTTGAATCCTACTCAGAATACCACAGACAAGGTTTAGACCTTCCGGATTCTCTTGAATGCAGCCATCAATTCTAGCTTATACCACGAAGATTCCGGTTAAAGAATCCAAGAGATATCCACCCAACCTAAGGTAGAACGGAGGTGGTTGTCAGGCACACGTTCATAGGTGAGAATGATGATGAGTGTCACGGATCATCACATTCATCAAGTTGAAGAACAAGTGATATCTTAGAACAAGAACAAGCGGAATTGAATAAAAGAACAATAGTAATTGCATTAATACTCGAGGTACAGCGGAGCTCCACACCTTAATCTATGGTGTGTAGAAACTCCACCGTTGAAAATACATAAGAACAAGGTCTAGACATGGCCGTGAGGCCAGCCTCCCAATGATCTAAGATAGCATAAGAATAAAGATAGCTACCCAGATGAAAATACAATAGAAAAAGGTCCTATTTATAAAGAACTAGTAGCCTAAGGTTTACAAAGATGAGTAAATGACATAAAAATCCACTTCCGGGCCCACTTGGTGTGTGCTTGGGCTGAGCATTGAAGCATTTTTGTGTAGATACTCTTCTTGGAGTTAAACGCCAGCTTTTATGCCAGTTTGGGCGTTTAACTCCCATCCTTGTGCCAGTTCCGGCGTTTAACGCTGGGATTTCTGATGGTGACTTTGAACGCCGGTTTGGGCCATCAAATCTTGGGCAAAGTATAAAGTATCATATATTGCTGGAAAGCCCAGGATGTCTACTTTCCAACGCCGTTGAGAGCGCACCAATTGGGCTTCTGTAGCTCCAGAAAATCCACTTCGAGTGCAGGGAGGTCAGAATCCAACAGCATCTACAGTCCTTTTCAGCCTCTGAATCAGATTTTTGCTCAGGTCCCTCAATTTCAGCCAGAAAATACCTGAAATCACAGAAAAACACACAAACTCATAGTAAAATCCAGAAAAGTGAATTTTAACTAAAAACTAACTAGATCATACTAAAAACATACTAAAAACAATGCCAAAAAGCGTACAAATTATCCGCTCATCAGCGCCCCATTTGCTTTTGTCCTTCAATTTTGTTGCATGCCAAAGCCCTCCTTGTGCCAAGAATCAATGTAGCACCCAGTGAATCCATGTATCGAAGGTGTCACACATAGCCCACACCCAGGCACACCTGCTCCAGCATCAACGAGGACGTGGAATGTGCGTCACACCCATGTACACGTCCACTCTCCTTCATCCTTCAAGGGCGTGGGATGTCCTTCACTTGCTTCACGTCCTCTACACACAAAAAGACCTCTGCGAGGTGCACAACAAAAGCTATAAATCACACTCAAGTGCCAAACCAATTCTCAAACCCAATACTTAAGTGAAAGCCCATGGTTTTTAAGGAATCAATTCACCAAGGCTTAGGCTCAGATCACAAAGGAGAATCACTTTTAATTTAAAGTTAATTAGGAAGATATGATCTGATTTTGCTTTAATTAAGTTTGAATATTAGGTTTTTATTTAGTTTTAAGGTATAAAAGGATTCAGATAAACTTTGGATCGAGACTTTTGGGGATTTTTCTTGTCTTACATTATTTTCAAATCCTATTTTTGGTCTGTACTATGAGTCACTAATTTTCTTAGTTAAGATTAGGAGTTCTGTTGATTATGATGGATTGATATTATTACTTTTATGTTGATTAATGCATTGATGTTTTCTTTAGAAGCAAGTTTTTGTTCTTCATCTAAAAGGGGTTTGAATGTATTGAAAAATAATTTTAACCTAATTGAATCTTGTTGTTAACTTGGAAAAGTTAATTACTGGAATTGATTTTAAACTTCTTCTCACAATCCCATAAGGTTTTTTAAAACTAGTTTTGATATGTGAGGTAAAACCAACTAGATTAAATCTCTAAGAATTGTGTGGCTTGAATCAGAAATTGTGTTTAACCTCTTTTTTTAAATAATTGACTAAGGAATTAGCAATTAATTAGGTTAAAGAAAAATTGAAATATCAAGAAATTGGGGTTTAATTAATTATGGTTTGCCAGGGATTTATCTAATAATCAGTTAACTATTATTTTCTTAATCCGTTAATCCTCATAGAAACGATAACTCATTCCCGTGGTATTACTTGATATGATTCGGTGCACTTGCCGAGTTATTGTTTTGAAAAATTCGCATCTATCATTACATGGTGATCAAAATTTAGGTCTAAAACTAGATATGAAGAAGGTCTACGACCGGGTGGAATGAAAGTTTGTTTAGACAGTTATAGAGAAACTTGGGTTTTGAAAAAGATGGCTAGATTGGATTAAGGAGTGCGTTACGACATTTTCAAACACTATTATTGTGGAAGGACAACTGGCGCGGAATTTATAACCCACACTTACTAACCGGCAAGTGCATTGGGTCGTACCAAGTAATACCTTATGTGAGTAAGGGTCGATCCCACGAGGATTGATGGATTAAGCAACAGTTATTGAGTGATAAGCTTAGCTAGGCAAGCAGAAATTGGTTTTGAGATGTTCAAAAGGTTTAAGTTCGAACTCAAAATATCAAAAGGATAGACAAATAAATGAGTTGGGAATAAAATGTTGAGAAAACAGTTAAGGTTTCATAGTTATCTATTTTTTAGATTAACTTTTATTACTAACTAATTTAATCATGCAAGATATAATTTCATGGCAAATTATATGTGACTAGGCCCTAATTCCTTAAACCCTCCTAGTCTCCTCTAAAATTCATTAATTGCCAATTCCTTGATCAATTAATTCCAATTAGAAGGTGATGATCAATTTCTAGTTTATATGCCAAAAGAATTCTAATTATCCAAAAATAAGGGGATTATATGTCACGTATCCCGTTAAATACAAACAATTAAAATTCAGTATAATATGTTTTCAAGCTGTTGTTCAAGTAAAGAGCTTTTCCAAGTTTTACAAGAACTCAATTAGAACATGGTTCATACTTCTGTTCCACCCATATTTCATAAAAGGATAACGAAAACAATTATTGAAATATAAATCAAGACATGAATTAAATTAGAAAGATCAAACGAATAAATCCATACAAATAGACAGAGCTCCTAACCTTAACAGAGGAGGATTAGTTGCTAATGGTTTAGAGAAGAAAAATAAGGGTTCTGGTAACAATCTGCTACCTGTCTAAATGTACAGAGTTTCTATTTATTACTAATCCTAATAGGTTTAAAATCAAAAATTAAAAATAATATCTTTTCCTAAAAGATAAGATTTGAATTTAAATTCGAATTAATTAACAGATCTTCAGTTGATGGGTGGGGACCACTTGATTTGTCCATTCTGCAGCTTCTAATTTGTGTTTTCTGGGATGGAAACTGGGTAAAAAAATAGCCCAAAAATCGTAACCAGCATTTTCTGTATTATTGCAGATCGCGCATGTGACGCGTCCGCGTCGTCCATGCGCTCGCGTCATTTGTGCAGATTCTAGTCCACGCGTTCGCGTCAGGCACGCGATCGCATCATTGCGATTTCTCCATTCCACGCGGTCGCGTGAGCCATGTGTCCGCGTCGGTCTTCGCTGGTCATCTCTTTGGTTTCTTCTTTTTCTCTGCCGAAACTTCATCAAATCCCTCTGAATGCTACCTAAAATAAATAATATTGCACAAAACTCAAAATAGCATCCATAGTGGCTAAAATATAATTAATTCTTAATTAAACTCAACAAATTAGATGCAAATTCACTAGGAAAAGATAGACAAGATGCAAATTCGCCTCCCTTTTGGTGCTATAGGAATAAACAGAAAAGCTTTAAGCGAAGCGTCAACACCAAACTTAAAGGTTTGCTTGTTCTCAAGCAAATAAGAACTGAAAATAGAAAGAGATAAATATTATGAGGAAAGAAAAAGAAAAGGATAAAAGAATAAGAGAGAATTAGGATTGGGGGAGAGAGAGAAAGAAAACTGGGCGGCGAACTAGTGTGGCGCAAGCGACGCGACCGCGTAGGGCACGCGTTCGCGTGATTGCATTTTAGTTAGTTGACGCGGTCACGTTGGTCACGCGGTCGCGTGACCCATATTATGCTTCGGGCACGAGTGCAGCCTCGCGCCTGCACAACTCTCTGTTCGAATTTAAATATTTGCCAAATTTGGGGTGATGCGATCGTGTGGGACAAGCGATCGCATGAGTGGCTTCAGAAGGGAATGACGCGGACGCGTTGGCGACACGTTCATGTGATAGGGATTATGCGTCTAGCACCAAGCCAGCACCACTCCAGCACAATATTTGGTTGTGCACCCTTTTTACGTCGAAAATCAAGGCACGCAGCCACGTGGGTTACGCGGTCGCGTGGGAGGCTAATATTCTCACATGACGTGGACGCGTCGGCGATGCGGTCGTGTGGGGCGATTTGTGCCACTGGCATGCCTCCAGCCACGCTCCAGCGTGACTCTCTCTTCGTTTTTATTTTTTTCCCTCTCCTTGCGACGCGGACGCGTCGCTGATGCGGTCACGTCGCGTGGCATTTTTTATATAGCTTGAGGTGTTCGGTTCCTGTGATAAAATAGTAGCATGATCAGAAAATTAGTAAGAACTCAATAAAAAATAAAATAAGAAAATTACTACTACGAAAATTAAAAATAGCTAAGGATACGAAATTATCGGGTTGCCTCCCGACAAGCGCTTCTTTATCGTCACAAGCTTGACGGTCAGCTCCTCTAAGGAGGAGGATCATAGGGGCCCAGCTCTTCACCCCTTACTTTAAAATTTTTTCCTTTATCTCCATAACGTAGCTCAATATGCTCCAGAGAGAGGAGTCTAATTACTGTATAAACCCATGCTGGATTGCTGGTCAACACTACCTTCATTCCTGGGGAGAAACCTTCAATGGGGATCTTTTTGTTTCTCCATCCTCTGGGTACTTTCTTCTTTTTGGGAACCTCTTCCTTTGTAGATGATTCATTTCTAACACCAAACTTAGGTTTGATGTCAGGAGGAATTTTATTGACTGTTACCAAGGGAGGTTTGAGTTACAGATTCTGCTGTGTATCATCAGGCGGTTTTTGAAGGTTTAGATCAATAAGCTCTGCCTGCATGCACCTCTCTTCTTCACCTGTTGGATGTATATCTTTGAAGACATGAAAGACCAGTTGCTCATTATGCACTCTAAGCACTAATTCACCCACTTCTACATCAATCAGAGCTCTTCCAGTGGCTAGGAATGGTCTTCCTAGAATTATAGAGGCATTCTCATCCTCCCCTGTGTCCAGAATCACAAAGTCTGCTGGGAGGAAGAACTTACCCACTTTGACCAAGATATTCTCCACTAATCCGTATGCAGGCTTCATAGATTTATCTGTCATCTGCAATGCTATCTTTGTGGGTTGTGCCTCTTGGATTTTTAGTTTTTTCATCACAGATAAGGGCATTAGATTTATGCTTGCCCCCCAGATCACATAGGGCTTTCTCAAAGGTTGTGCTCCTAATGGTGCATGGAATTTGAAAGCTCCCTGGATCTGGCATCTTCTTTGACAAGTTATTCTGAATTACAGCACTACATTCCTTAGTCAGGACTACTGTCTCATCTCCTTTTAAACGCTTTTTCTTTGACAATAGCTCCTTCATGAATTTGGCATAGTAGGCATTTGCTCTAAAACCTCAGCAAAAGGAATATTGATTTGTAACTTTCTGAAGATTTCCAAGAACTTTGAGAACTACTTGTCCTTGGTCTCCTTTTGAAGTCTCTGAGGATATGGCATCTTAGGCTTGTACTCAGGAGCCTTTGGCAGTGTAGGATTAGTGTCAAGAGAGTCTGGGAATGGGTTGTCTGCACGCTTTGGAGGGGCGTGCTCTACTTCTTCCTTCTTCTCCTCTGGAGCATCCTTTTCAACTGGCTCTTCATTGACCTTGGTATCAGAACCAGCTACTTTACCACTTCTCAATTGAATAACCTTGCAATCTTCTCCTGGGTTCACCACTGTGTCACCTTGAAATGCACTTGCAGACCTCTCAAGTATTTGCTTGCTCAGTTGGTCTACTAGCACCTCTAAATTTCTAATGGAGGCTCGGGTTTCCTGCATAACTTGTGCTTTCGTGCTTGCCACTTGTCCACTTATCAAGGTGATAGCCTTGCATTCCTCTCTTGGATTTGGAATTGTGTTACTAGGAAGGCTATTAGTGGTCCTCGGATCAATTTCATTAACTCTGGTGGCTATTTGACCAATTTGAATTTCCAGGTTCTTGATGGATGCTCTGGTTTCCTGTCTAAAACCTGTCAATATTGCTTCCAAATCATTGTTCTATTGGAAACCGCCCTGAGGATTATTGTTGAAGTTCTGAGGTCTCTGAGGTTGATCCCTCCATCCAAAATTTGGGTGATTCCTCCATCCCGCGTTGTATGTCTTAGAAATATGGGTCATTGTTGGGATTCCTAGGACCACTCCCCATGTAATTCACCTGTTCAAAAGAAGGTTGAGCATAATCATAATTATCATTTTGCACAAAATTACCTGCCATGTCATAGGAGAATTCCTGTGGTGGATTTTGGGTGTTGATAGCTGAGACTTGCATGCCACCCATCTGTTGAGTAAGGATTTATTTGCTGAGACATCAGCTTGTTCTGAGCAAGAAGAGCATTAATAGCATCTACTTCCAACACGCCTCTCCTCTAAAGGGTTTTAGAATTCACAGGATTCCTCTTAGAGGAGTATAAATATTGGTTGCTTGCAACCAATTCAATCAGCTCAATAGTCTCCTCCGGTGTCTTCTTCTTGTGCAATGAACCTCCTGAAGAATTGTCTAAACACATTTTGGATATTTCACCCAAGCCTTCATAAAATATGCCTATTTGTGTCCATTTGGAGAACATGTCTGGAGGGCATTGCCTAGTCAGTAGCTTGTATCTCTCCCAAGCTTCATACAGAGTCTCACCATCCTTCTGTCTGAAGGTCTGAACCTCCATCTTAAACTTAGTCAGCTTCTTTGGTGGGAAAAATTTTGTGAGAAACTCAGTAACCACCTTGTTCCAAGTATCCAAACTGTCCTTGGGTTGAGAATCTAGCCATAGTTTTGCTCCATCCCTCAAAGCAAATGGGAAGAGCATTAGTTTATACACATCTGTGTTCACTCCATTTGTCCTCACAGTATTACAAATCTGTAGAAAACTTGAAATGAATTGATTTGGGTTTTTGTGGGGAAGACCATGATACTGGCAGTTTTGTTGCACCAGGGTGACCAGTTGAGGCTTCAGCTCGAAGTTGTTCGCCACAATAGGAGGCACTACGATGCTCTTTCCATATAGATCTGCGGTAGGAGAAGAATAGGAGCCAAGCACTCTCCTTTATTGCTCATTCCCATTCGGGTTTGCCGCATTGGGATTATCAGCATTGTTAGCATTCCTAGTGGATTCTGCAGCCTTGTACAATTTTGCCTGTTGTAAACGTCGCCTGAAAGTCCTTTCAGGTTCAGGATCAAAGTCTAAGAGATGTTCTTTGTCTCTATTTCTGCGCATAAACAAACAGAAAACAAGAAAAGATGGGAATCTCTATGTCAGAGTGTAGAGAATTCCCTGTGAGGTAACCTGTGTAAAGAAATAAATAAAAAATACTAAATAAAATAAATAAATAAATAAATAATAAATAGGTAACACCAAACTTAATTTCAGAAATTAAGAAAAATATTAGTGCTATTTATTTATTTAAATTTTTTTTTTGAAATTTTATTTTATTTTATTATTTTTTTGAAAAATAATAAAACAATATTTAAATAAAAATTAAAACTAAAACACCTAATCTAAGCAATCAAACAACTAATAGTTGTTAATCACTATCAATCCCCGGCAACGGCGCCAAAAACTTAGTGCGGAATTTATAACCCACACTTACTAACCGGCAAGTGTACCAGGTCGTACCAAGTAATACCTTACGTGAGTAAGGGTCGATCCCACGAGGATTGATGGATTAAGCAACAGTTATTGAGTGATAAGCTTAGTTAGGCAAGCAGAAATTGGTTTTGAGATGTTCAAAAGGTTTAAGTTCGAACTCAGAATATCAAAAGGATAGACAAATAAATGAGTTGGAAATAAAATGTTGAGAAAACAATTAAGGTTTCAGAGTTATCTATTTTTCAGATTAACTTTTATTACTAACTAATTTAATCATGCAAGAAATAATTTCATGGCAAACTATATGTGACTAGGCCCTAATTCCTTAGACCCTCCTAGTCTCCTCTAAAATTCATTAATTACCAATTCCTTGATCAATTAATTCCAATTAGAAGGTGATGATCAATTTCTAGTTTATATGCCAAAAGAATTCTAATTATCCAAAAATAAGGGGATTATATGTCACGTATCCCGTTAAATACAAACAATTAAAATTTAGTATAATATGTTTTCAAGCTGTTGTTCAAGTAAAGAGCTTTTCCAAGTTTTACAAGAACTCAATTAGAACATGGGTCATACTTCGGTTCCACCCATATTTCATAAAATGGAGAACGAAAATAATTATTGAAATATAAATCAAGACATGAATTAAATTAGAAAGATCAAACGAATAAATCCATAAAAATAGACAGAGTTCCTAACCTTAACAGAGGAGGATTAGTTGCTCATGGTTTAGAGAAGAAAAATAAGGGTTCTGGTAACAATCTGGTAACAATCTACTACCTGTCTAAATGTACAAAGTTTCTGTTTATTACTAATCCTAATAGGTTTAAAACCAAAAATTAAAAATAATATCTTTTCCTAAAAGATAAGATTTGAATTTAAATTCGAATTAACTAACAGATCTTCAGTTGATGGGTGGGGACCACTTGATTTGTCCATTCTGCAGCTTCTAATCTGTGTTTTCTGGGCTGGAAACTGGGTCAAAAACAGCCCAGAAATCGTAACCAGCGTTTTCTGTATTATTACAGATCGCGCATGTGACGCGTCCGCGTCGTCCATGCGCTCGCGTCATTTGTGTAAATTCTAGTCCACGCGTTCGCGTCAGGCACGCGATCGCGTCATTACGATTTCTCCATTCCGTGCGGCCGCGTGAGCCATGCGTCCGCGTCGGTCTTCGCTGGTCATCTCTTTGGTTTCTTCTTTTTCTCTGCAGAAACTTCATCAAATCCCTCCGAAAGCTACCTAAAATAAATAATATTGCACAAAACTCAAAATAGCATCCATAGTGGCTAAAATATAATTAATTCTTAATTAAACTCAACAAATTAGATGCAAATTCACTAGGAAAAGATTGACAAGATGCTCACGCATCAACAACCATATGGTTACTTTAAACCATGTACGGGATGTAACACCCTACCACACAAAGCTTTACGCTTAAGTCTTAAATCAAAGGTGGCGACGTATTACGACCTCTAAAATAAAAATACGTATTAAATATAGTTGAAAGAAATTATAACTAGGAACCTTGAAAAAGAAGCTAAACAAAAGCGTAACAGAAAATTGCATCACACTTGTTCGGATAAACATAAAACGGATAAACAAGATCGTAAGGAAAGATAACATATATAAAGATCAAAGTTCCAAAAGATACAAGTATTAAGCTCCATACTCGACTTGCGAAGCTAAGGCTGGCCAGAGTATATATATATATATATATACACATATGAACATACATAGGTATCCCTAAAATATACCAAAATACCAAAATAAACTCCTATCTCTCCCTCAACCTCTAAGAGGAGCAGCATACATGTTACTTGGAGAGTTAGCTAAATACATATATACATGTATACAAATAGAAAACCAAAATACACCCAAGGACTACTTCGCTTCCCAGGATCCAGACGCCTAGCAAGGAGCCTCTCGATCTGCATCTGAAAAACAACAATACAATATGGAATGAGAACCGGAGGTTCTCAGCATGGTAAAAGTGCCACACGCATAATAAATAAGGTCCTGAGAATGCCATAGGCAATCCTAGAACTCCGTTATACAATTATCCAACTTAATACTAAACAGAAGCTATAAACAAGGGTAGGTATTCTAAATCTATCTAACGTACTCAATTTCAATCCTAATCTAACACCAAACCATTTCTCCATTTCCTCCTTTTCCTCCATCATTCATAATGCAACAGAAACAAGCAACCAAACAAG
>NC_029777.3:51288559-51290984 GCF_000817695.3 Arachis duranensis | reverse complement strand
ATAACTCAAACTATAAAATAAACTCCTATTTTTCCATTTCAACCTCTAAGAGAGACAAAATACAAGTTATATACGTAGGAGATCATAACTACATATATATGCAATCTAAACGCAAGAAAGTAAAGGTCCAAAAGATAGTTCTTCACTTCCATGGACAGTCTCTAGATACTCAACGAGGTGCCTCTCGACCTGCTTTTGAAAAGCAACAATATATGTATGGAATGAGAACTGAAAGTTCTCAGTATAGTTAAGATGCCCACATAGATATTAAACAAGGTCCTAGAAAGGCCAGAGGCATTCCTAGAACTCTAACACTCGGATTAAACTTAAAGTTAATGCTAACTCAAAAAATTTGGTAATCTATCTAAAGGATTCTAGCTTTTAACCTAACTCTTTAACTTCTGGCTTCTTTAAACCTCCAAATCACTAAGTGGAACAACCCTCATCGCACCTCCACCATATGAGGGATCTCTCAGATACATACACATACAAATCAAACAAAAAAAACACAGATATGGTATAGATACAGCAAGTAGACCAAGTAGCAGATAAACATGGTTAAGTAGTTAGGCAAACCAAAACAATGCACACTCAAGCAAAACATACAAATAATGTATGCATGACCTATGATTCATAAGTCTCATCTGTGGGTTATATAGCCAAGTTCTTGGATTATCCCTCTGTGCACGCATCCCCAAGCTCAAAAAATATCCATGGGAAAAACCCCAAGCTAATATAGAAGGCCAACAGAGTATCAAGTCTCAATTTGAAGCAAGAGCTGGCGAGCTACTATGTCTACCCAAAAAGCCCATGTCTCAGATAATTCAAATATATAAGCCATATAATTCATTCAATCTCAATCAATCATCATCAGTACAACCTTCGTTCATATTTTACTCAACACTTCCACACTTCATCAATCAAAGTCCTTCACTTCATAACCCTTTCCACTATCAATTAACTTCCTCTATAGGCTCACTATCTCCCTATGCTTAGAAACTAGGTATCGGACCTTGGAAAGTAGTTATAAAGGTTTGGAAAGTTAAAGGAATGGTTTGAAAATTAAAAGCATACCTTTTAGAAAACAGAAGTTCTGTGTACACATGCCCATGTCTGCATATGCAGAAGTGTGAAATTGGACCATCTTGTGTACATGCATGCCCCTTGTCCGCGTATGTGTAAGAATTGATAGCTAAATTACCACTTAATAATAAAATAAAATAATAATTTAATTGCCGAAATAAGTTCAAAATTTAGAAGTCTTAATTTAAAAATTTAGAAGTGATATTTGAATTCAATAGATTTTTTCGAGTGAAAAAATGTAATTTTTTGCAGAAAATTACATAAAACCGTGTACTGGTAAATTAGCCGGTAGTACCAGCGTAACTTTGTCTAGTATTGCTTAAGAGTAATAAAAACTGTAGAAAAACTTGGAAAAATAATTAAAGTTAAAAAATCGGGCACTAATTCTAAAGGTTGGGCCCAAAATTGGGTCAAATTGGCCAAAAATACTAACGAATTGGATCGGATTCAAGTTGGGTCCAAACCCAACATATATATAAGTTCATTAGTGGTCACTTCAGCCACATTTCACACACAAACACAAAGAGGGCAGCTCAAGTTAGATTGAGGAAGAAGAGAGAAAACATTGTTATGCTCTACTTCTTTTGCTTGTAACTTGAGTTACGGAGCTTCAATTTGCGCTCGTTTGTGGCTAAGCGAAACTCTCGCAGAGCTCGTCAATTCTAACTAGGATTTGCTGGTAAAATTTCGAATTTCACACTCCATTCTTCAACCTTAAGAATTTCAAAAATTTAGATTTGGATTTTGAATAAATTTTATGATTTTAATTGTTTAGGTGCCATCTAACAGTGGATTATTGTTGGTTTGTGCCTCAAGCACCATTGGGAAAGGTAAGGTTCCTCTTTACCCTTGTGGATTTGTAAAATTGATGAATTTTAGGTATTAATTGTGGTAATATTGGTATGTATAGCTTAAAATTGTGATTGGTGTAACATCTCGCATTTTTTGAAAATCTAAATATGAATAAATTGTGATTTTATCTTATTAAATTTAAACTTTATAATTTTAGAAATTATTTTATTAGAAATAATTAAATAGATTCAGAGATAATTTTATTTTAAATCAATTAAGGTTCTTATGTAATTCTATTATAATTGAATATTTTGCATAATTTTAATGATTGAAAAATAAAAAAGAATTATACATTTTAATTTAAGTAGCTTTTATTACGAATAAATCACGATTTATTAATAATTTGAACTCCTTATTTTTAAGAACTATTAAATTAAGAGTAATTAAATTAGTTTTATTAATATTTAGAGTTAAGTTAATTAATATTTTTGTGTAGTTTTTTTTATAGTTGGTTATTTTATATAAATTAAAATTAAAATTTAGTAATGAA
>NC_029777.3:51275854-51288418 GCF_000817695.3 Arachis duranensis | reverse complement strand
CTCTTAAATAAATATAAAAAAATTATATTATTTAAAATATAACTCATTAACTTTTATTTTAAATATTTTATAAAATTATTATATTACTCATATATATTTTACCTAATTCCTGGAATTTCCAAATAAAACCCTGAATCACTTAATTCCCAATTTCATTTCTATTCAAACGCATAAAACGCACGCTGAGAGGAAACAAAAATGGGTACAGAAGGGAACCGGGGAAAATGGAGAAGAGGAAGGAGAAGAGAGGGAGGAGGAAGGAACGACGCGGCTAGGACCTCACCGCCGCCGACGTTGTGCCGATGCGAGTGAGAGAGAGACATCCAGAACGAGCGTTGCGAGAACCAAGGGAAGGAGGCACCGTTCCGTCCTGTTGCCATTGCGGGTTGCGCCTGATCACCAGCGCAGAAGCTCCATCGTCGCCATTGCACGTGAGAGGAGGAGATGACGTCGCTGATCCTGATTCTGTCTAAGCCCCTCATCGTCGCTGGAATCACGAATCGGGGAGGAGAGGGAGGCTGCTTCCATCGTCATTCCAGGTGCCAGAGAAGATCGTCGCCGTTGAAGGAACCACCGCCGCCGAACCCAAGCTATCACTGCCGCCGGAGTCACCGTGGTTGCCACTGGAGAAGTGTTATAAACGCCGCTGCTACTGAACTACTTTAGTCACTGCTTCGATCCCATTCACCCCCCACAGCGTCCTCTGTTCTTGTCTTTGAATCAGCACTGCCCTTGTTCCAGTTTCAATTCCAATTCTGCCATTTCTGAATATATAATTCCTCCACCCTTGCTCTGCTGCCATTTTATTTTTTTGCATATGTCTCTCTGTCTTAGTTCTGCCAAGGTATGTTTGAAAAATTAAAATTGGTAGTGCTGTCACCGTCTGGGTCACGTTGGAATCACCTCTGCTGCCATGAAACTAAAAGGGAACGGAGTTGTCAAGTTAATCTATATGAACTCGGCTAATCAAGGTAGGGGGTTTAATTTTAAATGGTTTTAATTTAAGAATGCCCTCAAAGTTTATTGAATAATTGCAAATAAGTTTAATTGTTGTGAGTAATTGATTGGTTATATATGAATGCTGGATTGTGGCTGTGAATTGATTGAATTGAGGATTTTGTGAAATTGATTGATTATGTGTGGATTATGAATTGTTGATGAGTGATTGCTGAGAACTCGAAATTTTGATGGTTATATTGGATTTGTTATTGTTGAGCTGATTATTTGATATATTGTGATGGCGAATGAACTTGGTTGGTGGTTTATTTGGAATCGATTTTGAGAGGTATTGAAGGGTTGGATTTTGAAATACTAAACTGCCTGTTGAAAATCGGATTTTCTTGGAATTAAACGCCAACTTTGTAAGTGAATCAGTAACTCAGGAGTGATTGAAATGATAAGAGATTAGAAGCTAAGTAAACTATAATAAGTATAATTGTTAAGATTCAATTTTCAAGGTTTTGTATTAACTGAAGAATTAGTTATGATTTTTCAAAGTTAAATTGTGAAATCTGATTTTCTGCATTACTTTTAAACGAAGTTATAAATTTTGAAAAGCTATAACTAATTTTGTGATGATCGGAATTGCATGGGATCAAGTCTGGGTTAAACTTGGGAAAATATAGAATTGGAGTACTGGACTGGAAAATTTGAGGCCTTTTCGTTAAATATACAATTTATGACGAATTTTTAAAGTCAGGTCGTTGAATCAGTCTTGCTGCAGAAAAATTCGAACAAGGGAGCAACTTTGTTGTTTTGCTGCAACTTCTACGAGCTGAGTTCTGGAGCAAAACCAATTTTGTTTTAAAATTTCATTAACTTGGTTTATTGCTCTAAAACTTCAGAATTTTAGGAGTATGATTGGGAGTTGTGAATTTTTGAAAATTGGTGATCAAAGTTGGAAAGAGTCCGTTTTCAACAAGTTTCGCATCAACTTCCAATGCTTGTAACTCTTAGAATTGAACAACGATTGAGTTGCAACCAAGGCACACTTGTTGCTAGATAAATTAGGAGTTTTCAAACCAAAATTTAGCTTAATTGAAGTTTTGTAGTAAAAGTGATGTAAGTTGAAAGATACTAAGCTTGCTGATTTTTAAAACAGATTTTGACATACTCCCAAGTTATGCAACTCCTTTATTAAAACTGGTATTGACCTGAAACCAATTGGTAAAGAAATTTGGATAAGATAAGTTTAACCATATTAATTTTGAAGGTGGTTGGACTTAATTTGGATTTTATATGGAATTTTAAATTTTGCACGCTACTGCTATTTTCTGGTTTTTAAACGCTGCAAACTATTCCCGAGGCTAGAGTGATCAGAAAATCATGATTTTTAGTTTATTGGAAAGCTTAATTCGAAACGGTTGCTTGGACATAAAGTTTGTGCAATTCTGAATTCATTTGGTATTTTGAAAACAAAATTGAAATTAGACTGCCGATGTTGATTTTAGTAATAACCTTGGATACAGGATTTAAGACTAAATTTCTATATTATTATTATTATCAGATACTTTTTAGAATATATTGTGGCAATTGCTGATAAAAGGATGATGAAATGTTGAACTGTCAAATCCCACCAATTTTCCACTGTTGCCTGCAGTGCTTTGAGTCAGTGGAATTGACCCTTCATTGCCTTGTGATATGCCCAAATGCAACAGCAGATTGGTCGTTGGTGAAGGTTCAAGTACCTGGAGCTAGTTTGGAGGAAGTAATAGTTTAGGAAATGGCGGATGCATGTCATGAAAAACACCTTTGGCAGATTGACTGGAAGAAGACAAATGGCTCTACTGGTTAGTCTCTCCTGTTATTTATGGAAGACTCGAAACACTCTTATTTTTATGGAAAGGATAAGGGACCGAATGAAAATATACAGAAGCGGTCAAGATTGCAGAAGAGTTCTTTATTGAAGTTCTTAGACATTAATTCCTTCTCTCTCTTTATTAGGTTGTTTTCATTTGTAAGTCGGGAGATTCCGAATCCTCTAAATTATGCTGGCTGTCCAATTGGACCCATCTTTTATTCATTTAAATGAAGTATTACTTTTGGAAAAAAAATTGAACCATCCAATTTGAGGTTTCTAACTAAAAAAATTACAAAAACAAACCGACCCTTCAATTTGTAACTCGAAAATTTTTAAAATTATGTTTCATGAAATCAGACCTATCGATTTTCTTCTTTCCAACTTTTTTTAATCATGAAAAATCTAAAATTCTACTATAAAATTTGTTTAATTACAATTTTTTAAAAAATAAGCCCCACATTAAGGAAAACCCCAAAACTGAGAATTTTATTGGGTTATGCACGTTTGAAATGCTAATAAAAAAAATTTTAGCCACGAATAAAATGTATTATCGGTAATCTCCAATTCCCGATAATAAGAAATAAAGTGTTATATTCTCTCTGAATGGGTAATCTCCAATTCCCACCCCTATATATGTGTATGTTTTAATGTTATGTTTAAGCTTAGAACATTGGGAAGTATAATATCCCATGGAAGAAAAGAAGCCCGACGCAAATTTCAAGTCGCACAGCACAAGTGAAGACATGTCCCAAAACGAATTAGATTCCAAAAAGCACCATGAAGGCTATTTGGTGGCTTACAATTCTTCTTCTAAATGGTAAAAAAAATACTACATCATTCTTATCCACATTATTATTGTTATTCAAACCTAGTTCCAAACATTTGTAATAACATAGTGACATTCACATAGACATCACATTCAGATTAATTTTCACAAAACAATTTAACCAAGAAGAATGGAAAGTTCAACATCAAAAGAAGATGTTCTAAAGCCAGTGATCCTCAAAGCTAGTATTCCTTTAGCTGTTACTTTTGGTGGTTTAATCTATACATGGATCAAAGCAAAGAGATGTTTATCTAAGGCTCCTTCCTTATCAACAAATGAAGCGATTTCTAATGGCAACAATTCTCAACAAGGTGAAGAAAGTTGCCTTAGCCTTGCTTCAATGGAAGAATATGAAGGAGACAGTGCGTTTGGTGAGACATCCGTGATCCATGATTACAGTGAAAATCCATGTTTTGAGGAAGAGATTAACAGCCTAAGAAGCCAGATTGAAGGTATGAAAATGAAGGAATTGGCCTTGAGGTTGCAGTTTGATCAGTTTTGTGGCTTGAGAGAGCAAGAACTTGAGCTTGGAGAAATCAAGAATGCACTTTCGCTTGAGATCGCCCGCATCGGTTTCTTGGAAAGGGAGATTTCATCCATGGAGGCAGAGCATAAGAAGTTGGAGGATTGGAGATCGGAGAATAAGTTGCTTCAGAAGAGGTTTAAGAAGCTGCAGAGGAGATCGATGGCGCAGTATCGCATTGTGAAGGAGCAGGCCTTGATGATCAAGGCAGAGGAAGCAGAAATCTTGAGATGCCATGATGAATTGAGAATGAAGGTTAACATTATTGATGAATTAGAGGATGAAATCAAGAAACTGCAAAGGGAATTGGATCAATTGCAGGCTCACAAGAATGAACTTCTTAAGAAGATTGACACACTTGAAAGATTACATGCGTCTAAGGTAAGCAAAAGATATACGTATAAGAGTACCAATGTCGGGTTTGTATGTTTATTTTATAGGTTTACTCATGATCACATTATAAGAAAAAGGTGCTTGTTAAATCACACATCTCAATTTCTTTGATTGAATTACTTATTTTACAACTTAATTATTCTGCTAATTTATAATTCAAAAATTTCTAATTGAGTTCACATATTATGTAAAGGTTTTTAATTAAGTATTTTTTAATTTTGCTAATATAAAATATTTTTAGAATATTTATTTGTGTGATCAAAGTAAGATGAATTATGAAATATTCAAAAATAAATATTCTAATATAATTACTTTGTTTTTTTAGAAAAAAAAAACAATTAAATAAGACTATAGAACTAACCCGTGCTACTAACAAAATAACAAATAACAATTTGTTTAAATTGTATGATATATATAAGACTATACTATTAACAAAATGATTAAACTTTATTTTAATAAGAATAATACTATAGAAAAAAGTTAGTTGGATAAAAAGTGAAAATTATTTATTTTATTAATAAAATATATTTAAAAAAAACGAGATTTACAATGCAAAAACTTAGTTACAATCTTCACTTTTCACCACAAAGAACTCCATTTTAATAATACCATTGAACACATAGCTCAGCTGTCATCAGCTGTGTTTAAAGGTCTTGAATTTTGAATATTTTGTTAGATAGTTGTTTTAAGACGAAAAAAAAAAGTGTGTCACTCAAATAATTCGGTTCCGCTCACAAAATTAGAAGTTATTATAAAAATTGTACTTTGTAATAACACTAATACAATACAACTAAAGTGCAAAGATTTTCCATATGCAGATTGAGGTAAGTAGGGAAGATTACAACCATGTTGTGGATGAATTGGACCATGTGAAGAAGGAACAAGCAGATGAAGCTAAAGAACTGATTCACTTGCGTTGGACCAATGCTTGCTTAAGGCACGAGATAACAAGGCACCATGACAACGTACATCAGCATCAGCACGGAGACAACAACATAGAACTTGAACCTGGAGGAGGAAGCGATAATCAAGTTACTCATTATGACTCCGACCATGATCAATCACATGATGATGATGGTTCATCATTTGAGCATCACAGTGTTTCTCATTTTGTTTCCTTTCGTCACGGCAATAATGGAACTCGTTCGAAAAGCGGAAAGCTGCTTAGAAGGATAAAGAGATGGGTTGAAGGCACTGAAACAAGCAAAACTTAGGAAAGCAATAAGAACATCAAGATAATAAGATATGGGTTTTGTTTGCGAGTGTCTAGGCACTTTACGTTGAAACCTTTTATGGGAAAAGAAAATAAACTTTGCAATACATATGTTTGAATAATAGTTGCTAGCAGTGTATCTCCAGGCACCATTCAGTGTTTCCCTCCTTACAATAAAATATGTTGGAATATGGTGTTTGATGTGTAACACAGTATGCAAGAGGATCGGAGATTTGACTACTACCAGGGTTGAAATATTCCAAGTCTCTGTGCTCAACTCTATTAACTTTAGCCACATAGCAAAGAACATCATTATCTGAGAAAACATCAGTTCTTAACAAACTCAGCCTGAGTGATGTACGTCTCTGTCACCAGTTTTTAACAAATGAAGTTGCAAAAAAAGAAAAAGGAAAACATCAGTTCTAAGAAAATTGATTTTGGCAATCTCGTCAATATACTATTTCATAATTATTAAGTTCAGATCACTTATTGACTTTGCCAAGACCACTCGGTCATTATTTTAACCAGTAAATTCAAGTTGACTGAGATGACATTAAATAATAAAATGACATAAATTGTAAGTCAACACACTTAGGAGTATAAAATATATATTATTTGAAGCATGTAAGTGATCTTATGGCAAGGGAATGTGTCTGTCTTCCTCTTAGATTTGAGATCAAATTCCACTTTCACGGTTTCAAGGAAAGTAAAATTTGAAAAACATGGTAATCATATCATTGTTGATTAAATCGGACGGGCTGCATAATCTGTTCACCAATTAAACTATGCTTTTATTTGATGATGAGTCTTGCCCCTATGCATTAATAGGGAAAAATATACATTGGTTAACAAAGAAGAAATATGATATCTGTTCGGTAGTCGATTTCCGGACAAGTCGGGTGATGATTGATGGGAGCGAGGATTCCTCAATCGCGGTTGTGTCGGGTTCCGGTTTGCCGTGAAGTCGAGCACTTGTCGTGAGAGAAATAGGGGGGTGCCACCTGCAAAGACACTCCGACGATCTAGTCAATCAGTGTGCAGGCGGAAAAATGTTAGGTGAAAAGGTGACGTACCTCGAGGGAAGGGCAGGTCCTCCCCTATTTATATCGTGTCAGAGGTGGGCCCTACGAGGACAGGCCCACCTTCTTCGAAGCTTCCTTACAGCTATAGCGAGGAGCTGTCAGGGACGCGTGTCCGGGTCGCGCTGTGAACAGTTTGCATCTGACCGTTCGGGTCGGGTCGTCACCGGGTCGAGTTGACCCGAGAATCACTTGGGCTGGGCCGTAACAGTGCCCCCACGCGCCAGTGGTAGTCGTAGGGACTATTAGTGGCGTGTCGTCGCCCGTTTCGTTTGTTCTCGTCAACTCGGCCACACGTGGGGAGTATACGCCCTCAACGCGCGTGTCCCCTGGTTTGCATAAGCAACCGTTTCGTCGCATCGTTCCCTGTGCGGAGCATTAAATGCTCATAATGGGGTGGAAAAACCCCGTTTGCAAAGACTATTCTGCCCCCAGGTGTTTCGCGCTTCTTGGGAGGCAGTTTTTAAACAATCAGTTTTATGCTTCTGTATTTCTTCATACTTGGTATCATTCCAGGGTAGGTTTTTCCTTGAACTTCTACATCCATTTATAGTGTTTCATCCTTAGTTAGGGAGTAGTGGGGGTAGTGTCCGTGCTCGGCCTGAGCAACCGATCTCTTAGACTGACTGGATGGTCCCCCCATGTAGGTATGGCTCGCACGGTCTCCCGGGCTATGTAGGTATGGCTCGCACCGCCTCCCGGGCTTCCCCCTCTCCCGCAGCGTATGACCCCTACGCCTGGGTTGTTTCCGATGTAAAGGACTCTCCCAACCAAATGGGCGAGGAGGAGCTCACCGAGTTCCGTCAGAATGAGTACCTATGCGGAGGGACAGACGAGGAGGCTAATTACGACATCTTCGTCCCGGCTCCTCATGAGCGCTTGTATGAGCTAAATTTCCACCACCCCCGAGTAGCCGACTGGATTTGGTTCTACAAATCCATGTTTACTCAAGTTGGGGTTCGTATTCCGTTTTCCGCCTTCCAAATGGCGCTTCTAGGTCGGATTTCCGTGGCGCCGTCGCAGTTGCATCCGAACAGCTGGGCTTCAATCAAGCTGGGCCTCAATCCGCTGCTTCGAGATGGTTTGTGAGTATCTTGAGCTTCCGGTGTCTGTAGATGTTTTCCTTTTCTTCTTCAACCTTACTAACCCTTCGAAGGAGGGGAAGCATAAAAAGGGGTTCATGTCCTTCCGGTCTGCCCAAGGTCGGAGGATTTTTGGTTTGTTTGAAGACTCCTATCATGGGTTTAAGGACAAATATTTCAAGGTCCGCCCTGTCAAAGGTCATCATCCTTTTTGGTTGTCGTTAGAGGGGGTACGCCTTATTCCAACCTATTGGAGTTTCGGAGCGGGGTCCAATGCCTTCGTTAAGGTAACCTATAGGGGCATGTCTGCGGTGGATAGGAAGATTGCCGATGTGTTGATGGCAGTCTTCGGGAGGAATCATGTAAATCCTCACCTTCTCATGGGTGATCGGGAGGCTAGTCGTAATTATATTTGTGAGAAGCCTCTTCTTGTCCCTTGTCTTTTTGCTTTTGTTAACAATTTGTAGTGATTAACCGACTTCGTTTGCTTTTTCACAGTGGAGATGCCTGCCTCGGTGACGGGTCTTCCTAACTTATTCCAAACTTTTCTGTTGGCTAGTGACGACGAAGGGGACAATGAGAAATCTGCCGCCGAGAAGTCCACTGCTCCTTCGGATGACAAGGCTACTACCGAGCAAGAAGCCGCGGTCGACGGGACCGGGACCTCGGCCCAAGCTGCCCAGGTCGAGGTCGACAAAGCGGTTCATGTTTCCCCCTTCCGCGAGGTGATCGGCACCGGGGGTTCGACGTCTAACCCGGATGCTGATGACGAGGTGGAAGAGGTCCCTAGCCTCAAGAGGAAAAGGAAAACGTCGTCCAGTCCTGAGGGGGTTCTCACTGTTATGGAGAGGAATTTTGATGCCGGGAACTTTATAGATTCCAAGCTGATTCCTGGTACCGAGGAGTATTTCCATGAGTCTTCCCTTGTCGGGCAGGCGAGGTGGATGTACCGTACCCTTTTACGTGGCGCAGTGATAGCTCGGAAGGCCGAGTTTGAGCTATCCGGGATGGAGTCCCTCCGTAGAAGGTTGGAATCTACTGGGAAGGCTAACAATGAGCTAAAAAGTGAAGTTGAGACTCTCCGGGAGCAGTTGACCCAATCAAATGAGAAGCTTGACGCCGCTGAGAAGAAAGCCACCGCTGCCGAGAAGAAAGCGGCCACTGCTGAGAAGAAGTTAGAAGAATCAGACGACACGGTTTCTCGTCTTGTCGATCGTGAAATGGCTCTAGAAAATCAGGTTGGCGCGGCACAGAAACGGGTAGCCGACCTGGAGAAGGAGAAGCAGGCCGTGGAGGCCGAACTGGCGACATGGAAAGCGAAATATAAGGACGTTGTCAAACAAGGGAAGGGTGCGATTTTGGCGACCGAGGAGGCTCTTAAAGCTCAGGTCAAGATCGTTGCTCCCGAGTTTGACACATCGGCTATCGGTGTTTTCAAGGTCATTCAAGACGGCAAAGTTGTTGACGTCCCCAAGAAATGAATTCTCTGTCTAAAGCTTTTTTGGTTTAGCCGCTTTATTTTGGCTTTGTGAACAATTTGACTTTTTAGTCGTTTGCCCAATTCATCGTAGTTAACTCTTTCTTATTCGTCTGGTTGTGTTATCGTTTCTATTAACTGTTGTTGGTTTATAGCTGTCGTTTATATTAAAGAATCGTGGCCTTTCGCATAGTCATTCGTTATAGCGGCAGTTTGACGGGCTCCCGGGGTGATCAGTCCCGGGGTTACGCGTCGTTGTCGGTCGTGATGGAACGGCTTATCTGGAAAAACGGGGAACAAAACAGGAGAGAAAATTTGCACAAGTATATCTTATTCGGTAATTACATAAAGGACTCGTAGGTCACTATGAAAAGTTCAAATTCGTAAATTAACCACTTAGCTCGATTGGTCGGCACGTCGGTCCGCACGCTAGGAGTAGAATCTTCTCAAGTTATCCGCGTTCCATGTTCTCGGGACTTCCTTACCATCAAGCCTTTCTAACTTGAAAGCGCCTTTACCCATCACTTTTTTGATTCTATAGGGGCCTTCCCAGTTTGCCGCTAGCTTGCCTACTCCAGGGGTCGGAGGGCCGATGTCGTTTCGCCTCAGGACGAGGTCGTTCGGCTCGAATTCCCTTTTGAGCACTTTGGTGTTGTAGCGCAGGGCCATTCTTTGTTTTAGTGCTGTCTCTGTCAAATGAGTCATTTCTCTGGCTTCATCTATGAGGTCCTTTTCCACGGTTTCTTCTACTCCTTTCAAAAGTAATCGGGGGCTCGGTTCGCCGATCTCTACGGGTATTACCGCGTCCACCCCATACGTTAGCCGGAAGGGAGTCTCCTTAGTGGAGGATTGTTCTGTTGTTCGGTAAGACCAGAGAACCGAGGCTAGTTCGTCGGCCCAAGCACCCTTTTTATTATCCAACCTCTTCTTCAGTCCTGAAAGGATAATCTTGTTGGCAGACTCCACCTGCCCGTTTGTCTGGGGGTGTTCTACCGAAGAGAACCTTTGTCTTATACCCAGGCCGTTAAGGAATTCCATGAACTTCTTGTCAGTAAACTGCGTGCCGTTGTCCGATATGACGACTTCTGGTATCCCAAATCGTGTTATCACCTGCCTCCACATGAATTTCTTGCAATTGGACGAGGATATGCTAGCTAGTGGTTCGGCCTCTATCCATTTGGTGTAGTAGTCAATTGCGACTATGAGGTACTTGACTTGCCCGGGACCGACTGGGAAGGGCCCTAAGAGGTCGACTCCCCATTGAGAAAATGGCCGGGAGGTCGTTAGCAAGCTTAACTCGGAGGCCGGCGCCCTGGCGAAATTGGCGTTCTGTTGACACTTCACACATTTTTTGACAAACTCCTTGGAGTCCGCCATCATTGACGGCCAATAGTATCCGGCTCGAATTAATTTTCTTGCTAAGGCCTTGCCTCCAATGTGGTGTCCGCAGCAGCCTTCATGGACTTCCCTGAGGACGTAGTCCGTCTGGTAGGGGTGTAGGCACTTCAGTAGGGGCTGATTGAGCCCTTTCCTGAACAGCTGTCCTTGGATGACGGCGTACTTGGCTGCTTCCCTCCTCAATTTCGCCGCATCCTTTTCATCGTCAGGGAGTTTGCCGTGTTCTAGAAAGTTGGTGATGGGGTCTAGCCATGAAGAACCTGGTCTTGACACGCACAGTGTGACCGCTGGTTCTCTTGTCATTCCTTGAATGAGAGACCGGTTGCCTTCTCCCGGCTTCGTGCTGGCCAACTTCGATAGGAGGTCTGCCCGTGTGTTCCTTTCTCTAGGTACGTGGTGGACCGTGACTTCTTCAAACTTTTGGCTCAAGCTCTTAACTTTTTCCAAGTACTTTTGTAACAACGAGTCTTTGGCTTGGTAGCTCCCGTTTACCTGGGAGGTGACGACTTGGGAATCGCTGCATACTTCCAGTCTTCTTGCTCCGACTTCCGCTGCTAGGGCTAAGCCCCCTATAAGGGCTTCATATTCTACCTGATTGTTCGAGATGGGAAATTCGAATCTGACCGACTGCTCGTATACAACTCCAACCCGGCTTTCCAGGATGATCCCAGCACCTCCGAACGTCTGGTTAGAGGCTCCGTCTACGTGGAGCTTCCACCGTGTACTCGCTTCTTCGATTGGATCCCCCGTTACTTCTACTAGAAAATCTGCCATCGCCTGCGCCTTAATGGCTTGCCGGGGTTCATATCGTATATCGTACTGGGAGAGTTCAATAGACCAAGTCATCTTTCTTCCCGCCAGGTCGGGTTTTTGAAGTACTTGCCGGATCCCTTGGTCCGTTCTCACGACAACCTGGTGACTTTGGAAATACTGTTTTAACCTTCGCGAGGAAGTCAAGAGTGCTAGGGCTAGTTTTTCCAGCTTGCTGTACCTTAATTCTGCCCCTTGTAAGGCCCTGCTTATGAAATAGACTGGCTGTTAAGTTTTCCCTTCTTCCTGCACCAGAACTGCAGCCAGGGCTTCTTTTGTTATGGCGAGGTACAGGTATAGTGGTTCCCCGTCCTTTGGCTTCCTGAGGACGGGTGGTGCCGCCAGGATTTCCTTGAAGTGTCGAAAGGCCTCCTCGCATGCGGGTGTCCATTCAAACGCCATCCCTTTCTTCATGAGGTTAAAGAATGGCAGGGCCTTTGCTGCCGATGCTCCGAGAAACCGGGATAATGAGGTCAACCGCCCCGCCAACCTTTGGACGTCCTTGATACAACCCGGGCTCTTCATTTGGAGTATTGCCTGGCACTTCTCCGGGTTAGCTTCTACCCCTCTCTGAGTTATCATGAAACCCAGGAACTTGCCGGCTTCTATGGCGAAGGCACACTTGAGGGGATTCAGCCTCATGCCGTGTTGCTGGAGAGACGTGAATACTTTTCCCAGATCCTTTATGAGGTCGTCAGGTTGCGTTGTTTTCGCAAGGATGTCGTCGACATAGACTTCCACTGTCTTGCCTATTAGATCGTGGAAAATCTTGCTCATAAGCCTTTGGTATGTCGCTCCTGCGTTTTTCAGACCGAATGGCATCACCTTGTAACAGAAGGTTCCTCCTGGCGTTATGAACGCCGTTTTGTCTTTGTCTAGACGGTGCATCGGTATCTGGTTATAACCGGAGTAGGCGTCCATGAAGCTTAGATAACGGTAGCCCGCCGCAGCGTCGACGAGTGC
>NC_029777.3:51264206-51275088 GCF_000817695.3 Arachis duranensis | reverse complement strand
GTAATGACCAAGGGGGGTTTTCCGGGGCGTCGTCGAACCATTGATCTTCCGGGCCGAAAGAAATGGAGGGGGGTTTCTTAGAGTTTCGCACCAACGGGGAGGAGACCGTCAAGACCTTAGCATCTTTCTTGTATGCCGATCGGGATTTTGGCGCGGCGTTTTTGGCTGTCACCACGTTTATCACAGTGAGGCCGTGGTCCCTTTCTTCTGGCTCTTGTCGCCGTTTCGCCGAGCGGGTTTTCCCTTCTTCGTCTTGGTCGCGGTAGCGTCTCCTCGGTTCTCTGATAAGATGAGAGAATGCTGCTAGTTTACCTTCTCTTATCGCTTGTTCGAGCGCATCCTTCAGGTCGAAACAGTCCTGCGTTTGGTGGCCGTAACCCTTGTGGTAGTCACAATAGAGGTTCTTGTTTCCTCCCGTACGGTCCTTGAGTGGTCGGGGCTTCGGAAGAATTCCCTTCTCGGCTATTTGCTGATAGACTTCCATGATGGGGAGAGTGAGTGGGGTGTAGTTGGCGAATTTCCCAACCCGGGGAAACGGCCTGGGTGTCTTGCTTGGTGCCTCCTCCCTGGCTTGCTCCTTTGCTCTTTCTCCGTTACCCTGTTGCCGAGCTTGGCTGTAGCCGGACTGCCGCTTATTGGCAGCCACGACTCGGCTGACTTCCTCGTCGTTTATATACTCCTTGGCTACCGTCTGGATCTCGTGCATCGTCCACACTGGTTTCGTGGTAAGGTGCTTTCGAAAGTTTTCGTTGAGGAGGCCGTTCGTCAGGCAAAGGCTGGCCACCGAGTCGGTTAAGCCATCGATTTCCAAGCATTCGTCGTTGAACCGATCCAGGTACTTCCTGGTCGGCTCTCCCTGTCTTTGTGTTATCCCCAAAAGGTTGATCGGGTGCTTTGCCTTTGCTATTCGCGTCGTAAACTGGGCCAGGAACGCACGACTGATGTCCGAGAAGCTGTAGATGGATCCCTGCGGGAGGCCGTTAAACCACCTGATCGCGGGTCCCGCCAGGGTCATCGGAAAAGCTCGGCATCTTACCTCGTCCCCTACTCCCTCTAGGTTCATCCTTGCCTCGAAGGCCGTGAGATGTTCTAGGGGGTCTTGAGTTCCATCGTACCTCATGTCCGTTGGTTTGTCGAAGTGTTTCGGCAACCGGACTTCGAGGATGGAACGGTGGAACGGGGTGACGCCCATTATCACAGGTTGTCGAGTCCTCCCGGACCTCATGTCCTCACGATCTCGTGCCATGCGGCGCGTCTCTCTGCCGCGGGAGTAGATGATGGTATCATTTCGTCTTCTCGGGATCGGGGACTCTTCACAGGTGCTTTCCACTTCCGTTCGGGATGCGGAGGTGCGTCGCTGGCGGCTTTGGTGGGAGTCCCTCTCCTGGCTCTCAGGGGACGGGGTGTAGCTGGGGTCGGTGCTTCGCCCATCGCGCTCTTGGTCGGCTAACTATCGCTCCAAATTTTGGACCCTGTGCCGTAACTCCTGCATTATTATGGCGCTATCGCCGCCCGTTCCCCCGAAGGGGCGCGTCTTCGTGCGTTGTTCAGTGTGTTGTCGGGGAGACCTTCGCCGACATCTCAACGAGGCGACAGAGGCCGCCCCTTCCGCTCCGGCTCCTCGGCCCTGGTCCCCGGGACCCTGCACAACGTCCATTAAGGGCAGTCCCCACAGCCGGCGCCAATGTTCGGTAGTCGATTTCCGGACAAGTCGGGTGATGATTGATGGGAGCGAGGATTCCTCAATCGCGGTTGTGTCGGGTTCCGGTTTGCCGTGAAGTCGAGCACTTGTCGTGAGAGAAATAGGGGGGTGCCACCTGCAAAGACACTCCGACGATCTAGTCAATCAGTGTGCAGGCGGAGAAATGTTAGGTGAAAAGGTGACGTACCTCGAGGGAAGGGCAGGTCCTCCCCTATTTATATTGTGTCAGAGGTGGGCCCTACGAGGACAAGCCCACCTTCTTCGAAGCTTCCTTACAGCTGTAGCGAGGAGCTGTCAGGGACGCGTGTCCGGGTCGCGCTGTGAACAGTTTGCATCCGACCGTTCGGGTCGGGTCGTCACCGGGTCGAGTTGACCCGAGAATCACTTGGGCTGGGCCGTAAAAATATCAATCAGTCTTGTGATAATGGCAAAATCAAGAGATTAAACATTAGAACAATCACAATGTCACATTGAAAATAATTTCACAACTTATCACTTTCAACCCATAATTGTGTTAGATATTATTATTATTATTACTAGTGTAAAACCGAGCGAATGTGTTAGATATTATTATTATTATTATTATTATTATTATTATTATTATTATTATTATTAGTGTAAAACCCGTACGAATAAAAATTTATTAGTACATATCTATTAATATTAATAGTTATTACTTTTCATTTGAAAAGCCTTTGTATATAAAAATTTATTATTCAATATATAAATTGTTCCAACCTATATTTATAGAGGCTAAATAATCTTATTTTTATAACTCATATTAATATCTATTAAAAAAAAGTTGTATGCTAAGATCTATTTGTTTCATGTTTCTTAAATAAATTAGACACTATTAACTTTTTTTAGTGTAAGACTAACGCTACATGCAAGCCAAATGTTGAATTTGTTATTATATTTTACTTGAATATAAAATTTATTATATTTATATATTTAAATAAATGTTGTTACACTCTATTACTGTTATAGAATTCAAAAAAATAAAATTTTAATAAAAATAGTTTATATTATAATTACACAAACAACAAATACTAATTAACATTTAGTTATATTATTAAATCCTAATGTATAATTTGTGGTAACGCAAGTTATATACATAATCTATTTTACTGTATTTATATGTAATTTGTTTATAGAAAGATTAGTATATATTTATTAAAAGAATTAATTTATTTATTATGCAAAAAAAATTCAATGATTAATCTCTTTTATTATGTTGATGTTTAATTCGATTAATAATGATAACCTTCAAAAGAATATTTTAACTAAACTAAAAAAATATGATTAATTAACTATTTTATAAATGTGAAATTAACTATTTAAAATGTTTTTTTGGTATGTTTCTCATCCTTCATTGAATTTGTTTCAAAACTCTATTTTATTTTTCGTTTTCTTAACCTATGTACAAAAGAACTTATATATGATTGGGTTATATAATTAAATTTATTTAATCATATAAATAAATACTAATACGTCTTTTATTGATTGTTTTAATGATTCTAAAATTATAAAAACGTATTGTGGACGCAAATATTTTTTTAAACAGTCAAAACGTCAAGATTTATTATTACTATAGTTAACAAAAATTTATATTTAAAAATATTATTAATATAGAAATACAAATTCACTTTTAAATATGAGAAATCACCCAATTAATTTTTTGCATCTTTACTATGGCAGAGTACTCATTTATTATTATTGTAATTAAAATTGTTTCCCTCACTTCCTTTATTAATATAGTGAAGAATAATAGATAAAATAAAAATGGAAAAAAATATGGTTAGATGTATCTTTATTACTTTAATCTTTTTGTATTAAATTACTGATAATTATTTATATCATTGCACTATTTTTACCAAAGCATCCACATATTTTGCACTATTTTTGAGAATTTTTCTAAGTATAAAGATTTCGAAGAGCCTTCTCTCCTTTGAGAGGAATTTTTTGTGAAAAATAAAATTGGGCGAAGAAATTTTTTATTAAATTTAAACTAAAAACAAATATGCATTACACATTATAAATATTTTGTCATTTTTTTGGTCAAAAAATAAATTTCACTATTTACCAAAATTTTTCTCTTCAATATAGTATTATTCTTTTATCAAATTGTTTAAAAAAGATCCTCCTGCATCCTATTTATTTAAAAAAGAAAAAAAAACACTAAATTCAGGAAAAGTTTTTATCTTTTCAATTTCTAACTTAGTATATTCTTGAGTGAACCTATCCCACTCGGATTTGGATTCTCTAAAATTTGAAGTATATTTTAGAAAGTAAAGTGTGATTTTTTACTATTTATTTTATAAATAGAATCAAAAATAAATATGAGAGAAAAACCATTTAAGAATATAAAATCATACTTTACCTTCTAAAGTACAAATTTTCAATTTAGAAGATCCAAATTCATCCCACTCATTCTTTTGAACATTCTTTTAAATTTGAACTTAAACTCTCTTACTATGATTCCCAAAATAAACCTAATCCACTGATACTAATTTTTTATTTATCTCTCTTTTGTAACCAAACTCCTAAAGTCAAAGTACTCTCATCACTCATTTAGTTATTTTGATTCCCTCTCCTCTTATATGTGTATTTAAAAGGGGTATTTTCTCCATGTCCTAAATTTTTTGGCTGATGGGGTATTAGTTTAAAGATTGTAGCATTATCTTAGAAGATAAAAGTGAAGGTAAAGATATAATACCAGAAACATACAAACATCACAATTAACAACATTGTTAGTGCAAGCAAAGAGATGCAACAGAAATCCACAGATTTTGAACAATCCAGGAATCCCCAAACTAAAGTACATATTTTACATGGCTTTGCCAAATTTTATTTAAAAAAACAGTTTAAGTGCTCCTCGATTTTCACTGCACAAATACATCCCACACTGTTAAATAAAAAAGATATATTAATCGTCACATATATATACATGTTTTGCTAGTTCAACTCGCCTTTTTCTTGCAAGTTAACAAATTATCTCGTGAGTTTTAACTCTTTTTAATGACTCTAATTATAGACAAAAACATACATATAAACAGCTTAAAATGGTTGATCATAATAGGTACTATTTTACTAGTCAAAATAAAAAATCTAATGCAACTTAAAGAGTGATAACATGTTAGAAAATAGTTAGAAATTAAAAAACTTAGGTATATCATATCATGACATAACTGATGTTGTCCCTGTATCAATTGTTTAACATGATATTACTTATCTCAATGGTATTACTTGAGCAAGAATGAGACAATAAGCTTGTGCAGTCAAGTTAAGCCATACCTTATTGATGTCTGAGGTTGTAAAATTCATTCATTATAATCTCTAAACCAATCAAAGTAGTTTTGCTCTCTTATAATAAAATATATGCTTCAAGTGGATCCTTTGTTAAGCTACTGTATCATCTGAAACTGCTTTATTACAAATGTCAAATATCAAAATTTTGGTGTTTACTTAATGGAAAAAATTGTCTTCAAACTGAATTTTAGTACTATACAGTATAACATAAAAAAAATAGAAAGTAGACTACATATATAAATGCCCCAACATGATCAATGTGTAATAGCTACATATTTACGAATGCTAATGGAAGTGGTGGATCCAACACCAAAGCCAATCAATAGACAGTACCACAATGTCATACTTTACATGTTCATGAGAAGCGGAACCAAAAGGACCATTTATAAATAATTTGGACAATGAACTGATCTCTTTGTGGTATAATGGAGATAATATCACATTCTTGAGGTCCATCCTCTATTTGAAAATAATTTTGAGATAATATTACATTTTCTATCCACTCCCATTCTATCTTCTTCAGCAAACACAACCTGGATGTCATCTACTTTTAGAATTTATAAGGAAAAGTTTTATAAAATTAAAATGCAATAATAAACCCAGAGATGAAATCATTTTGACAGGCACATACATCCCCAAAGTGGTGATATGTCAGAGATAGAAGCATTGCATTGATCATAATGAACATCTCATATCCTAGTTCCATATGTACTGATCTAGATTAGCAAAATGGAGATTGAGATCCAAAAGCATTATTACCTTCTAAGTTTGTCGGGACTCTCAAGCCATCATGAGCAAGCTGAATTGGAATCCCCTCCCTAATCCCATAAATCCTAAAGTTCAATATACAAACCCTAAAATCACAATGAAACCATCTCATCAAAGCATCATATGTTTAAGCTGCAAACGAAAAAAAATTGCTCCTACTCATCAAAATTCAATTTAATTAAACCAAAACCTGTTCTAGTTCTTATCAATGCTTTTAAATGATGAAATATATATTTTCCAAGTTTATTGGATGATACAAAAATATCAGCAATTGACATTTTAGACAATAGAGAATAAAGAAAAGAAAAAAAAACCAACAACAAAGGTCAATCTGTTTGAGCTTTATTTATTTCTTAATTTCATGTTCTAATCTCCTTTTAATATATATTTTTTTAATTCACAAACTTACAGGAGGGATAGAAATTGCATCAAAGGTTATATAAAAATTTAACAAAACAATAAGTTCATAGTTGCGCTTCTGTCTAGTAGCCATTACCACAAAAATTGAAGTATGAATGAAGGAAAGCATTGCAACTGCAGTTGTTTGTTCATTGGTTATCTGGGAATTGGGTTCTTCACTTCTTCCTACATCCTTATAGTGTACATCACAACAAAGAGTAGCTTTTATGTCTTGAGTAATTGGCTAATTTTTAATTTTTCTCTGTATTTATGATTACGTAAAAATTAAAATTAATTTTTTACACATTTAAAGAGAAAAGTAAAAGACAAATGTATAGACAAAAACAAAATGCATAAATAAAATACTATAGAAATCCATAGTAGAGGAAGAACCGCAAGAAAAAAATAGCAATATAGCAATTAGGAAAAATAAATTTATCAAAAATAGCTTTAATATGGCTAAAAAATTTGTGAACAATATTTTCTAATGTATTTGCACACAAAAGAAACTTTTTTCAAACTCTGGACATAAACACCTCTATTAATGAAATACAATTAATTTTATGAAGAAAAAGTGAGAATATTTTGAACAATTAATTTTATGAAGAAAAAGTGAGAACAATTTTATAATCACTAACCTTAAGAAGAAGAGCATTACACACATACTCTAGTACTGCTTTCTCAATGCGTTTTGCATTAGACATCAAGTGATCATCTCCAACTAACTGTACAACATTGTAATAATGAGTAGAAATCATTCAAATAAGGTTCCTTATGAATAACATCTCAATGGTAACAAAAGTGATTAATAATATGAATTTTGAGCAAAACAGAACCGTTTTAGTCCTCACAAAGCATAAAGAGCATTTCAGCCAATTTTTTGTTTTCAGCAGTCACACACTTCAGATCCTCTTCAAGTAATCAGTATTGGAACATAAATAGCAACACAAATTGGATCATTCATTAGTATTGATCAAGAAATATATACAAACAGCCACAACTTGGCACTATAATGATGTAGTGGAGACCAAAAGGGTATCAAATTCTAAAGTTTACATGTTTAGTCACTGAATCGAGTTTGCAATAAATTTTACTATTTTTATTTACCTAAGTTTACCTTAACATTGTTAGCATTAGCTTGCCATTTGTCTTCATATAAGCATTTAGAATTTCACCCAGTTTAAGAACATGTATAAAACATCAGCTTTATTTTTGCCAAGAATCATATTCATTGTTGAAGAGTTTCAATTTTTCAAAGAGCAAGCTAATGCTGTAATCCAGGAAACATAGGATCATAATGAAAAAGCTCAACATACCGTTTCAGATAAAAGAAAAGAAAATCATCCTCCCAACCCACATCTTATTGGTACAACTATGATAGAGTAACATATATACTAAAACTTTTTTAAGAAAGATTTGTATTTCTCTTCTTTCAAAAAATTAAACTGTCGCTAAAAATAACAAATTGGCAAAAGTTTCCCATTAATACAGAACAGGCTCCAATGTTATTAAGCGAAAACTGGAAGGCTATGTGCGATCTGCAGGAGAATAAATTTTGACCAAACGAAGAACAAATTTAAAAGATGGAAAACTGATCAGTTACACACTAATTAAATTAGTTGTACAACACAAACACAAAAACTTGAAAAAATATAATATATGCATGTACGTTTGTAGTCGCAAGTCTGTTGTTGCGTGAATCTTGCATTCTCTTCTAGCATGTAATCCACTTTAACCAACATACCACAATATGGAATCCACACAGAAATTTCAAGCACCAAATTATCATAAATTCATCATAATGTTACTCAAATAAGTAAAAATGGGAGAATTATCATGATACTGCAAAAGGAGGGAGACTCCACATACAAAAGAACTAAGAAAAGTGAAAATTAAAAAAATATCTTAAGTTAAAAAAAACAAATAAACAAATTATTAATCAAAATAAGGAAAGAATTAAATAAAAAAAGTGAAATTAATCCATAGCAAGATTTTAAACTCACGTCAGACCACCAAATACTTTGATCATTTTGAAATATTTAAATTCAAACTTACCTGAGGAAAGAATTTTGTCCCGAGAGCCAAGTGTAACGGTATAGTGCCTTGCATGTCTCCCACTTGAATCCCTATGTCTCCTTCACTATCTGAAGTTCTGAACACGCTGACAAAGAAACAAAATTACAAACAGTTGGTGAGCAAAATGCAAAAAGAAAAATAAGAATTGAAACCAAATTTATAAAAATTAGAGAGGAAAAAAGATGGGTATTGATAAAATATGAGTATCCCAATTGCTTGAGTTGGAGAGCAGCATGAATAATGCCCTTACCTCATCATCATTATGAACCTGAAACATCCTTGGAATTATTTAACCAAAAGGGTATTTAACCAATTCTCATTATGCAAATATTTCATATACTCTTAGAGGGATTTTCACTTATAACAGAAAGTACAGTCCCTTTCTTCTTCCTCCTCTCAAAATTAACTTACTCGGAATTTTTCCTTGTCAGCCCTCAACTCCTATTCTTCCATTTTGTAAAATAAACTGAAAGATTTGTAAAAAGAGTCCCCCTTCAACAATGAAAGTGAATTTGTGATGGTGATTGTGAATTTGTAATAATGGCATGTATCACAAAGCAATACAAAATGTATGAAATTCAAGTACGAGAAGTAGTAATCATCTCAAGGAATATATTCTTAGCAAAATTTAATTGGGGTTTATCAAAAAAACTAAAAGGAAAGATAAGGAAAATAGTGAGAACATACAAAAAAAAGAGAGAGCGGCATAAAGACTAATAAAAGAATCACAGAAACAGAAAAGCAGCGAATCAACAGTGTGTTAAATTCCATATGAGCTAGTCATTTTAAATGATTTTGCCTCATTTCATTGTTTGAATTTGAACAAGACCATTTCACTCAAGTTCAATAATTTTATTTATTTCCTTATCTGTTAAAGCAAACAAATCCTAGTCTAATATTACATTCTGAACAATTCAATTCATCTTATAAAACATGTAAATAATAATAATAAATAAATAAATAATTTTTTTCCTCAAGCCAATATTTTGCATAGAGCCTTCTATATTTTTTCCCCTTAATTTTTCTTACAGAAGCAGAAGAGTGTAACAAAGCCCTTAGTTACCACTTAACAATAATGGAAAGTATGCTCAAAATGACTCAGCTCGCACTGCTTCGGAAGGGTAAGCCTGACCTGAACCTAAGAAATGCACAACACCACAACATGGTTTCACATTTCAACACAAAATTGACTTTACAATCTACTAAAACCGCAGAAAATACTAAAGCAAAAGGGGTAAAAAGAGAAAAGTGATGAATGTGTCGTATAGAAGAAGACTCACGATCATTTCCTGTTAGCAGGAGACTAATGTCGATCTCAGATCTATTCTTGACTTCTCCCACCGTCCACATCGATTGGCTTTTCAGTATGACCCTCATCGCTGTTTGGTGATTGCAACCCCCTCTGAGATAGTATCTTGCTTTGGAATCACTCTGACCTACAAATCAGGAAGACTCTAATGATAATTTCCACCGGTATCGTCAACTTGCCGCCAGCTACTTCTTCACTGACAGCAGCAACACAACTCACAACTCACCGCTGCCGCTGTTCTTTCTCTTCGCCGCTGCATCGACAGCCATTATCACCTTTTGCATATTGTTCTTCATCTCTGCTGCTCGATGGAAGCATATTCGGAGCCTCTGCCACCATCTTCTGTCCTTTTTTTTTTGCTAGACCTCTCCCAACTGCAACACCGACCACCGCCATTCTTTATCTTCTCTGCCGATGACTGCTTCCAACACCAGTGAGCTCCTTCTACTTCTGCCTCAATCAGAGAGAGAGAGAATAGAATGAAGAGAGAGATAAAAGAAATAAGCAATGATCTTATTTTTAAAATCTGGATTTAAATTTGCTCAATATAACTCTCATTTCAATTTTCAAAATCTGTTCTAAAAATGGAAAGATTGCGCTCAAAATCAATTGTTTGGCTTTCAAAAATCAAAATTTGAACTGTTGTTTTCTATCATGCCACTTGTCATGCAAATAAATGCACCACTTTTCGACTAAATAAACTGGACACTTGTCAAGCAATGAATCAAGCACTATTCTCCTATGATATATTAACAAGTATAATTATCCGTATCATGCACGTGATAAAATTGAAATTATAATTTTAAATTATTTTTTAAAAATTAATTTGAATTATAATAATTTACTTAATAAAAAAGTAATATATTATGTATTGTTTATTTTTTTAAATTTAGTATTAATTGAATTAACTCTAAAATAATTATTAATTGGTTTTAATAATTTATTTTTTTCAGTAAATCAGATATATATATTGAATATGATCATAAATAATATAGTAATAGTTAAATCTACCAATAAATATGTTGGTTATTATCACACTATAAACAAATTAAATATAAAGGCTATTAGCACCTATAAATCTATAAAATCGCACTGTATTTGATTCGCGTGCAAGGGTTTATTTATCAAATAAACTTAAAATATGAACAAAAAATATTTATAAATTGGACCTAGCATCACTTAAAAGAATAATAGAAAATAATCAACTTACCTTATCATTTATGAGAACTATTTCTATGTAAGTCGTCTTGTTCTTGTCAAATTTGGATAAGACTTTTCATAACCTTATATATTAATTTGTTAAATAATTATATATATAT
>NC_029777.3:51259012-51263899 GCF_000817695.3 Arachis duranensis | reverse complement strand
TAAAAAAATATATAAATTATATTTTGTTAAACTCCATATTACTGATTATTAAAAACATTTAAATCACATATGTTAATTATTTTTTTGCTATAATTATTTCGTTTTATATATATGATTATTTTTTATTCAACAATCGTGCAATAATTTTTTATTTTTTATATCTATATATATTCCTCAATTCCAGCTCTATTCATATGCATATTAACAGTTTTTTTTAATAGTGATGTTTTAATTTTTCGTTTTCCCCTGCTTTCTTTTTTTTAAATAGTGGTGTTTTAATATTTCTTTTTCTTTTTTAAATATATTTTTCTTAATAATTACATTACTAATATGAAATATAAAATGAGAAAAAATGTGATATATATCCAAGAAAGAAAATAAACTTAAAAATAAAAAAAGAAATTTTATATTAAAAAATATAAAAATAGTAAAAAAAAAAAGAAATTTTATATTAAAAAAATATAAAAATAATACATTCAAAAAGAATAGTCGTAATTTATAAATTGAGTCAACAATTTAAATTTCTCTAAAACTAATTTAATCAAATATCAATATTGGAAATAAATTACTTAAATAATATTTAATCTATTCTAGTCCTTGACACGTATAAATTAGAGCCATTCTCGTAACGACAACAAACTGAAACAATGTTATAAGTTCGAACATTTAAAATTCGCGCAAATTCAGATCATTCCTTTGTTCTTTGAAAACCTTCTGTATCCCTGATAGAGTTAAATCAAAATTCCTTTTATGGAAAAAGAGTTACAGAGATGACTTCGATGTGTTGGAGACTAAAATCCGGAAGTCACTATTTATATTTGAGTGTGACACCCATTAAACCCGAAAGACCAAATAAAATGGTATCTCTGGTTTTATTCTCATTTAATTCTAAATCAAAAGTAATAGTGACTTATTTAATTCAGCATTTATGATAATAAATGAGATGACTATTATATAAGTAATTTAATGTAAAATATCTTAATTTACGATTATAATTAATATATATTGCCTATAAATAGATTAAGAAATAATAATTTCGTAACAAAATAATCATTAAATTTGAATTACAATTAATTGATTGATAGAAATTATAATAAATTGTATGATATTTAAATAATTAACAAAATCAATTAGTTGATATAATTAATTTATTATAATAAAATAAATTTAATGAGTTAAAAAAAATAAATCGAAAAACACCATCTGAAACATGTTACGACAGCTTTATCATTAAGTGCAGAAATTTAATTTTTACATAACAGAATAAATATTTACAGATTATTATATTAAACACTGACTAAAAAAATACACTAAACAAAATAAAAGCATCAATAGTAAAATATAACCTAAAAAATTACTTAAATTAAGAAAGAACTTGTGATGAGTTATAATAAATCTATATATGAGAAGTAAGAGTAAAATAAATAATTAAAAATAAAGTAAAAAGAGCAATTAAAAAAAGTAAAAGAAGATAGAAAAGATAATGTGTGGAGTAGATAAAAAATGTATTACAATAGAAGATTAATATAATTAATTAATACAAAGGATGAAAGAGAAAAATCAAAATACAATCTTATTAAAAAAATTTCAAAAAAATATTTTAAAAAAAACCTATTAATCAATTTTTATAAAAATATTACAAAAAATTTAAATTATCTTTAAATAAAATAATAATACCCTTAAAAATTATTAATCAAAATAAATAAAAAAATTAATATAAAACAAAATCATAGAAACATATTAACAAAATTAAGATAAAAAAATAAAAAATTACAAATATTTTACTTTAAGGACAAAATAAAAAGGGAGAAAAGGAATGTATAAAATTATAAGATAATAATTTAAATTAATTGAGTTCATTTATTTCATTGCTTTATATATTATTTATTAAATAATTTAATATTTATGTTGATCATATTAAACAATAAATTAGTTATAATTAATTTGGTTTAATGAATCAAACAAAATTTAAAATAATTTGATATTTACTCTAACTAAATTAAATATTTGAAGTTATGATTAATGTAATTTAATGAATCAAATAAAATATTAAATGATGAAATATTTATCCTAATCAAATAAGATTATATAATTGATTAGTTATTGTTACGGCCTAGCCCAAGTGATTCTCGGGTCAACTCGACCCGGTGACGACCCGACCCGAACGGTCGGATGCAAACTGTTCACAGCGCGACCCGGACACGCGTCCCTGACAGCTCCTCGCTACAGCTGTAAGGAAGCTTCGAAGAAGGTGGGCCTGTCCTCGTAGGGCCCACCTCTGACACGATATAAATAGGGGAGGACCTGCCCTTCCCTCGAGGTACGTCACCTTTTCACCTAACATTTCTCCACCTGCACACTGATTGACTAGATCGTCGGAGTGTCTTTGCAGGTGGCACCCCCTATTTCTCTCACGACAAGTGCTCGACTTCACGGCAAACCGGAACCCGACACAACCGCGATTGAGGAATCCTCGCTCCCATCAATCATCACCCGACTTGTCCGGAAATCGACTACCGAACATTGGCGCCGTCTGTGGGGACTGCCCTTAATGGACGTTGTGCAGGGTCCCGGGGACCAGGGCCGAGGAGCCGGAGCGGAAGGGGCGGCCTCTATCGCCTCGTTGAGAGGTCGGCGAAGGTCTCCCCGACAACACACTGAACAACGCACGAGGACGCGCCCCTTCGGGGGAACGGGCGGCGACAGCGCCATAATAATGCAGGAGTTACGGCACAGGGTCCAAAATTTGGAGCGACAGTTAGCCGACCAAGAGCGCGATGGGCGAAGCACCGACCCCAGCTACACCCCGTCCCCTGAGAGCCAGGAGAGGGACTCCCACCAAAGCCGCAAGCGACGCACCTCCGCATCCCGAACGGAAGTGGAAAGCACCCGTGAAGAGTCCCCGATCCCGAGAAGACGAAATGATACCATCATCTACTCCCGCGGCAGAGAGACGCGCCGCATGGCACGAGATCGTGAGGACATGAGGTCCGGGAGGACTCGACAACCTGTGATAATGGGCGTCACCCCATTCCACCGTTCCATCCTCGAAGTCCGGTTGCCGAAACACTTCGACAAACCAACGGACATGAGGTACAATGGAACTCAAGACCCCCTAGAACATCTCACGGCCTTCGAGGCAAGGATGAACCTAGAGGGAGTAGGGGACGAGGTAAGATGCCGAGCTTTTCCGGTGACCCTGGCGGGACCCGCGATCAGGTGGTTTAACGGCCTCCCGCAGGGATCCATTTACAGCTTCTCGGACATCAGTCGTGCGTTCCTGGCCCAGTTTACGACGCGAATAGCAAAGGCAAAGCACCCGATCAACCTTTTGGGGGTAACCCAAAGACAAAGAGAGCCGACCAGGAGGTACCTGGATCGGTTCAACGATGAATGCTTGGAAATCGATGGCTTAACCGACTCGGTGGCCAGCCTTTGCCTGACGAACGGCCTCCTCAACGAAAACTTTCGAAAGCACCTTACCACGAAACCAGTGTGGACGATGCACGAGATCCAGACGGTAGCCAAGGAGTATATAAACGACGAGGAAGTCAGCCGAGTCGTGGCTGCCAATAAGCGGCAGTCCGGCTACAGCCAAGCTCGGCAACAGGGTAACGGAGAAAGAGCAAAGGAGCAAGCCAGGGAGGAGGCACCAAGCAAGACACCCAGGCCGTTTCCCCGGGTTGGGAAATTTGCCAACTACACCCCACTCACTCTCCCCATCATGGAAGTCTATCAGCAAATAGCCGAGAAGGGAATTCTGCCGAAGCCCCGACCACTCAAGGACCGTACGGGAGGAAACAAGAACCTCTATTGTGACTACCACAAGGGTTACGGCCACCAAACGCAGGACTGTTTCGACCTGAAGGATGCGCTCGAACAAGCGATAAGAGAAGGTAAACTAGCAGCATTCTCTCATCTTATCAGAGAACCGAGGAGGTGCTACCGCGACCAAGACGAAGAAGGGAAAACCCGCTCGGCGAAACGGCGACAAGAGCCAGAAGAAAGGGACCACGGCCTCACTGTGATAAACGTGGTGACAGCCAAAAACGCCGTGCCAAAATCCCGATCGGCATACAAGAAAGATGCTAAGGTCTTGACGGTCTCCTCCCCGTTGGTGCGAAACTCTAAGAAACCCCCCTCCATTTCTTTCGGCCCGGAAGATCAATGGTTCGACGACGCCCCGGAAAACCCCCCATGGTCATTACGGCCAGAGTGGGAACCGGCCTCGTCAAACGCATCCTTGTCGACACAGGAGCTGATTCAAACATCATGTTCCACAACGTGTTTGACGCACTTGGGCTAAAGGACGCCGACCTGACGACTCACCAGCACGGGGTCATTGGGTTGGGCGACTACTTCATCAAACCTGACGGAGTAATATCCCTACCGATCTCGGTAGGGCAAGCCCAAGGTCGAAGATCGGCGATGGCCGAGTTCGTAATCCTCCGAGATTCCACCGCCTATAATATCATCTTGGGAAGGAAGACGATAAACGATGTTGAAGCGATAATCAACACTAAGCTGCTAGTCATGAAGTTCGTTACCGACGACGGATCCATAGGGTCCATAAGAGGGGATCTCGAGACGGCAGTCGCATGCGACAATGCCAGCCTATCCCTGAGAAGGAAATCCAGAGAGGCATCCAGTGTGTTCCTAGCCGACCTGGACGCCAGAGTAGACGACAAACCTAGACCAGAACCAGAAGGGGATCTGGAAAAACTCGTGATCGGCGACACGGAGGAGAAGTTCACGTTCATCAACAAGAGCCTGCCACGTGAGTTAAAGGAGTCCTTGGTCGAAATGATAAGGGCCAATAGGGATTTGTTCGCCTGCACACCTGCCGACATGCCAGGCATAGACCCAAAAATCATGTCACACCATCTG
>NC_029777.3:51243332-51258784 GCF_000817695.3 Arachis duranensis | reverse complement strand
CAAACGAAGACAAAACGGCGTTCATAACGCCAGGAGGAACCTTCTGTTACAAGGTGATGCCATTCGGTCTGAAAAACGCAGGAGCGACATACCAAAGGCTTATGAGCAAGATTTTCCACGATCTAATAGGCAAGACACTGGAAGTCTATGTCGACGACATCCTTGCGAAAACAACGCAACCTGACGACCTCATAAAGGATCTGGGAAAAGTATTCACGTCTCTCCGGCAACACGGCATGAGGCTGAATCCCCTCAAGTGTGCCTTCGCTATGGAAGCCGGCAAGTTTCTGGGTTTCATGATAACTCAGAGAGGGGTAGAAGCTAACCCGGAGAAGTGCCAGGCAATACTCCAAATGAAGAGCCCGGGTTGTATCAAGGACGTCCAAAGGTTCGCGGGGCGGTTGACCTCATTATCCCGGTTTCTCGGAGCATCGGCAGCAAAGGCCCTGCCATTCTTTAACCTCATGAAGAAAGGGATGGCGTTTGAATGGACACCCGCATGCGAGGAGGCCTTTCGGCACTTCAAGAAAATCCTGGCGGCACCACCCGTCCTCGGGAAGCCAAAGGACGGGGAACCACTATACCTGTACCTCGCCATAACAGAAGAAGCCCTGGCTGCAGTTCTGGTGCGGGAAGAAGGGAAAACTCAACAGCCAGTCTATTTCATAAGCAGGGCCTTACAAGGGGCAGAATTAAGGTACAACAAGCTGGAAAAACTAGCCCTAGCACTCTTGACTTCCTCGCGAAGGTTAAAACAGTATTTCCAAAGTCACCAGGTTGTCGTGAGAACGGACCAAGGGATCCGGCAAGTACTTCAAAAACCCGACCTGGCGGGAAGAATGATGACTTGGTCCATTGAACTCTCCCAGTACGATATACGATATGAACCCCGGCAAGCCATCAAGGCGCAGGCGATGGCAGATTTTCTAGTAGAAGTAACGGGGGATCCAATCGAAGAAGCGAGTACACGGTGGAAGCTCCACGTAGACGGAGCCTCCAACCAGACGTTCGGAGGTGCTGGGATCATCCTGGAAAGCCCGGTTGGAGTTGTATACGAGCAGTCGGTCAGATTTGAATTTCCCATCTCGAACAATCTGGCAGAATATGAAGCCCTTATAGGGGGCTTAGCCCTAGCAGCGGAAGTCGGAGCAAGAAGACTGGAAGTATGCAGCGATTCCCAAGTCGTCACCTCCCAGGTAAACGGGAGCTACCAAGCCAAAGACTCGTTGTTACAAAAGTACTTGGAAAAAGTTAAGAGCTTGAGCCAAAAGTTTGAAGAAGTCACGGTCCACCACGTACCTAGAGAAAGGAACACACGGGCAGACCTCCTATCGAAGTTGGCCAGCACGAAGCCGGGAGAAGGCAACCGGTCTCTCATTCAAGGTATGACAAGAGAACCAGCGGTCACACTGTGCGTGTCAAGACCAGGGTCTTCATGGCTAGACCCCATCACCAACTTTCTAGAACACGGCAAACTCCCTGACGATGAAAAGGATGCGGCGAAATTGAGGAGGGAAGCAGCCAAGTACGCCGTCATCCAAGGACAGCTGTTCAGGAAAGGGCTCAATTAGCCCCTACTGAAGTGCCTACACCCCGACCAGACGGACTACGTCCTCAGGGAAGTCCATGAAGGCTGCTGCGGACACCACATTGGAGGCAAGGCCTTAGCAAGAAAATTAATTCGAGCCGGATACTATTGGCCGTCAATGATGGCGGACTCCAAGGAGTTTGTCAAAAAATGTGTGAAGTGTCAACAGAACGCCAATTTCGCCAGGGCGCCGGCCTCCGAGTTAAGCTTGCTAACGACCTCCCGGCCATTTTCTCAATGGGGAGTCGACCTCTTAGGGCCCTTCCCAGTCGGTCCTGGACAAGTCAAGTACCTCATAGTCGCAATTGACTACTACACCAAATGGATAGAGGCCGAACCACTAGCTAGCATATCCTCGTCCAATTGCAAGAAATTCATGTGCAGGCAGGTGATAACACGATTTGGGATACCAGAAGTCGTCATATCGGACAACGGCATGCAGTTTACTGACAAGAAGTTCATGGAATTCTTTAACGGCCTGGGTATAAGACAAAGGTTCTCTTCGGTAGAACACCCCCAGACAAACGGGCAGGTGGAGTCTGCCAACAAGATCATCCTTTCGGGGCTGAAGAAGAGGTTGGATAATAAAAAGGGTGCTTGGGCCGACGAATTAGCCTCGGTTCTCTGGTCTTACCGAACAACTGAACAATCTTCCACTAAGGAGACTCCCTTCCGGCTAACGTATGGGGTGGACGCGGTAATACCCGTAGAGATCGGCGAACCGAGCCCCCGATTACTTTTGAAAGGAGTAGAAGAAACCGTGGAAAAGGACCTCATAGATGAAGCCAGAGAAATGGCTCATTTGACAGAGACAGCGCTAAAACAAAGAATGGCCCTGCGCTACAACACCAAAGTGCTCAAAAGGGAATTCGAGCCGAACGACCTCGTCCTGAGGCGAAACGACATCGGCCCTCCGACCCCTGGAGTAGGCAAGCTAGCGGCAAACTGGGAAGGCCCCTATAGAATCAAAAAAGTGATGGATAAAGGCGCTTTCAAGTTAGAAAGGCTTGATGGTAAGGAAGTCCCGAGAACATGGAACGCGGATAACTTGAGAAGATTCTACTCCTAGCGTGCGGACCGACGTGCCGACCAATCGAGCTAAGTGGTTAATTTACGAATTTGAACTTTTCATAGTGACCTACGAGTCCTTTATGTAATTACCGAATAAGATATACTTGCGCAAATTTTCTCTCCTGTTTTGTTCCCCGTTTTTCCAGATAAGCCGTTCCATCACGACCGACAACGACGCGTAACCCCGGGACTGATCACCCCGGGAGCCCGTCAAACTGCCGCTATAACGAATGACTATGCGAAAGGCCACGATTCTTTAATATAAACGACAGCTATAAACCAACAACGGTTAATAGAAACGATAACACAACCAGACGAATAAGAAAGAGTTAACTACGATGAATTGGGCAAACGACTAAAAAGTCAAATTGTTCACAAAGCCAAAATAAAGCGGCTAAACCAAAAAAGCTTTAGACAGAGAATTCATTTCTTGGGGACGTCAACAACTTTGCCGTCTTGAATGACCTTGAAAACACCGATAGCCGACGTGTCAAACTCGGGAGCAACGATCTTGACCTGAGCTTTAAGAGCCTCCTCGGTCGCCAAAATCGCACCCTTTCCTTGTTTGACAACGTCCTTATATTTCGCTTTACATGTCGCCAGTTCGGCCTCCACGGCCTGCTTCTCCTTCTCCAGGTCGGCTACCCGTTTCTGTGCCGCGCCAACCTGATTTTCTAGAGCCATTTCACGATCGACAAGACGAGAAACCGTGGCGTCTGATTCTTCTAACTTCTTCTCAGCAGTGGCGGCTTTCTTCTCGGCAGCGGTGGCTTTCTTCTCAGTGGCGTCAAGCTTCTCATTTGATTGGGTCAACTGCTCCCGGAGAGTCTCAACTTCACTTTTTAGCTCATTGTTAGCCTTCCCAGTAGATTCCAACCTTCTACGGAGGGACTCCATCCCGGATAGCTCAAACTCGGCCTTCCGAGCTATCACTACGCCACGTAAAAGGGTACGGTACATCCACCTCGCCTGCCCGGCAAGGGAAGACTCATGGAAATACTCCTCGGTACCAGGAATCAGCTGGGAATCTATAAAGTTCCCGGCATCAAAATTTCTCTTCATAACAGTGAGAACCCCCTCAGGACTGGACGACGTTTTCCTTTTCCTCTTGAGGCTAGGGACCTCTTCCACCTCGTCATCAGCATCCGGGTTAGACGTCGAACCCCCGGTGCCGATCACCTCGCGGAGGGGGGAAACATGAACCGTTTTGTCAACCTCGACCTGGGCAGCTTGGGCCGAGGTCCCGGTCCCGTCGACCGCGGCTTCTTGCTCGGTAGTAGCCTTGTCATCCGAAGGAGCAGCAGACTTCTCGGCGGCAGATTTCTCATTGTCCCCTTCGTCGTCACTAGCCAACAGAAAAGTTTGGAATAAGTTAGGAAGACCCGTGACCGAGGCAGACATCTCCACTGCGAAAAAGCAAACGAAGTCGGTTAATCACTACAATTGTTAACAAAAGCAAAAAGACAAGGGACAAGAAGAGGCTTCTCACAAATATAATTACGACCGGCCTCCCGATCACCCATGAGAAGGTGAGGATTTACATGATTCCTCCCGAAGACTGCCATCAACACATCGGCAATCTTCCTATCCACCGCAGATATGCCCCTATAGGTTACCTTAATGAAGGCATTGGACCCCGCTCCGAAACTCCAATAGGTCGGAATAAGGCGTACCCCCTCTAACGATAACCAAAAAGGATGACGACCTTTGACAGGGCGGACCTTGAAATATTTGTCCTTAAACCCATGATAGGAGTCTTCAAACAAACCAAAAATTCTCCGACCTTGGGCAGACCGGAAGGACATGAACCCTTTTTTATGCTTCCCCTCCTTCGAAGGGTTAGTAAGGTTGAAGAAGAAAAGGAAAACATCTACAGACACCGGAAGCTCAAGATACTCACAAACCATCTCGAAGCAGCGGATTGAGGCCCAGCTGTTCGGATGCAACTGCGACGGCGCCACGGACACACGGCTTAAAAGCGCCATCTGGAAGGCGGAAAACGGAATACGAACCCCAACTTGAGTAAACATGGATTTGTAGAACCAAATCCAGTCGGCTACTCGGGGGTGGTGGAGATTGATCTCGTACAATCGCTCGTGAGGAGCCGGGACGAAGACGTCATAATTGGCTTCTTCATCAGTCCCTCCGCACAAGTACTCGGCTTGTCGGAACTCGGTGAGTTCCTCTTCACCCATTTGGTTAGGCGAATCCTTCACGTCGGAAACGACCCAAGCATAGGGATCGTACGCCGCGGGAGAAGGGGAAGCCCGGGAGACCGTGCGAGCCATACCTACATGGGGGGACCATCCAGTCAGTCTAAGAGATCGGTTGCTCAGGCCGAGCACGGACACTACTCCCTAACTAAGGATGAAACACTATAAATGGATGTAGAAGTTCAAGGAAAAACCTACCCTGGAATGATACCCCCTAACACGTATAACCACCATTGAAAGGCTACACAGCAGCAACAAAAACCAGGCAACAAGCATGCAAGAATGAAGCACGAAAGAAAAGAATTCAAAGAATTACCTGAATTGATGGAAAGGGGATGAAATTGCAAAGCCTGGAAAGAGGCAAGGAGGATGTACGAGAGCACCACAATGACGTTCTGAAATTTTGTAGCAAGGAAAAGGAAGGAGAGAGAGGGGAAGTATGAAGAAATACAGAAGCATAAAACTGATTGTTTAAAAACTGCCTCCCAAGAAGCGCGAAACACCTGGGGGCAGAATAGTCTTTGCAAACGGGGTTTTTCCACCCCATTATGAGCATTTAATGCTCCGCACAGGGAACGATGCGACGAAACGGTTGCTTATGCAAACCAGGGGACACGCGCGTTGAGGGCGTATACTCCCCACGTGTGGCCGAGTTGACGAGAACAAACGAAACGGGCGACGACACGCCACTAATAGTCCCTACGACTACCACTGGCGCGTGGGGGCACTGTTACGGCCCAGCCCAAGTGATTCTCGGGTCAACTCGACCCGGTGACGACCCGACCCGAACGGTCGGATGCAAACTGTTCACAGCGCGACCCGGACACGCGTCCCTGACAGCTCCTCGCTACAGCTGCAAGGAAGCTTCGAAGAAGGTGGGCGTGTCCTCGTAGGGCCCACCTCTGACACGATATAAATAGGGGAGGACCTGCCCTTCCCTCGAGGTACGTCACCTTTTCACCTAACATTTCTCCACCTGCACACTGATTGACTAGATCGTCGGAGTGTCTTTGCAGGTGGCACCCCCCTATTTCTCTCACGACAAGTGCTCGACTTCACGGCAAACCGGAACCCGACACAACCGCGATTGAGGAATCCTCGCTCCCATCAATCATCACCCGACTTGTCCGGAAATCGACTACCGAACAGTTATAATTAATACAATTGAATGAATCAAACACATTAAATTAAAAAATAATTTAGTTAATTTGTGTTTTAAGGATACATTTTAAAAATATTTATTTTTTAACAACTTTTATAAAAGATTTTTTATAATATTTTAAACCTATGGTCTAAAGGCACAATTATAATAATCTATTAAAAAGTACTTAATTAATTAATATAAATAATTAATATAATTGATTTAGTTCAATAAATTAAAAGAAATAAATGTGAAAGGAAGAGATAAAGAAAAAATAAAATTATAAAAAAGCGAAAGTAAAATTATAAAAATGTATATCCATTAAAAAGCAATAAAAAAAGTCCCTTTTACTTTTTTATTTATTAATTATTAATTTATTATAATTAATTTCATAACATTCATTATAGTTACACATTATTCATCTTATAAATTAATACAATCAATTTATTGATATCAATTATCGATAATTAATTATAATTGATATAACTCATTTTGCTAAACTTTTTAAATAATTAATTAAAAATACACGTCTCAATTTTTTGTTAAAGTAAAATAAAATAAAATATATAAATTGAGTAGATATAAATCTGAAAATTATAAATTTTATTAACAATTCAAATAAATTAGTACTATAAAATTAAGTTTAATATCTATTTTAAAAATAATTATTGACCTTTTATTCTTTTAATTATTAATAATTTAAATAAAATAATATTCTATAACTTATTTTATTATTTATTTTAAGTAATTACTAACATAGTTGTTAGTAATACCCAAGTGTATATTATCAACATAATTTTATCACGGGTATTTCAATCTTGGTGAATGCTACCCAACCCCCTCTAAAATAACATGTAAGTACTCTTCATTATATGTTACATTGTAATTGGTCCTTATCTTAACCATAGTTGAGTTATTTTATAATTTATTATTCTTAAAATATCAAAGCCCCACTCCCGTTAATTGAAGCACATTCCACTCCTCCATTCTTTATTTATCACTTCATCACCTAGATTTGGTCCTTCCAAGCACCGTCGCGTTCATGACAAGAAGCGCTAACGTCATCGTCATGCCCTCCTACACAACCTCTCTTCCCAGTATAGCATAACCAGTGCCTCTTTTTGGCGTGAATCACTGCTTACCCACATAATTAATGGTTAATTTGGTTATTAAATTTTTTTATTAAAAAAACATATCTTTATTTAATTACGTGATGGAACATATATTTATATGTAAAATATAATATAATAAAATAAATCTATTCAAAGTATTTAAAAGTATAATTAAAATCATGAACATACAAATATAATAATAAAATTTGTACTTCGAAAAAATAAACATATTTTTTTATCATACATATATTATTTAAAAATAAATATATTATTAAAATTAATAACAGAAAATTTAAAATGATAAAATTTAACTTTTTTACCGTATTTTTTATAGTATTTTTATTTTTTAATTTTTAATTTATTAGTACTTTATTATTTAATTAATAATTAAACAAATTATTTTTATGAAAAATTATTTTTTATATTATATTAGAGAAGAAACCAATATAACAGTTTAAAAAATAAATTGTATAAATATTTAAGAAATAAATATGAAATACATACCTAAGTAATGTTTAGTTTGGTTATTAAATGTTTTTATTAAAATAAATCCTTATTTAATTACACAATAGAACATATATTCATATGTAAAATATAATATAATAACTCTATTTAGAGTACTTAAAAGTATGATTAAAATCAGAAAAAATATATTTTTTATTGTACATAAATTATTTTAAAAAATAATAAATTGTTAAAATTAATAACACAAGTTTAAAATGATAAAATCTAACTTTCTTACAAGTATTTTTTATAGTATTTTTATTCTTTTAATTTTTAATTTATTCGTACTTTATTATTTAATTAATGATTAAATAAATTATCTTCATGATAAATTATTTTTTGTATTATCTTAAAGAAGAGACCAATATAACAGTCTAAAAAATAATGTAAAAATGACATTTTAAATAAAAAATAGTTAATATTAAAAATTTTAACTACAAAAGCAAATTGTATAGATATTTAAGATATAAATATGAAATACATGTCTAAAATAAATAAAACAGATAAAAATAATTCTTTATTTCTCGTGAGTATGTCTAAAATAAATAAAACAGACAAAAATAATTGTTTATTTCCCAAGAGTACTTCTATTTATATGTTTTATTTATTTTAAGCAGAAGGAGGAATTCAACAACGACGTAGTTAAGAAATGGTGCACTCGAAAAAGAGAGATTGTGTGAGAAGACAGTAAATAACGACAACGTCAGCGTTTTTTATCAAAACAACGACGACGATACTCGAAAGGATTGAAGCTACGCGATGAAGAAAGAATTGAGGAATATAATGGAAAGGTGCTTCAATTAACAGGAATGAAATTTTGATATTTTAAAAAATTATATTATTACCATCTCAAATGATAAATTATAAAATAACCTAACTATGATTAAGATAATAACCAATTAAAAAATACTATAAAAAATGCGGTAAGAAAGTTAAATTTTATTATTTTAAATTTCTGTTATTAATTTTAATAATATATTTATTTTTTAAATAATATATGTATGATAAAAAAAAATATGTTTATTTGTTTGGAGTACAAATTTTATTATTATATTTGTATGTTCATAATTTTAATTATACTTTTAAATACTTTGAATAGATTTATTTTATTATATTATATTTTACATATAAATATATGTTCCGTCACGTAATTAAATAAATATATATTTTTTTAATAAAAAAATTTAATAACTAAAATTAACCATTAATTATATGGATAAGCAGTGATACATGACAAAAAGAAGCGCTGGTTATACTAGGAAGGACAAGTTATGGGCGACGGAATTCAACGACGTGACTAAGGGATGATGCACTAAAAAATAGAGGTTGTGTGGGAAGGCAGTAGATGGCGATGACGTTGGTGCTTCTTGTCACGAACGCATACTGAATCTAGGTGATGAAGTGATGAACAAAAAATGGAGGAGTGGAATGTGCTTCAATTAACGAGAGTGGAGCTTTGATATTTTAAGAATAATAAATTATAAAATAACCTAACTATGGTTAAGATAAGAATCAATTACAATGTGACACATAATTAGGGGTGGAAACAGGCCAGGCCAGGCCAGGCTTTGCTCTTAACAGGCCTGGCCTGTCATACAGTTGATTGGCCTGAGCCTGGCCTGCAGCCTGTTATAGGCTCTTTATAAAGTACTAGGCCTGGCCTGTTATTCAGCCTGGCCTGGCCTGAAGCCTGTTAAAAGGCCTGATAATTTTTTTTTTACAAAATAAAAATATTATTCAAAAAAATTATTTTTTAATAAAAATTGTTATATATAATATGTCATATATTTAATATTTATAAAAAATTTTAAACTTCTAACATATTTAAAATATACAAAAATATTTATAATAAAATATAATAAATTTAAAATATCTCATAATTTTATTAATAATAAATAATTATTTATATATTTAATTATATTTTAACAGGCACAGGCAGGCCTGACAGGCCTATAAGGCTAATTAGTGAGCTTGGGCCTGGCCTATTAATGTATTAGGGCTTTTAAAAGAGCCTGGGCCTGTACCTATTTTATAACAGGCCAGGCCAGGCCAGGCCAAACACAGGCCAGGCTGCAGGCCCCTGTCAGGCTGCCTGGCCTTTTTCCACCCCTAGCAGGGATGCCCCTAAATATGGAATGGCTTCTAGGAGAAAGGATCACATGCTTCAGCTGGAGAATCAGCACCTGCAAGTACTTGCAGAGGTCATGTTTGACATACTTCAACAGGAGAATCAGCACCTGCATGAAATAGAAACTTACAGAGGTTATGTCGCTGAAATGCCTTATCCGACTTGCGAGTTGGATTGCGTTGGGTGTGGGTTAAAACCAACAAATAAGCTCATTACCTACGATAGGACTAGACATGCATCATATTGTTTGCGCATTTGCATTTGGTTGGTTTACTTGTTTTATTTCTCTGTGATTGTATCGTTTGTCTTATTGTGCCATATTTGTATGTTCAATTGGGTCTCTTGTGCTATTAGTCTGTGTATTGAGGTAATCAAGAGCTAATGTTGTGATTGAGACTTGGTTGCGTTCAGAAACTTAAAGAAAGTAATTAATTATCTAAAGTAAAAATTAAAAAGTATTCTCAAAGGTTTTGATAAAAATAGTTTTACTGAGTATAGTTAATTATTCGCATTTAATTAATTATATAATTATATAATTTTCAAGATCCTATATAGTTAAATATAACAGACAAATAAAAAAATATCTATATGATAATGTCCTAATATTTTAGCATACTTTAAGTAATTTTTATAAATTTATATATCATATTATAATTTTAAGTCAACTCCTTAAACACATTATAACATAAACCATCTAAAAAGATACACCAAATTAACTAATATCACATGGGTCACAACATACACTCTAAATTGTCACAATATTTCAAATAAAAAGAGCATCAATACAGAAAAATCAATGAATATATATAACTAAAATAAAGAGTAACAAAGAGACACACAAAAAAAATAAAATAAAGAGAATCAATAAAAATATATACATATAAATCACATACACGAACAATGTATATATTAATTGTGAATCACAAAAAAAGACAATATATATATGAATTGAAGTACACATGACAAAATAGAATATTACAAAACAAAATTATAGTAAGATTATTTAAAAATAACGTAAAAATGATACATTTTTTTGTTAATCAGAAATTAAAAGAAAAAAAAAGTGTACACCTAATAATAAGCAATTAAAATAAACAAAAAATTTTAAAAAATATAAAAAATAAAATGTATAAATAAATATAAAAGAAACAAAAATTCAATAAATTACAAAAATTGTACCTAAACACGAGAGAAAGGGGGGGTGGGAGAGAGAGAAAAGAAAGCGAATGAATAAAAAAATATTTGATCTGATATAAATAGATGGTATTGAAAAAAATAAACTAATTAAATTAATTCATATATTTCGTTATCATATTTATTATTTATTAAATAATTCGATATTTACTCCAATCAAATCAAATAATTAATATAATTAACTAAATTAATTAATTCATATAATTAATTATAATTAATCAATTCATATAAATTATAATAAATGGTGAAATTTAGATGTCTAATCAAATTAATTAATTGATATAATTAATTAATTATGATTGATTTGCTTTAGCGAATTAAATGAAATAAATCAGGAAACACATTAAGAGCATGCCGCATCAGTTCTGTTATTAAGTGCAAAAATCTGATTAATAAAATTATTCTAATAACGAAAAGCTTAAAATAAGAAAATTTAAATATATTACCAATCGCTGAAATTGCATATCCGAGTTTGTCACAAATTTAGCAAAATTGAACTTAAACTGAGGGAATTCAATCTCATTATGTGCTCCACTTCAAAAATCTTCGGGCAGACGTAAAAAGTATGGGGGGATGGAACTTGAACTTGTCCTATAAAGTTCTGTGGAAACAATTCCTCAATCAAAAATCGAGTTCCTCCCAAAAAAGCTAACTTTAACCACATTCCATTAGGTTGGTCATACTAGGTGAGTAGATCCAACAATCATTCGGTAAAGTAGAGATTATTGCCCCTTCTTTGAACGCTTACATCCATGTAGTTGGAACCCGAATCAGTGAAGACAACTCGATGAGGTATTTCATAGATGTGATGCATTGTAAACGATTGTGGCAAAAGACAATCGAACTGGAACATTAGACGATAAGAATAACTTAGAGTAACAAATGTCATTATTATTATTATTATTATTATTATTATTAAAAGTATTTTCAATTGATAATTGATAAGTAGTTTAATAATGCATTAAATATTGATTTGATATAATTATAATAAAGATATTTTTTATAAAATAATTTAGAATAGAGAATAGGAAAGTTTATTTTGGAGGAAAAACGGAGTCACGAGAGATCGATACCTCACCTTTATTAATTGGGGAAAAATTCAGTTTTAGTATATTAAGTAAATTATTATTATTATTATTATTATTATTATTATTATTATTATTATTATTATTATTATTATTCAAGACTATAAATCTAATAATGATGATGTTTAATGTTCACATCTTGTATATACTGGATGGATATTCATGTATGAGTTTCTAATATCAGAATACAATTCAACATGTTTAACCAATGCGGTATCATTGTACCTCCTAGTTTAAAACACATCTTTTGATGTAAAAATCTGTTTTGCACCAATAACAAACACAGACATCTACAGTTGTCATATGTTCTTTTTCTTTGCATCTGTATCTGAAATTCTGAATAGAATTTCTGTTCCAGATTTTTTTTATTGTTGTCCCATGAAAGCAAAATCATCCTCATATGAACATTGGGAGAATTTTGTATCAGTAACTTAAAGAGAGAGATCATTATGGGGAAAGAAAGGTTGGAAATTAGACTTCCAACAAAATAATATTTTACCAAATTTAAATATAAATAAAATTTTGTAGACAAATATATTAAAAGAATATTAGAATGAGGTTATCATGAATTGTGTTAGGCACTGTCCTTAAGGATTTATTACTGTCCTACCCGTAGATGGAATGCTTTTGACAGAAATCATCCAAGATTAGACGTGGATCATCAAGAATACAGTCCACACCAATATTCTTAGAACATTTAGAACAGCACAACCTCATTCTTCTTCTTAATTGAAAAAATTATTGCAAGTAACTTTTGCTAATATTTGAGAAGGTTTAATGTTATTGACAAAGAGATAGAGTACAAAATACAGATTAACAAAAATTGAGAGTCTTTTGGATATATATATATATATATTGTATCTAATACTTCTCTTTTTATATAATTCAATTCATCCAATATTCATAAAATAATTCAATGATTTTCTTCTTAATTAACATTAAATCATTTAATGCTTTTCTTCTCAATTAGCAACGTTTATATTTTTAAGAAGATTAGCAACGATCATAAATCAATTCAAAGCTTTTATTTTTATTAGAGCGTCTCATGTGGTACTAAGTTTGAAACACAATCTTAAGAACATAACAATCCCCACATGTTTCAAACTTAGAGAATACTAAAAGAACTAAGAGAGGTTGAGAATATTTTGCATTTGTGAAGTATTCAAAAGGATTTGAAGTTCACCTTAGGTCGAGTGAGTGACAATCCTATAGAAGCGTGGTAGAGTAAACTCTTTGAACCTTATACTTCTAAGTTTATGGTTGGTGTACATCCACAAGTCCACAAAATATTCTCTTAGGTAAAGTTGCTCCTGGTAGTTTGTGCTTTAACAATCATATGCCACATCCTGTTAACATAAGAGCTCTAAAGTTAAGTGCCCAAATTCATAGGAGACGACCTCATCTCCACTCTTATTTTTGTGCTTATCCATCAAGAGTATGCTGCAGTAAAATTTTCATCCCCACTTTTTTGGACTATGAACATCATCACCAAGCATCTCATATGAATAGTGAAAACAATAAAGCACCATAATTACATTAGTATTATCATTCACCCTAGGGAGGAACTCATCGCCAAACATCTCATATGTGTGGCAGAAAATAAAGAAGCGATAGTATCCTTAAAACATGTATGACTTCATTGACCACATTAAACCATCATCATAGAAGATCTAATCAAAATGGTTGGGTATCAATCGTATAGTTTTACTCAATAGGTACAAGTCCCATCCCCCGATGTTTCACTTACTAGTGTCTTAGCAAGTGGCTTTGTCAAAGGATCAGCCAAATTCTTTTCCGACCTTACAAAATTCAGGGATATTACATAACTTTCAATAAGTTGCCTTATAATGTTGTGCCGCATTCTTATATGTTAGCTTTACCATTGTAGATCTTATTCTTTGCTCTAGCAATAATAGCCTGACTATCATAATGCATAGTCACATATGTTTATCTCTTACTCTGTAGTGGGATATCCACTAATAAATCTCTTAGTCATTCGGCTTCAGTCGATGCCTTCTCTAAAGCTATAAATTCTGATTCCATAGTTGATCTAGCAATGCATGTCTGCTTGGTGAATTTTCAAGAGATTGCACCTCCTGCTAACATAAACACAAAATCACTTGTAAATTTTATCTCATCAGAATCAGAAAATCCAATTTGCATTAGTATATTGGTAGCGCGGAATTACACTTTGCACAACTGAACCAGCAAGTGCACTGTGTCGTCCAAGTAATACCTGAGTGAGTCAGGGTCGATCCCACGACGATTGTGATTTGAAGCAAGCTATGGTTATCTTATAAATCTTAGTCAGGTGAATAGAAAAGTTGTTTATTTGTTTAAAGCACATAAAAGGAAAATAAAGATAACATTACTCAGTTGATGGTAAAAGCAATGATAAGAATATGGTTAAGGCTTGGAGATGCTTTGTTCTTCTGGATCAATCCGATCTTACTATCTTCTTCAACTGTGAATGATTTCTTCTATGGCAGGCTGTATGTGATCAACGCTTTTCTTGAGAGGTCGTCAATGCTCCTCTAGAGCTGAACCCCAGGGTTAGTGCGGATCTAGTCTAATTGAGGGGGAAGCTCCTGCAATCCATTCTCCTTAGTGATCCTACTCAAAACGCCACAGACAAGGTCGAATCTTCCAGATCAGAGAATGTTGCACCTTTGGTTCTAGCCTCTACCACAAAGACCCTAATCTCCCCATACCTCGGCTGAACTGGTGTCTGGTGGACGAAATTGTGATCCATATTCTCTTCAAGTTGTTTGTCTTTGTATGAAATCATTATTATGGCACTGGTTGAATTCACAACTCCGTTCAACTAACCAGCAAGTGTACTGGGTCGTCCAAGTAATAAACCTTACGTGAGTAAGGGTCGAATCCACAGAGATTGTTGGTATGAAGCAAGCTATGGTCACCTTGCAAATCTCAGTTAGGCAGGTTAAAATAGTTTTATGGGTTTTCGAAAATAGAAATAATGAAAGGGATAAAGATACTTATGCAGATTCATTGGTGGGAATTTCAGATAAGCGGATGGAGATGCTGTAGAGCTCTTGGACGCCTGCTCTCCTACTCCTTCTACTCAATCCTTCTTACTCCTTTCCATGGCAAGCTTTGTGTAGGGGTTCACCATCAACTGTGGTTACTTTCATTCCTCACGGGGAAATAACCTGTGCGGCTGTCACTCGCACAGCTAACCAGTCTGGAGGCATCACCCATGGCTGATGGCTACATCCCATCCTCGCAGTGAAAACTATGCTATCGCACTCTGTCACAGTACGGCTAATCACCGGTTGGTTCCCGCTCCTACTGGAATAGAATCCCTCTTTTGCGTTTGTCACCAACGCCCAGCAGGTTAAAGTTTGAAGCACGTCACGGTCATTCATTACCAGAATCCTACTCGGAACACCACA
>NC_029777.3:51239902-51240417 GCF_000817695.3 Arachis duranensis | reverse complement strand
AAGGTGATCAGGTCAATGTTGTATAGTTGTCTCCACACCAAACTTAGAGTTTGGATATGGAATTTGAACACCAAACTTAGAGTTTGGTTGTGGCCTCACAACACCAAACTTAGAGTTTGACTGTGTGGGTTCCTCTTGACCTTGAACTGAGAGAAGCTCTTCATGCTTACTCTCTTCTGTAACAGAGGGATGGCCATGTGCATTAAACACAAGGTAGTCCCCATTCAATTGAAGGACTAACTCTCCTCTGTTGACATCTATCACAGCTTCTGCTGTGGCTAGGAAAGGTCTTCCTAGGATGATGGATTCATCATCTTCCTTCCTAGTGTCTAGGATTCTGAAATCAGCAGGGATGTAAAGGCTTTCAACCTTCACTAGCACGTCCTCTACCATTCCATAAGCTTGTCTCATTGACTTGTTTGCCAATTGTAATGAGAACAAGGCAAGTTGTACCTCAATGATCCCCAACTTCTCCATTACAGAGAGTGGCATCAGATTTATCCCTGACCCAAGAT
>NC_029777.3:51237417-51237936 GCF_000817695.3 Arachis duranensis | reverse complement strand
GCCATCTCCTTCTCTTGTTCGAAAATTTATGAAAGGTTGTTTCTGGATTGTAGTAATTTAGCTTCTCTTAATTTTCTCTTCAGAGTCCTTTCAGGTTCTGGATCAACTTCAATAAGAGTGCCCTTTTCCCTGTTCCTGCTCATTTGAAAGAGAAGAAAACAAGAAAAGAAAGAGGAATCCTCTATGTCACAGTATAGAGATTCCTTTATGTTAGTAGAAGAAGATAGGGGTATAAGGAAGAAGAGGGAAGGATTCGGATTTTTGGATGAAGAAAGGTGAAGAGAAGTGTTAGTAATTAATTAATTAATTAGAATAAGAAAAGAGAGGGAAAAATTCGAAAATATTATTGAAAAAGGGGTTAGTAATTTTCGAAAATTAAAGATAAGATAAGATTAAAATTAAAAATTAAAACAAAAAGAATTTTTGAAAAAGAGAGGGAGAATTTTCGAAAATTAGAGAGGGAAAAGTAGTTAGGTGGTTTTGAAAAAGATAAGAAACAAACAAAAAGTTAGTTAGTTG
>NC_029777.3:51233618-51235197 GCF_000817695.3 Arachis duranensis | reverse complement strand
CCAGGATGTCTAATACAATAGATAAATGTCCTATATATACTAGACTAGCTTCTAGGGTTTACATGAGTAAGTAATTGATGCATAAATTCACTTCCGGGGCCCACTTGGTGTATGCTTGGGCTGAGCTTGATCATTCCATGAGCTAAGGCATTTCTTGGCGTCAAACTCCAGGTTATGACGTGTTTTGGGCGTTCAACTCCGGATCATGACGTTTTTCTGGCGTTTAACTCCAGACAGCAGCGTGTACTTGGCGTTCAACGCCAAGTTACGTCGTCATTATTCGAATAAAGTATGGACTATTATATATTGCTGGAAAGCCCTGGATGTCTACTTTCCAACGCCGTTGAGAGCGCGCCAATTGGAGTTCTGTAGCTCCAGAAAATCCATTCCGAGTGCAGGGAGGTCAGAATCCAACAGCATCAGCAGTCCTTTTGTCAGCCTTCTTCAGAGTTTTGCTCAAATCCCTCAATTTCAGTCAGAATTTACCTGAAATCACAGAAAAACACACAAACTCATAGTAAAGCCCAGAAATGTGAATTTAACATAAAAACTAATGAAAACATCCCTAAAAGTAGCTTAAACTTACTAAAAACTATATAAAAACAATGCCAAAAAGCGTATAAATTATCCGCTCATCAGTGTCTCGAAAAGTCCCCAACGAAGTCTTGGATTAGTCGTCTAAGAGATGTATAATCAAGCTAGTGGTTCATCATTGTCCGATGAAGGACTCACTCTAAATCCATATAGAATGAGATAACCTTGTGCTGGTTCAACGCATTTATATTGATGAAGAATGAAGATACATCTTAGAATAGAAAATCAAACACGGATTGAGGATAGAACAATAATACTTTTATTAATCCATAAAATTCATTAGAGCTCATCCTCTCAACCTAGGAGGCTTAGAGACCCATACTGATAGAAAATACAATGATAAAATGTGTAAAGTGTCAAAAGGTCTCCCTAAAGATTGTAAAATTCCTCAAATAAATACTAGACTAATGACTAAAGATTACATAAGAAGGGTAAAACAGTCTTTTAGTGCAAACATCCACTTCTGGAGCCCACTTGGTGAGTGTTTGGGCTGAGCTCAATTGAGATCCACGTGCTAGGAGGCCTTTAAGGTGTTGAACGCTGGCTAGGGGGTCCTTCTTGGGCATTTGATGATTGAATTTTTGACGGTATAGAATTTCACAAATGAATTCTCGTTGCAAGTATAGTTTTCAAACCAATCAAAAATCCTTTCATACAAAAGATTGTTTGTCACAAGTAACAAACCCCTAATTTTATAAACCGAAGTATTCAAACCTCAGGTCGTTCTCCCTAGGAATTACAATAAAGTGCCTTGTTATTGGTTAGAAATGTGTTTTGGGGTTTTGGATAAGAAGCATGAAAAGTAAATGGCAATGAAAATAAACTAACAACTATAAAAGGCTCTTGGCAAAGTATGAAAATTAGAAGTCCTATCCTAGTTATCCTTCTCAATTGTGATGAGAATTGTTCATTGCTACCACTTAGTTAACCCTTACTAAATAAAGGAAAGTCAAGTGGATGAATTGACTTGAGCCACAAGTCCTAG
>NC_029777.3:51230386-51233602 GCF_000817695.3 Arachis duranensis | reverse complement strand
AAAGAAGAACAATTATTATGAATTACCTCTTATTGAATTGAAAGAAAATGGAAGGAATAATAGTAGATCTACAACAAAGTGTAAGAACAACATAAAGGAAATTGCAATAAAAGAATGGAAGAAGAATGAATATAACAACAAGGAATTGAGAAGATAGAAGTAGAAGAAGATGAATTAAAATCTAGATCTAAGAACTAAACCTAATCCTAATCCTAATCCTAGAGAGAAGTGAGAGCTTCTCTCTCTAGAAACTACTTCTAAAACTAATCCTAATGAGTGTGAATGAACTAATGGTAACTAACATCTGTTTCCCTCTTCATTCCTTGGGTTAAATAGCATCAGAAATGAGTTGGATTGGGCCCACAAGGCTTTAGAATTCGCTGGCCATGTTTTGCTTTAAGTGAACCAGGTGGCAGCAACGGCGCGTGCACGTACTATGCGCGTGCGCACCACCATACTTGTAGCAACTATGACAAATCTTATATTGTTTCGAAGCCCCGGATGTTATCTTTCTAACCCAACTGGAACCGTATCATTTGGATCTTTGTAGCTCAAGTTATGGTCGTTTAAGTGTGAAGAGGTCGGCTTGACAACTTTCCGGTTCTTTCATTTCTTCATGAGTTCTCCAACTTTTCATGTTTCTTTCTTCATTCCCTTGATCCAATCTTTGCCTCCTAAACGTTAAATCACTTAACAAACATATCAAGGCATCTAATGGAATCAAGGAGAATTAGATTTTATTATTTTAAGACCTAAAAAGCATGTTTTTACTCTTAAGCACAATTAAGGGAGAAGTTATAAAACCATGCTATTTCATTGAATAAATGTGGGTAAAAGGTCATAAAATCCCTTAAATCAAGCACAAGATAAACCCTACAAATGGGGTTTATCAACCTCCCCACACTTAAACCAAGCATGTCCTCATGCTAAAACCAAGAATGAAGTAAGGGTGTGGCATTTATTCAATGGGAACTAACTAAATGCAATCTACCTATATGCAACTATCTAAATGAATGCAATTGCTTAGTCAAAATAAATCAATTCCCAAGAAGCATATATGCACAAGGGCTAAGGACTAGCAAGTCTACTCCACAATTGAATTGAGCTATTAAATATTTTTACAAACTTGCATGAGAAGAGATGATCATAGGTGAAAACATGTAATTGAGCATCAAACCCTCACCGGATGTGTTTGCGCTCTATTCACTCAAGTGTTTAGGGTTGATTCTCTCAATTCTCCCCTAATCATGCTTTCCAAGATTTGTTCTTCTTTTAACAATCAACATATATCTCATGCATGCATACATCTATCATGAGGTCTTTTCCTTAGGTTGTAATGGGGTTAGGGTCAAGGTAGGATGCATATTTGTTTAAGTGAGCTTGAAATTTGAATCTTTGATAAGCTTAAACTTCCCACCTAACCTATGACATCCTATACAATTAAGTTCTAAAATCTTTGATAAGCTTAAACTTCCCACCTAACCTATGACATCCTATACAATTTCAAAGCTAACCTAACTACCCATTCTTCACTTTTTTACATACTCATGCATTCTCTTTTCGCTTTACAATACTTATGCATTGATTTTATTGAGCTACAATTTGCTTTAGGGCTTTTTGTCCCCTTTTTATTTCTTTCTTTTTCTTCTTTTTTTCTTTTTTTTTCTATTTCTTTTTTTCTTTTCTTTTTTTTTTCTTTTGCTTTTCTCATTTTTTTTCTTTCTATATACAAGAACCTCAATGCATAAGGTTTTACATTTGATCAATACATGAGTATGTACCCAATTTTCAATATTTTCAATAACAATACAAAACTACCCTTTTATTCACCCAATGTCCCAAGATTCCCACACTTGAATGATACTCACACACACTTGCCTAAGCTAGTCAAAGATCCAAATTAAGGACATTTATTGTTTTATAATTCAAGCAAGTTTAATGAAAAGTTTTCACTCAAATCAATTGAAGTGCCCTATAGATAGAAATCTTGAAAAATTTCATTATTTTGACTAAGCTTATTGTGTATACATATGCAAAAATTAAGAAAATGCAACAAAAATCCTTCAAGCAAGTTTAATGAAAAGTTTTCACTCAAATCAATTGAAGTGCCCTATAGATAGAAATCTTGAAAAATTTCATTATTTTGACTAAGCTTATTGTGTATACATATGCAAAAATTAAGAAAATGCAACAAAAATCCTAAAATACTAGAATGAAATGCAAAAGTGTTGGAATTAGAAAATTGTCACCTAAAATCGCCGACCGGTCGGACGACCTCCCCACACTTAAAAGTTTGCACCGTCCTTGGTGCATCCAAAGATGAGCAAGTGGGTACGGCGAATCTCCAGATTGCTGCGTGTTCTTTCTTCCGCTTCCATGTTTGCTTGTGGTGCATTCATAATGAAAATAAGAAATATAACACCATAAGATGAGAAGATATAAAATCAAGGAAGCATATATTGTTGGAATGAGGTAATTCACTAGAATTGAGTGGGTAAATTAGTGTGACATTAATGACAAATAAGTGTGTGAATTCTAAATTGCGCGGTTTAGAACACACATTAGCATAAAAGTTATGTCACAAAGGAAGCATGCACTTCACTTATCCTAGTGTGCTTGAGATGCTCTAAGTAAACTTGTAAGGTAGGACAAGCATTAAAGAAGCATGAAAGCATTCTAGCTAAAGTGTATGGATGCATATGATCATGAAACACAATGCATTAAGATAAATGCACAACATCATCCATCAAGAGGTTGCCTAATCGAGGAAAAAGATTCAAATCACATGATGGCTAGCTACAACATGCAATTCAAAAGAGTTATAAGTTCAAAGGCAATTTTCATCACTTGGTATTTTTAAAAGGGAAGCATGAAAAACTCAAAACCAAGTAGCAAAATATAACCTCAATCATAGAATCCAACAAAGATTGTTTAAAAACATTCATGCTAAAATAGCATTTAGGCAATAAGGGGCAGCAATGTATAGTAAACAAAGTCAATAATCCAACACTTATAATGAAAATGGAGAAAATAAAATGAAAACTAAACTAAAGCTATCTAACAAACTAACTAACTAACTAATTAACTAACTAAAATAAATGGTTATCCATGGTGTTTGGAAGTGTTGGATGAGAGGTAGGAGGAGGGGAGAAGAAAGGAGAAGGAAAGAAATAGAAAGAGGAGAAGAAAAGAAATGTGGTGAAGGAAGGAAATCCG
>NC_029777.3:51219348-51222804 GCF_000817695.3 Arachis duranensis | reverse complement strand
AGACTAGCTACTAGGGTTTACATGAGTAAGTAATTGATGCATAAATCCACTTCCGGGGCCCACTTGGTGTATGCTTGGGCTGAGCTTGATCTATCCACGAGCTGAGGTTTTTCTTGGAGTTGAACTCCAAGTTATAACGTGTTTTGGGCGTTCAACTCCGGATCATGACGTGTTTCTGGCGTTTAACTCCAGACAGCAGCATGTACTTGGCGTTCAATGCCAAGTTATGTCGTCAATTTCCGAATAAAATATGGACTATTATATATTGCTGGAAAACTCTGGATGTCTACTTTCCAACGTCGTTGAGAGCGCGCCATTTGGAGTTCCGTAGCTCCAGAAAATCCATTTCGAGTGCAGGGAGGTCAGATTCCAACAGCATCAGCAGTCCTTTTGTCAGCCTCCTATCAGATTTTTGCTCAAGTCCCTTGGTGCACGAAATTGTGATCAATACTTTTCACAACTCAATTAATCCCCGGTGATGAACCCCAAAAATTTGGTGTTCAGTACCATGGCATAAACACAACTTCGCACAACTAACCAGCAAGTGTACTGGGTCGTCCAAGTAATAAACCTTACGCGAGTAAGGGTCGATCCCACACAGATTGTTGGTATGAAGCAAGCTATGGTCACCTTGTAAATCTTAGTCAGGCAAACTCAAATGGTTATGAATGATGAATAAAACATAAAGATAAAGATAGAGATACTTATGTAATTCATTGGTAGGAATTTCAGATAAGCGTATGAAGATGCTTTGTCCCTTCCGTCTCTCTGCTTTCCTACCGTCTTCATCCAATCCTTCTTACTCCTTTTCATGGCAAGCTGTATGCAAGGGTTTCACTGTTGTCAGTGGCTACCTCCCATCCTCTCAGTGAAAATGTTCAACGTACCCTGTCACGGCACGGCTATTCATATGTCGGTTCTCAATCAGGTTGGAATAGAATCCAGTGATTCTTTTGCTTCTGTCACTAACGCCCAGCCTTTAGGAGTTTGAAGCTCGTCACAGTCATTCAATCATTGAATCCTACTCAGAATACCATAGACAAGGTTTAGACCTTCTGGATTCTCTTGAATGCCGCCATCAATTCTAGCTTATACCACGAAGATTCCGATTAAAGAATCCAAGAGATATCCACCCAATCTAAGGTAGAACGGAGGTGGTTGTCAGGCACGCGTTCATATGATGAGTGTCACGGATCATCACATTCATCAAGTTGAAGAACAAGTGATATCTTAGAACAAGAACAAGCGAAATTGAATAGAAGAACAATAGTAATTGCATTAATACTCGAGGTACAGCAGAGCTCCACACCTTAATCTATGGTGTGTAGAAACTCCACCGTTGAAAATACATAAGAACAAGGTCTAGGCATGGCCATAAGTGATAATGGTGATCATTGGCTTCAGCCCCAGAGAGGGAACCGGAAGGACCAAGATGAAAATACAATAGTAAAAGGTCCTACTTATAGAGAACTAGTAGCCTAGGGTTTACACAGATGAGTAAATGACATAAAAATCCACTTCCGGGCCCACTTGGTGTGTGCTTGGGCTGAGCATTGAAGCATTTTCGTGTAGAGACTCTTCTTAGAGTTAAACGCCAGCTTTGGTGCCAGTTTGGGCGTTTAACTCCCATTCTTGTGCCAGTTCCGGCGTTTAACGCTGGGAATTCTGATGGTGACTTTGAACGCCGGTTTGGGCCATCAAATCTTGGGCAAAGTATGGACTATCATATATTGCTGGAAAGCCCAGGATGTCTACTGTCCAACATCGTTGAGAGCACGCCAATTGGGCTTCTGTAGCTCCAGAAAATCCACTTCGAGTGCAGGGAGGTCAGAATCCAATAGCATCTGCAGTCCTTTTTAGTCTCTGAATCAGATTTTTGCTCAGGTCCCTCAATTTCAGCCAGAAAATACCTGAAATCACAAAAAAACACACAAACTCATAGTAAAGTCCAGAAAAGTGAATTTTAACTAAAAACTAATAAAAATATACTAAAAACTAACTAGATCATACTAAAAACACACTAAAAACAATGCCAAAAAGCGTACAAATTATCCGCTCATCACGTACGCACGCATGGTGCACGCGCGTCGATGGCTTATTTCGAGAGTGGCGCGTACGCGTCATGTGCGCGAGCGCGCAAATAGGTTTGTGCCTCAGGCCCAATTTCTGCACAGTGCAGGCCTAACTCTCGGGTCAAGGTATGGAAGGTGGAACTTCTCAATCCACGCGTACGCGTGCATGGCGCGCTCGCGTGGATGGTCCAAAACGCTTGATGCACGTGTACACACGCAGTGCGCGTACGCGTGGATGGTGCTCTGTTTTTTTCAAAAAATTTTTTGCTATGTTTTTGCACCAATCTAAGCATTCCAAACCTCCAAACAGCTACCAAAATACCATAAAACCTTATTTAACATACTAAACTACCAATTAGACTCATTAAAACAATCAAAACAAGAAATTAAACTAATTCTACCAATATGTACAAAAGAGAAAATGAGAGGATTTTACCATGGTGGGGTGTCTCCCACCTAGCACTTTTGTTTATTGTCCTTAAGTTGGACTTATGGGGAGCTCCTCTCAAGGTGGCTTGTGCTTGTACTCATCTTGGAACTTCTACCAATGCTTGAATCTCCATTGTGCCCCAAGATTTCCTATGGGTTGAGCCAAGTGTTGATGGAGTTCTTCACAAGTTTGGGGCTTCCAATGTTGATCCTCTTTTTCTAATCCGGGATCCCACACTTTGTTTTCACACCCGTCTTGAGGTTGATCATCATTATTAGTCCAACCGGGTGGTGAGTAAGGTGAATTCTCCATATAATGGCCAACAATCCTCCTAGACCCATCTATTTGAGCACTACTCCAACCTTTATATCTCACGTTTGATGCATCAACAATAATGAGCCTTGATTTGCAACGCCCACCACAAAACCATTTCCGCTTACGCTTCATCCCACAAACTTCCCTAAGTTGGCCATCCGTTTCAAGCAAACCATATTCAAGTGGGATAATAAAACTAATAGAAGTGAATTTCACCCACTCAAATGAAGGTGTAGATGGCTGGTGGACGAAATTGTGATCAATTCTCTTTAAGTTGTTTGTCTTTGTATGAAATCATTATTATGGCACTGATTGAATTCACAACTCCGTTCAACTAACCAGTAAGTGTACTGGGTCGTCCAAGTAATAAACCTTACGTGAGTAAGGGTCGATCCCACAGAGATTGTTGGTATGAAGCAAGCTATGGCCACCTTGCAAATCTCAGTCAGGCAGATTAAAATGGTTTATGGGTTTTCAAAAATAAAGATAAGAAAATAGAAATAATAAACGAGATAGAAGACTTATGTAGATTCATTGGTGAGAATTTCAGATAAGCGAATGGAGATGCTGTATGGCTCAAGGACGCCTGCTCTCCTACTGCTTCTACTCAATCCTTCTTACTCCTTTCCATGGCAAGCT
>NC_029777.3:51214887-51215261 GCF_000817695.3 Arachis duranensis | reverse complement strand
TACGGCTAATCACTGGTTGGTTCCCGCTCCTACTGGAATAGAATCCCTTGATTCTTTTGCGTCTGTCACTAACGCCCAGCAGGTTGCAAGTTTGAAGCACGTCACAGTCATTCATTACCGGAATCCTACTCGGAATACCACAGAGAAGGTTAGACTTTCCGGATCCTCATAAATGCCGCCATCTATCTAGCTTATACCACGAAGATTCTGTTGGGGAATCTAAGAGATACACACTCAAGCTCTTGTTGCATGTAGAACGGAAGTGGTTGTCAATCACGCGCGTTCATAAGTGAGAATGATAATGAGGGTTACTTATCATAACATTCATCATGTTGTTGGGTACGAATGAATATCTTGGAATAAGAATAAAAGAG
>NC_029777.3:51196015-51213443 GCF_000817695.3 Arachis duranensis | reverse complement strand
TAAAGAGTTCATAATGGGAAGGTGGTTCTTCTTGGTAGAGTTGTGGTGGTTCAATGTTTTCCATTCTTTCCACTTGTTGAACAACACACTCCATGGTTGCTTGAAATTGATCCAATGCTTCCTTGAGACGATCCCTTGACTCTTGTTCCTCTTGGATAATATGATTAGGATCATGTGGCTCTTGGATCAATGGATATGAGTATTCTTCCATGGGAGGTTATGGTGGAAAGTAGAATTTATCTTGTGGTTGAAAATTTTCATATGTTGGGGGTGGTTGATCTTGGTAATAATATGGAGGAGGTGGCTCTTGAAAATGTTGATGTTGGAATTGTGGTGGCTCTATATGTGGTTCATATGGCTCATATGGTTGTTGGTAGGATGGATATGGATTAGGGTCATATGAAGGTGGTTGGTAAGAAGGGGCTTGTGAGTATGGTTGAGAGTTTGGTTGAGGATATGGTTCATAGGCATATGGTGGTGGTTCTTGAAAGTCACAAAGTGATTCACCATAGCCATTGGATTGATATGCATCATAGAATGGCTCTTCTTCAAAGTGCATTGGTGGGGGTTGTTGCCATGAGGATTGATCATATGCATATGGCTCCTCCCACCTTTGGTTATCCCATCCTTGATACACATTCTCATTATAGTTCTCATCACCTACAACATAATTGTAATCACACTCATAGCCAAAGTGAGAATTCATGGTAATAAGAGAGGGCAAAAACAAAAAGAATAGGAACAAATAAAGAGAACAAACTAAAAACTAACAAAGAAGCAAAAAGCAAACATATTCACAATATTCACATATATACAACAACCAATAACACAACACCATTGCAATTCCCCGGCAACGGCGCCATTTTGATGATTGGATTTTTGACGGTATAGAATTTCACAAAAAGTAAACTAAGGCCTAAAAAGGTCTTGGCAAGGGTTGGTGGTCAAGGATCTCTATCCTAATCACTAACCACAATATGAGAATTGGCAAGGATTAATCTCATTAAGTCATCCTCTAACTAGTAGTAAAGGAAAGTTAAATGAGATATATCAATCCTAGTCCATAAGTCCTAACTCTTCACTAGTTCAACTAGTGAGAACTAGAGTCAATGGATCCCAATCATCAATTACTTGGACATTAGCAACTCAAGAGTTCCCTAGTTACCTTTCCAAGCCAAGAGAATAAAATTCTACTCTAAAATCCTTCCAAGCATTTCATCAAACACTTGGAAGGCATAAAAGGAAAGCATAGTAAAATTGCAAGAAAAGTAAATATACACTACTCAATTGCAAGGAATTAAACAACAACAAATCAAATGAACACAATTATTATGAATTACCTCTAATTGAATTGAAAGAGAATAGGAGGAATAAAAGTAGATCTACAACAAAGTATAAGAACAACATAAAGGAAATTACAACAAAAGAATAGAGGAAGAATGAATGTAACAACAAGGAATTGAGAAGATAGAAGTAGAAGAAGATGTATTAGAATCTAGATCTAAGAACTAAACCTAATCCTAATCCTAATCCTAGAGAGAAGTGAGAGCTTCTCTCTCTAGAAACTACTTCTAAAACTAATCCTAATGAGTGTGAATGAACTAATGGTAACTAACATCTGTTTCCCTTTTTATCCCTTGGGTTAAATAGCATCAGAAATGAGTTGGATTGGGCCCACAAGGCTTTAGAATTCGCTGGCCACGTTTTGCTTTAAGTGAACCAGGTGGCAGCAATGACGCGTGCATGTACTATGCGCGTGCGCGCCACCATACGTGTAGCAACTATGACAAATCTTATATTGTTTTGAAGCCCCGGATGTTAGGTTTCTAACCCAACTGAAACCGCATCATTTGGACCTCTGTAGCTCAAGTTATGGTCGTTTAAGTGCGAAGAGGTCGGCTTGACAGCTTTCCGGTTCTTTCATTTCTTCATGAGTTCTCCAACTTTTCATGTTTCTTTTTTCATTCCCTTGATCCAATCTTTGCCTCCTAAACCTTAAATCACTTAACAAACATATCAAGGCATCTAATGGAATCAAGGAGAATTAGATTTAGCTATTTTAAGTCCTAAAAAGCATGTTTTCACTCTTAAGCACAATTAAAGGAGAAGTTATAAAACCATGCTATTTCATTGAATAAATGTGGGTAAAAGGTCATAAAATCCCTTAAATCAAGCACAAGATAAACCCTACAAATGGGGTTTATCAGCATTGGACGCTAGTCTCTTCTCCTTCTGGCGTTGGACGCCAGAATAGGGCAGGAGGCTGGCATTGAATGCCAGTTTTGGGCCTTCAATTCTGAAGCAAAGTATGGACTATTATACATTGCTAGAAAGCTCTGGATGTTAGCTTTCCAAAGACATTGAGAACGCTCTATTGGAACTTCTGTAGCTCCAGAAAAGCTCTTTAGAGTGCAAGGAGGTCAGATCCAGACAGCATCTGTAGTGCTTTCTCTATCCTGAATCAGACTTTTGCTCCAGCTCTTCAATTTCATCCAAAAAATACCTGAAATTGCATAAAGCCACACAAACTCAAAGCAAAATCCAAAAATGTGAATTTTGCACTAAAACCTATGAAAATTTAATAAAACTTAAACAAAACATACTAAAAATTATATGAAAATGATGGCAAAAATTGTATAAAATATCCGCTCATCAGAACACCAAACTTAAACTTTTGCTTGTCCCCAAGCAACTAAAAACAAAGTAGGATAGAAAAAAGAGTAAGATACAATAAATCTCTGAGTTTTCAATGAAGCTCAGTTTCAATTAAATGAGCGGGACTTAGTAGCTTTTTGCTTCTGAACAGTTTTGGCATCTCACTATCCATTGAAACTCAGAAGTGTTGGTCTCCTTAGGAACTTAGAATCTAGATGATATTATTTACTCTCCTTGTTCAGTTCTTTTTTATTCTTGAACACAGCTTTTTAGAGTCTTGTTCGTGGCCCTAAGCACTTTGTTTTCCAGTATTACCACCAGATACATAAATGCCACAGACACTTAACTGGTTGAACCCTTTCAGATTGTGATTCAGCTTTGCTACATAAATGCCACAGACACTTAATTGGGTAAACCCTTTCGGATTGTGATTCAACTTTGCTAGAATCCCTAGATAGAGGTGTCCAGAGTTCTTAAGCACACTCTTTGCTTTGGATCACGACTTTAACTGCTCAGTCTCAAGCTTTTCACTTGACACCTTCACACCACAAGCATATAGTTAGGAACACTGTTCATTTGAAGTGCTTAGGCCAAGATTTTACTCCTTTTAGGCCCTCTTAACTATTGATGCTCAAAGCCTTGGATCCTTTTACCCTTGCCTTTTGGTTTAAAGGGTTATTGGCTTTTTGCTCTTGCCTTTTAGTTTAAAGAGCTATTGGCTTTTTCTATTGCTTGCTTTTTTTTTTGCATGCAAATTTTTTTTTCTTTTTATTGCATCTTGCTATTTTAGGAAGCAAGTTTTCAATCATGGAACAAAATATGGAAGGATTTGTAAAACCATGCAGTTTACATGAATAAGTGTGTGAAGAATTGATAAATTCACTCAAATGAGCACAAGATAAACCATAAAATAGTGGTTTATCAATCTCCCCACACTTAAACATTAGCATGTCCTCATGCTAAGCTCAAGAAAACCAAAAGAGCGACGGAAGACAAAGGTGAGACCTATGCAATGCAACTTATCTTATATAAATGCAACTACATGCTAAAATGCTTCTACCTACTTGGTTAAAAGTAAACAAACACTCCAAGACAAACATAAATAGATTCCACTAATTTAAATCACGTAATAAGATACAACTATACTTGCAAGAAGAGAGCTTATGAAAGCCTGGAACATAGAATCGAGCATCAAACCCTCACTGGAACTGTATACACTCTAAGCACTCTAGTGTTTGAGGGTTGAGTCTATCGGTTCTCTACTAATCTTGCCCTCTAAGGCTTGCTTTTCTTCTACCAATCAACACAATTTAATGCACAAATACACATATCAAAAGGTCTTTTCAAGGGTTCTAATGGGGTTAGGGTCAAGGTAGGAATGTATTTGGTTAAGTGGACTAGAATCCAAATCCTTGATCAACCTAAACTTCTCACCTAACCTAAGGCATTCCAATTCATTACAATGCAAAACCTAGCCATCCATTAACTATTTTTTTCCACAAATTCATGCACCTTGATATCTTATAAGTACAAGTCATATGCATTAGTTCACTTATTTGCATTGGGGCATTTTGCCCCTTTTTATTTATTTGCTGTTTTTCTTTTCTTTTCTTTTTCTTATTTCTCATTATTTTATTTTATTTTATTTTTTTTCTCTTTTCCCTTTTTTTTTCAGTGAATTTATGCATACGATTTATGTTGCATGAACAAGTGCTCAAATTGTTTTTACATTTTCATATAAGCATATAAAGTACCCCATCTCCTAAACATGTATTCCCTCAATTCAATTTTCCCACACTTAATTCATGTGCACCTCACTAGTCTAACCTAATCAAGGATTCAGATTAGGGACAATTATTGTTTTACGCCTAGAGTTAATGATGTGCTATAAAAAAGAACAAAAGGGGTAATATAGGCTCAATATGGGGTTGCAAGGGTAACGATATGGTAAGGCCATATGGATATGTGAGCTATAGTGAAACAAGGCCTCAATCATATAAGTGTATGCATACATTAAACCATGAAAATATAGAATCAAGCAAGATATAGATCACAATTTTAGAGAGAACAACACACACCAAAATAAAATATTGGCTGATAAAAAGCAACCAATCAAGTAGGTTCAAAATCTCACTGGTTTTATGTGTTTGAGATCTAAAATCATGTTCCAAATTAAAAATATTCAAACAAGTTTAAAAATTTTTTTTATTTAAATTAGTCAAATGCTAAAGAATAGTGTCTTGAAAAAGAATTTATCACTCAACCAAGTAGTACCTAAATGAAAACAACTACTACTAGTCATGCAAGTTATTCTATCCAACAAAAGAAAAAAATAAAAAGAACATATTGGTGTTGAGAGAAAGAGATGTTACCTTAGGAAGTCAGTTACCGACCAACCTCCCCACACTTAAGACTTGGCACGGTCCTCCGTGCCATCAGTGATGAAAAAAGTAGGGTTGGGAGCATCACTTCCACTGTCTGACTCGTCATGGCTCGCCATGCTGTCATGTGAAGTGGAGTCTGGGGTATCTTTCTCTTCCGGTGGTGGGTGAGTACTAACAAGGAGCTCCTTCAAGTAGTTGTATCGGCACTTGTTACGGCGCTCTATTTGCTCAACCCGCCGGTCTTGTCAATCCAACCTCTCAAGGATCTGAAGTAGCAACTGATTGGTGGTAGGTGCCTGTGGTGTAGAGTGGAAGGAGAAGGGGCATCGAAGGACGAGCCCTCAGTCCGGCTCGCGGAAGGTACTGGAGGTCGGATATACTTTTCATTCGGGACATACTGATCAGCTGAAGGAATCATGGCCTTCGTATCCCCAGCCAGATAGGAGACTCTCGCCGCAGAGACCAAATCTGTAACCAATGCGGGAAAGGGTAGGTTGTCCGTTATCGGTACGTGTCCCATGGCCTACCGGATGAGTCGGAACAAGTTGAGTGGTTGCTTTGTGAGAATACACCAGATGAGAACGGCCATGTCAACAGTGAAGGTAGACTCGTGAGTGCTCGAAAAGATGTAGTGGGACTAATCTGTGCCCACACGCGAGCCTTGAAGGTGAATGCTCGGGCGAAAATGCCCTTGGGTCAAGTCCGGTGTTGTCCATAGATCTAGTTGTTGTCAGGTTGGGCTATGACCCCAACGACGCTATCCCAGTCAAACTGGTATGTCTGGCGGTCAAGCTGGGCCACTTGATATACATCAAACCCCTCTGGGCTAGGTGAAAGATCCAATACTCTCTGAATGGTACATTCGGAGATAGGGACCTGCTTTTGGCGAACATAGACAGACTGCAAGGTAGGCGAATGATAGTTGGAGTAGAACTCAACTACTCAAGATAGATTGGCTTCTCGCGGTTGCCTTCTTAAGAATCCCACTGTCTCCTTTCGATGCGAGGCTCCACAAAGTCAACTAAATGCGTCGGAAGGATGAGGAGGTGCTCGTTATTGTAGTTTCTCTCTGTTAAGACGGGGAACATCCGCTCACAGTAATGGTTGGTGAACCGTGTTTAATCCCATGCAGGAAATGCCTTCTTCGCTTCATCCACTCGGATAGTCCTCTTCACCCGCTTAGTAGGTGGCTTGACTATTGTGGATGATTGTGCCTTAGCCAGTGCTCATTTAGTTCCTCTCTTCGCCGGTGTCTTGTCAAAAGCCTTCTCTTTTTCCTTCTTGGTGGCCATCCTGAGGAAGGAAGAAAGAAAAGAGATGTCAAGTATATATAGCTAAAACCCGGAATGAGGAAAGTCCAAGTGATAGTGAATTCCAAGAAAAAAAGGATAATATCTTAAATACATGGTAGCTACAACATGCAAGTAAGATATCAAGTAAAATCATGAAGGTATATCATAACAACTAGATGCAAAAGGGATAAAGGCAAGCAAGTAACAAGCATGAGAAGCATAGCTCAAGCATCAATATCAACAATAACTATCACATGGAGCATAATAATGAGCACTTTTATGATGACAATTAATGACTAATATACTCAATACACATGGATTCCAAGGGTTGTGAAAAGAGGCATTAAAGTGTAAGAATAAAATAGAAGAGAAATCACAATGCTCATTATTATGCTTTTCACAAACACTTGTTGTGCAATTTAAAAATAGAAGGTAAGGTAATTAATCCAAGCATATATGAGACCCAAAATAAAATGTCAATTGTCAAAGCACTCTTCATAATATCCACAAGCTAAAATATAGCAAAATAATCACCCAAATAAAGCTCCAACACCAATATAAGAATGCAAAAATAGGGAGTAGAAGAGAGAAAGAAAAAGAACCTTAAGACGAAGATGAAAATAGGGAGGTAATTGAGAGTAAGAATGAGAGAGGAGGAGTAAGAAGGGGAGAAGAAGAAAGTAAGAAAGAGAGAAGAAGAAGAATGAAGAAGAAAGTAGGAAGAAGAAGAAAGGAGAATTAGGATTTGAAAAAGAAAAAAAAGAGTGAAAGAAAACAGAACAGGGCAGCGCGCTGAGTTAAGTGTCGCGGTGCATATGACGCTCACGCATTGCCCACGCGTACGCGTGGGTGGGCAATAATCTCGGTGACACGTAAGCGTGACCACTGTCCGTGCCAGACGCATGATTCCATCATGACTCCCGCCCAACTCTCCGTTTAAATCTCATATGCACCAATTTTGCACACCACGCATACGTGTCACTGACGCACACGCATGGGTTAATAAGAATTCAGGCGACAGGTAAGCGTTGGCAGCACCATGGCGACGCATCTCTCTGTTCAAAACACCATTTTACGCCGATTTTCATACCACGCGTACGCGTCGTTGACGTCTACGCGTGGATTGGCAAAATTGCTGGCGACACATACGCGTGGGTAGCTTGTGCGCCAAGCACCCCTCCTGCACGCTTCCAGCCTAACTTTCTGTTCATTTTTCTTAAAAATTGAACCTCCATCCGACGCGTGCGCGTCATAGATGCTTACACGTCGAAGGCCTTTTTTATATAAAAAATAGCATAAACATGCAGAACTGGAAATTAACACTAATATGAATGAAATGAAACTGATAAAAAAAGGGAAGATCATACCTTGGTTGGTTGCCTCCCACCTAACACTTTTCTCTAACGTCCTTAAGTTGGACGGTCCATAAGCTTAGTCCTCTTCTTGTGCTGGATCCTTCAGGAGGAAGATCTCCAGCTCTTTTTTGTTCTTCATCTTCTCACCATGATACAACTTCAACCGGTGGCCATTGACTTTGAAGAAGGTGGGGCTTGAAGGGTGACTCAGGTGTAAGACTCCATATGGCTCAGCCTTTTTCACCCTATAGGATCCTTCCCACCTTGATCTCAACTTGCCTGGCATGAGTCTCAGCCTTGAGTTATAGAGGAGGACTAAATCCCCAACTCTAAACTCTCTTCTCTTGATATTCTTGTTATGCACTACCTTCACCTTTTCCTTGTAGAGCCGTGAGTTCTCATACGCTTCTAGTCGAAGGCACTCTAATTCCTGCAGCTGCAATTTCCTTTCAATCCCTGCTCCCCCCAATTTCCTTTACGATCTTCTTGTCGCTACCTTGTGAATGATGCCTTGTTTCTTCAGTAGTCCTGTCATTCTCCTGTTACAGAAATGAGAGCCTTGATCACTCACGATTGCTCGTGGTGATCCAAAGCAAAAAATTATATTATTCCTAACAAAAGAAACGACAACATTAGCATTATCAGTACGGGTAGGAATTGCTTCCACCTATTTAGAAACATAATTAACAGCTAACAAAATGTATAAGAAACCATTAGAATTTAGAAACGGACCCATAAAGTCAATACCCCAAACATAAAAAATCTCACAAAACAACATAAGTTGTTGGGGGCATCTCATCCCTCTTAGATATATTTCCAAACCTTTGGCATTAGAGGCAAGAGTCACATAAAATACTAGCATTCTTAAAAAGGGTGGGCCACAAAAATCCACAGTCTAAAATTTTTCTAGCAGTTCTTTGAGGACTAAAGTGTCCACCACTCTTAGAAGAGTGGCAGGCCTCCAAAATTGACTGGAATTTGGATTGTGGCACACACCTTCTAATTATTTGGTCAGCACCACATCTCCACAAATATAGGTCATCCCATATATAATACTTGGACTCACTTTTAAGCTTGTCCTTTTAATGCTTAGTAAAATTAGGAGGAAAGGTACGACTAACCAAATAATTAGCAACAGGTGCATACCAAAGAACCACCTCAGATATTGCTTGCAAGCTATCAGGTGAAAATGCATCATTGATAGGAGTGGAGTCACTTTTAATATGTTCAAGGTGACTCAAGTGGTCCGCCACTAAATTTTGGGAACCACTCCTATCTTTGATTTCTAAGTCAAATTCTTGCAACAGCAATATCCAATGGATTAACCTTACTCTTTCTTAGCTAACAAATATTTCAAGACTGCATGGTCTGAATATACTACCACCTTAGTTCCAAGTAAATAAGCGAAATTTATCCAAAGTAAAAACAATAGCTAACAGCTCTTTTTCAGTGGTAGTATAATTAGACTGGGCACCATCTAGAGTTTTAGAAGCATAAGTAATAATATATGGGTCCTTACCTTCGCGCTGAGCCAGCGCTGCTCCTACTACATAGTTTGATGTGTCGCTCATGATCTCAAATGGCCTACTCCAGTCAGGCCTTCTCACAATAGGATCTTGGGTCAAGGAAATCTTCAGCTTGTCAAATGCCTCCATGCAATCTTCACTCAACTCGAACTCTACGTCCTTCTACAACAGACGAGATAAAGGCATTGCTACCTTACTGAAGTCCTTGATAAAATGCTAGTAGAAACCTGCATGACCAAGAAACGAACAGACTTCCCTCACAGAGGAGGGGTAAGGTAACCCAGAAATAACATCTACCGTTGCAGATTCAACAGATATACCAGTATTAGAAACAACATGGCCTAGAACAATATCTTGTTTTACCATAAAATGACATTTTTCAAAATTAAGTACAAGGTTTGAACTAGTACACCTTTCTAATACTCTAGCTAAACTATCCAAGCAAAGGTCAAATGAATCACCATAGACACTAAAGTCATCCATAAAAACTTCCATACAATTCTCAAGAAAATCTGAAAAATACTCATCATCCATCTTTAAAACGTAGCTGGTGCATTACATAAGCCAAAAGGCATTCTCTTATATGCATACGTTCCAAAGGGACATGTAAAAGTAGTTTTCTCCTGATCTTCTGGAGCAGTATGTATTTGAAAATAACCAGTATAATAATCTAAAAAACAGTAGTGTGATTTACCTGACAGGTGATCAAGCATTTGATCGATGAAAGGTAATGGGTAGTGATCCTTGCGAGTGGCTTGGTTTAGACGCATGTAGTCAATGCACACACTCCAGGAATTTTGCACTCTTGTAGCTATGAGTTCCCCATGCTCATTCTTTACTGTGGTGACGCCAGACTTCTTTGGAACCACCTATACTGGGCTAACCCATTCACTATCTGAGATCGGATAGATGATGTCAGCTTCAAGCAGTTTGGTCACTTCCTTTTTCACAACTTCTAAAATGGTGGGGTTCAACCGCCTTTGAGGTTGACAAATAGGCCTTGCTCCCTCCTCTAGAAATATGCAATGCTCACAAACCTAAGGGCTTATACCTACTATGTCCGCCAAACTCCAGCCAATAGCTTTCTTATGTCTTCTCAACACACTAAGCAGTTGCTCCTCTTATTCGGAAGTGAGTTCCTTTACAATAATAACTGGGAGCTTTTGATTGTACTCAAGATAGGCATACTTGAGGTGGGGTGGAAGGGGCTTCAACTCCGTTTTTAGCTCATGGCTTGGCACTTGATCATCCAGAACCACTGAGGGTAGCAAGGCGTCTTCAGTATACTCAGAGGGTTTCCCCACACTTGCACCTTGCTGCATGGTTTCTTCTTATACTGCCTCTTGGTGAACTTCAGCTACAATCTCATCAATAATATCACACTGGAAGATGGAGTGGTCTTTTCGATGGATGCTTCATAGCTTCATCAAAGTTAAAGCTCACTGCTCTGCCATCTATCTCAAAAGAATAGGTACCCGAGAAGGCATCCAACTTGAACCGCAAAGTCTTCAGAAATGGCCTTCCAAGCAAGATGGATGAAGGTCTTCCGGAGTCACTAGGGAGCATCTCTAGAATGTAGAAGTCGATAGGAAACGTTAGCCCCTTGATGCTCACCAGGACATCTTCCACAATGCCAACCACTGAAATTATGCTCTTATCTGCCAAAACAAAACGTGTTGCCGACCTTTTCAAGGCTGGGAGCCTCAAGGCATCATATACAAATAATGGCATAATACTAACACATGCACCTACATCACACATACAGTCAATAAATTATGCACCCCCTACAATGCAAGTAACCATACATGGACCGGGATCCCCACATTTTTCTGGTATAGCACTCGTTAAAGCAGAAATAGAGCTACCCAAAGGAATAGTTTCTAAATCATTTATCTTATCCTTATGCATGCATAAATCTTTTAGAAACTTAGCATATTTAGGTACTTGGCGAATAGCATAAAAAAGGTGAATAGTTACCTCAACCTTTTTGAAAATCTCCACCATCTTGAGATCTAGCTCCACTTGCTTCTTAGTCCTCCTAGCAAGGTGTGGGAAAGGAATGGGAATGGCTTCGCTCATAGCATCATCTTCCTTAGATACTCTATTCTTTGGTTGAGCAACTTCTTCTTCAACCGCATCTTGTACTTCATGCTCTTCTTCTACATCTTCTACCTCAACAACAACCTCAACTTGAATATATTCTCTTGAGCTTGGCTCCTCTGGACTCCTTTCTTGCAATGTAGTGCCGGACCTCAGGGTGATGGCATTGATTCCACCCTTGGGGTTAGGTAAAGGTTGAGAGGGAAGTGCACTAGAGTTTGAAGGTTAATTATTGGCAGTAGAGGGTGGTTCCATTCGGGATATGGGAGCTTGTAGAGTAGAGGTAAAACCAGTGAGGCTAGAGGTAAGTGAATTCTGAAAGCTCATTTTGTTCTTGAAGGATAGAATGGAGTGTTTCATCTTGGTTAGAGGAAGGAGAGGGTAGGTGATTTGAGGGGCTTGTGGTTGGTTGAATTGAGGTGCTTGGGCTTTCCTTTGGTGAAGTGCTCAGTATGGAGGATTCTGTTGATTCCGCTTCTATTGATAGTTATTGTTCCACCTTTGATTTCCACCGTTGTCTCTGCTTCCTTGGTTGTAGTTGTCCCTCCATCCTTGGTTGAAATTATCTCTCCATCCTTGGTTGGAGTTATCTTGTCAACCTTGATTGTAGTTACCACCTTGGTTATAATTATTGCCATGTTGATAATATCCTTGATTCGGACGGTTGTATAAGCATTTGTAGCCACCATGGTGTTGTTCTCTTGGAGTTGTGGACATTCATCAATGTAGTGGGAGTAGCAAGAGCATATTCCACATACTCTCTGAGAGACTAATTATTGACACTGCTGCTGTGGAGGAGGCAGAGGTTGTTGTTGATTTAGCTGGAGTTACTTGAGTATATTGGTTATCTCTCCTAGAGTCTTGGTGAGAGCAGCGGTCTCACCACTAGAAGAAACTTCTGCAACAGCCTTGGGATAATTAGTCATTTGCCTTGCATTGTGGGTAGACTCAACTAGATCAGTGATTAGTTGCCACGCTTCTGTTGCCGTCTTGTACTTCGTCAGAGAGCCATTACTTGCAGCATCTAATATAGTCTTCTCTTGAGGCTTCATGCCTTGATAGAAATAGCTAATCAACACCAGCTGGTCAATCTTGTGGTGGGGACATGAGTCTAGGAGATTCCTGAAGCGTTCCCAATACTCGTACAGAGTCTCTGATTCACCTTGAATGACACATGAAATCTCCTTCCTCAATCTATCTGTAATTTTTGCTAGAAAGAACTTGTCCAGGAACCCCTTTTGAGCGAGTCCTAATTAGTAACAACTTCTGGTTGAGTGTAGAACCACTCCTTGGCCTTTTTCTCCAGAGAAAATAGGAAGGCATATAGCCAGACGGTAGTCTCATAAGCACCATGCCGCCTAGTAGTTGGGCAAGCAGTCTAAAAATCCCTAAGGTGCTTGATAGGCTCTTGAGCAGGTAAGCCATGGAACTTAGGCAGTAGATTGATCAGAGCAGTCTTCAGTTCAAAGTTAGCAGTCAGATTCGGATGATGCGCTTGATATGGTTGCAGTGTAAAATTCGGAGCTCCTGCTTCCTTAAGAGTAATTCTCCTAGGAGCTGCCATAGTATCTGCACTCAAATCAACAGAAGAGGCATCAATAGAATTAACAGGAGAAGAACTAGTTCCTTCCTCAAATGACACTTTAGACTTAACCTCAGATAAGACTAGTGAATTGGTAGAAACCCCTTCACCACCCTCAGAGGCTAACCGACGCCGAGCTCGCCTAATATATGAAATAGTCTTTTCAATCTCAAGATCAAATGCGGCTAAGCTCAGATTCAGTAGCGAACGCGTCATTCAATGAAAGAAACATATAGCTCATGGTAATAAAACATATTAAGAAAAATGCAATTATGTAAATCATAAAAAATATTTACACTAACCAATAATTTAGCACACTGTTGCAATTCCGTGGCAACGGCGCCAAAAATTGACAGGTGGAAAAATGCTGGTTAAGAAATTTTAATAAAAGCAATGTTGCAAGTACAGTCCTAACCGACAAAAATTCCACTATCATTTTAAAAGGATGTCACAATTTAGAATCAAATAACTGGGAGTAGAATTCCCAGGTTGTTTCCCAAAGAGTTGACAAAAGGGTGCAATTTATTGGTCAGGAATTTTTTGAGAAATTTTTGAAGTTTGAAAATGGAAAAATAAATAACTGGAAATTAATGCAAGGAGCAATTAACAAGAGATGTTGTGTAGCTACAATAAAAGGCCTTGGCTGGGAGAGGATCAATTGGAGTTTCTATCCTTGTTGGTTTTCCCATGTATAATAGTAAAAGTTATTGCTTTCACTTAGTTATCCCCTTGCAGTTGCAGAGGAAGGTTAAATGGGTAGCACTAACTCTGACTCACCAGTCCTAGTCACTTCCTATGGAAGGACTAGGGTTAGTGAAAATAGAGTTAGCCAGCAATTTCAATTACATATTAATTCTTGAGTATCCCAACTCAAGGGTTTCTAATTAATCAAATCCCAAGCCAAGTTAGGAGTTTTAAATCATTAACATGAATGCCATTTTCAACAACATGGAGAAGAAAGAAATAGGAGACATGGAATTAAAATAAATTTATGAAAGCAAAATTGGGACTGATAATTAATTAAAAGAAATTAACAAGCAATGGAATTAATATGAAAATAGTTCATGGTATTAATAAATTCAACTTAACAAAATCCAAACATGAATTGAAGCAACTAAATGGAAAACAAAAGAGTAGAGTGATAGAAAAGCAAACTAAAGAGATGATGACTTCAATCAAAGGTAGTAGCAACTCTCTCCAAATCTAATCCCAAATCCAATCCCAAAGCAAAACTAAGAAAAATGATAAGGATAAGTAGTGTTTCTCTCTCTAGAATTCAAGCTAAAACTAAAGTGAAAATGAAATGAATGCTATGTCTCAGCTACACCCCTGCCTCTAGTCTATGTTTTCGGGCTTGAAATTGGGTCCAAATTGACCCAGAAATTGCCCCCATTGACTTCTGATATCTGCAGCACGTGACGCTCTATCACGCGTACGCGTCGATGGACTTCTGCGCAGGTAACGCGTACGCGTTAATCACGCGTACGCGTTAATCACGCGTACGCGTTAATTGATGCATTCGCATATTTGCCATTTTAACTAGTTAGTTTAGTTAGTTTTAGCTTAGGTTCATTCACTTTCTTTGAAATAAATGAGCAATTTTGTGAGTTTTCCTCCATGCATCCATGAACCAAGAATTAAGTGAAATTTGGCATAATTCATGCAAATAAATCAAGGAGTTTATATACAAGTTGATGTGAATGATTCCCTTGAAAATTATTGCATAAGATGGCAAAACTTTGAGGAAAGTTCTTTGGTTTATGTTAGGTGATGAAGCAAGAAGACAATGGAGCAAGAAAATATTGGAGAAAGGAAGAACAAGCAAGTTGGCAACTTGGAAATCAAGTTGGCAACTTGCTAGTGTGTGTCCAGCAGAGTTGGCAGCTTGACCTCCCCCTCTTCAAGGATGAATATCTTGAACCACAAGGATCCAATTGGCATGATTCCAATTGCGTTGAGAAGCTGACATCAAGAGCTTTCCAACGATATACAATAGTCCATAATGTGGCAAGAAATGGAAGCTCAAAACAGAGGGAAACTTAAGCCCCAAGAGCAAGGAAATGGAGCATTGCAAGTTGCCAACTTGAGGACCAAGTTGGCAACGCCATGAAGCCACCAGGGGAGATGTTGGCACGTTGTTGCTGGCGTGTTTGCCAACAACTTGGGCAACAACGCCCAGGCAGCTTGAGGATGCTCTCTTCAAGAACGTATATCTTGAGCTAAAAAACTCCAATTGAGGTGAAATCAGTAGCATTGAAAAGTAGACATCAAGCGCTTTTCAACCATATATCACAATATGAAATTGGAGTTCATTTGAAGGTTCAAAAGTTGGCTTCATTTAGAGCCTCAGACATTGAGAGCGTGGTCACTGGCGTGTTCACCAGGTTGCCAACGCTCAACCAAGTTGCCAACGCCCAAAATGAAGAAAAGAGCAGCATCCAGCATGTTGCCAACGTCCAAAGCACGTTGCCAACGCCCAGGAGCTTCCAGTGGGCGTTGTCACTGGCGTTTTTGCCAGTAACTTGGGCAACAACGCCCAGCCCAGGCAGCCTGACCTCCCTCTCTTCAATGACTTATATCTTGAGCTAGAGAACTCCAAATGAGATGCTTCCAATTGCATTGGAAAATAGACATCAAGATCTTTCCATCCATATATAATAGCATGGGATTGGAGTTCATTTGAAGATTCAAGAGCCAGCTACAATTAGAGCCTCAGAAACACTGGGCGTTGTTGCTGGCGTGTTTGCCAACAACTTGGGCAACAACGCCAGACAGCCTGACCATACCCTCTTCAAAGGAGCATAACTTGAGCTATAGAGATCCAATTGAGGTGCTTCCAGTTGCATTGGAAAGCTGACATTCAGAGCTTTCCAACCATGTATAATTGTCTATAGTGAAGCATGAAATTGAAGCTCGAGCAAGAGGCAACTTTAGGCATAAAAACTGAATTCAGAGAAGGCCAAAACACTTAGCAACATTTTGGGCCAGAATCTGTGAAGAGATGGCTCTTGTTCTCTACACCCTTTTCAAAGGCAACTTCTTCCTTCATTGGACCAGGAACTCACAATGGAAAAGCCCACATTGCCAACCACTTGAGGACCTCCAAATGAGTCTTAGGAGTAGTATAAATAGAATTAAACTTTGTACTTGGAGGACTCTTCTTCCACACTTAGAGACTTTTACTTTTGCACTTTTAGTAGTATAGCTTTCATAACTTTCGGGAGGATACCCGAAAGCTATTTTGTCTCTCTTGCAACTTTCAAATTTCAGTTTTAAGAACTTCTTCTTCCTCATTCTTCATTCTCTTTTATTCTCCATTTAACTTTAATGTTTAACTTTGCCATTGTTGTTGAATTTAGAGCTATGATTCACTAAACCCCACCTTCATTAGGGGGAGGAGCTCTGTTTATTTGAATGGGTTGACAACAACTCTCCTCTCTCTCAATTCAAGTGGTTCATCCAAGAGGAAACTCTTGTTCTTCACAGATTCAATTACATTCGAGAGAAGGATTGAATCTATATGAATTGTATGGTGAACTTGAGAAAGAATCCATAGAATTCAGTTTAGAGTTATCCTCTCATAATTTCCTTGATTAATACACTTTGGGTTGGTATGTGAGATGTAACCTCCCTTGGTTGAGATCCTGGAAGTTGTGTGGCTTGGGATTAGAAATTGAGCTTCACCTCTTCTCATGACCAATTAGATCACGAGAGTGGCAATTGATTGTGTTGAGAGAAATTGGATTGCCAAGAGATTGGGATCCAATTAATCACAATCTGCCATGGATCTATCCCCATAATTGAGAAGGAGTTGAACCAAGTCAATCCATGATAATTTACATCTCTGATCCCTAATGATTTCTCCATCATTAATTCTCATCTCTTTTGTTCTTTAGTTATTTTGAATACCCACTACCCAAATCCCTTTTACTTTCTTGCAATTTATCATTCTGTCACTTATATCCTGCTTCCTACTTCCTGAAATCTATTCCTCTGCTCTCTAAATTCTGCAACATTTACCTTCTTGCAATTTACTTTCCATGTCATTTAAGTTTCTTGCACTTTAATTTTCAGCTATTTACTTTCATTTTCTTCCTTTACTATAGTTCTTTAAATTCATTGTCAATTAATTTTCTGCAAGTATATCAAAAAAATCAATTCTCATGAAATCCAAATCATGTTTGCTTGACTAAATATATCATTTAACTAAAATTGCTTAATCTACCAATCTCCGTGGGATCGACCTCACTCTTAGTGAGTTTTATTACTTGATGCGACCCGGTATACTTGCCGGTTGTACGTAAATCTTAATTTTCACGTATCACAAGTGCAGCAAAAAAACGTCAACTGTTTGGGTGTAGCATTATCCGGTAAATAAAAAAATAAAAAATATTTTTAAAAATTTTAAAAACTAAATTTTTTGTTATTGAATTTTTAATTTATATTATTAAATGTTTTTTATTGAAATAAATAAAATAAAATAATGTCCATGCAATATCTAGTAAACAATAGATCTGTAATTTTTTTTTTTATT
>NC_029777.3:51190097-51192911 GCF_000817695.3 Arachis duranensis | reverse complement strand
AGTGAAAGTGTCACACTAAGTTTGGTGTGCCACTTATCTTTTATGCAATGTATTGTGCTCACCTTCTTAAGTTTGCAATCAAAATGTCTCTGTCTCTTGTGCCTTAATTGTTATCTTTAATTTTGTTTGCTTGAAACACATGTGCTACTAATGTTTCATTGTGTAAGACATTCATGATCTATCTTAGCCCCATAGCCACGGTTTTAATTGTTGCTTGAGGACAAGCAATCATTCTAAGTTTGGTGTGGGAAGGGAAAGAAAAGGAGGAAAAGGACAACAATAGAGAAGATAAATTACAAGGTTGTAAAGTTCTTTCTTTCTCTCATTTGTTTCCAGCACTTTAAATTGCATGATTGTCTTATTACCTTCTCTGTATACATGTGAGATATGAATGGGCATAGTTTGATTTCTAAATTGCAATATGCTGCTGTGGCATTATGACCACCAACTTGAGTTTTGTGAATTCAAAAGCAATAAAGCATCATGATCATAAACAAACAAGGCATGAAAGAAGAACTTAGCATGTGCATACAAATATTGGAAAGCTAGTATGATTGATTGTTGCTCAAGTACATTAGATTTTATTTAATTGAAGTTTTCATCTAGGACTTTTTGTGAAATCTTTTGAAAATCATGAAAAACTTGAAGATGCAATTAAGGCAAGAAAAGAAAAAGGGAAAGAATGAGAAAGCTGAAGGCTCTGAGTACCAATGACAATTTGATTGTTATGTACTTGTGGTGTTTATGTATCAAGTAAAATGCTTGAAAACAAAACACTTAGAAGTCAAGGCTAGGCTCAAGTGCAAAAGCACTCCCTCAAAGCTCAAGGTTCTGAGCATCAATGATTAGAGAGTCAAGAAAAGAAAAGAAAAAAATGAGCCTAATGAAGTCCTCTAATTAAATGCTTGTGGTGCTTATGTATCAAGTGGTAATACTTGAAAACAAAGCATTTAGAATCGTAGCTTTGTTATTAACTCATGGGGCAAAGCACCCAAAAGGAGAAGCTAATAAGAAAAATCAAAAGCTTGTTTCAAGGAAGAAATATAAGAAAAAGATTTCATAAATTGAGCTAGATAGAAGCATCAATCATTTACATTTCTTTTGTGATTGTAGCATGCATAGAAAACTAGCTTGCCATGAACATTAACTTGCTATTCTTCTAACCTTGGATTGTCAATCTCTATTGCATGATTCTTTTCTTGCTTGAGGACAAGCAAGGTTTAAGTTTGGTGTTGTGATGCATTCGCATATTTGCCATTTTAACTAGTTAGTTTAGTTAGTTTTAGCTTAGGTTCATTCACTTTCTTTGAAATAAATGAGCAATTTTGTGAGTTTTCCTCCATGCATCCATGAACCAAGAATTAAGTGAAATTTGGCATAATTCATGCAAATAAATCAAGGAGTTTATATACAAGTTGATGTGAATGATTCCCTTGAAAATTATTGCATAAGATGGCAAAATGCCAACTTGGAGATAGTGTGCGTTATTGAGGACAACGCCAGGAGCCAAGGAGCAAAGTTGGCGTTGCCAACTTGAGGAATGGGCTGAGTTGTTGAAGGTAACGCCCACACAAGCAAGGAACTTGGCCCTGGAGGAAGAGCTGGCGTTGCCAACTCTAGAACCAAGTTGCCAACGCCCACACAAGCAAGGAACTTGGCCCTGGAGGAAGAGCTGGCGTTGCCAACTCTAGAACCACGTTGCCAACGCCCACACAAGCAAGGAACTTGAGCCATGAAGGAGTGTCGAGGGCGTTGCCAACGCCAAGAACTATGGGCGTTGTTGAAGGCAACGCCACACACACAAGCTTGGCCCTGGAGCAAGCTCAACCACGTTGCCAACTTGAGGAGGGCGTTGCCAACGCCACACAACCAAGCAACTTTGGCACCAGAGGAAGCAAGCTCAACCACGTTGCCAACTCTAGATGGGCGTTGCCAATGCCACACAAGAATGCTTGGCTAGGCACCAAGTTTTAGAGCTCAACCACGTTGCCAACTTGAGGAGGGCGTTGCCAACGCCACACACAAGCAATTTTGACACCAAAGGGGAGCTCGAGCACGTTGTTTGAGCTAGGAAGCATTGGCGTGTTTAGCAACAACGCCAGGAATGGTTGCTTGGCTAGGCACCAAGTCTTGGTGCCAACCAAGTTGCCAACGCCCAATGGCCGCACCAACCAGGTTGCCAACGCCCATCAGCCGCCCCAAGCCTTGCCAACCAAGTTGCTAACGTCCCCAAGCCTTGCCAACCAAGTTGCTAACGTCCACAAGCCTCACCAATCACGTTGCCAACGCCAAAATCAAGTTGCCAACGCCAAGCCTCACCATGCACGTTGCCAACGTGGGAAGCATTGTTTAGAGCCTTGGAAAGGGCTCGAGCATGTTGCCAACGTGCTGAAGAGAAGGAGTTATCCACAACAACGCCAGGAAATTGTAATGCACGTTGCTAACTTGGAATATATGGGGCGTTGTTCACAACAACTCCAACAAGGCAGCCTGACCATGTCCACTTCAATGGAAGATATCTTGAGCTACAGAGATCCAAATTGAGTGCTTCCAGTTGCGTTGGAAAGCTAACATTCAGAGCTTTCCAACCATATATGATAGTCTATGGTGGAGCACAAAATTGAAGCCAAACCAGAGTCATCTTTAGGCCCTAAAAATAAGAACATGAAGTGAAATTCAAGGGAGCTAGAGATGAGCCCTGGAGGGGGGGCACGAGCACGTTGCCAACGTGCATTAAGGGGGCGTGTTTTGCAACAACGCCAGCCCCAAGCCCCTGCCTTGGGAGGCTAGGCACGAGCACGTTGCCAACTTGGG
>NC_029777.3:51186964-51189009 GCF_000817695.3 Arachis duranensis | reverse complement strand
CTAGTTGTTTGATTACCCATAACCCAATTCCCTTTTACATTCTGTCAATTTATTATTCTTGTCATCTACATTTTGTTCTTTCAATTCTTGCCATTTATTCTTATGTTCTTTAAGTTTCTGCACTCTTTAATCCCTTGCCATTTACCTTTGATGTTATTTAAGTTTCTTGCAATTTAAGTTTCAGTTCTTTACTTCCATTTTATTTCTATATTCTTGATCTTAATTGCCATTTAAATTCCTGTAATTATGTTCAAATGTCATATTGCTCATAAAATCAAAACTTTGTTTGCTTGACTAAATCTACCATTTAACTAAAGTTGCTTAATCTTCCAATCCTCGTGGGATCGACCTCACTCTTAGTGAGTCTTACTACTTGATACGATCCGGTATACTTGCCGGCAATTACGTGAATTCTCATTTTTACGTATCAAGTTTTTGGCGCCGTTGCCGGGGATTGGAAAAGATTGACAATGATTAAGTGAATGGTAGTTTTAATCACGCGTATGCGTCTCTGTGAAATGCACCATTGCGCACACACGCGTCAGCCATGCGTGCGCGTCAATGCTTACTTCTACTTTCTTTGATTTCTTGTGTTCCTTCCACTTTGACATGCCTCCTCTTCATCCTTTCAGTCATTCATGCCCCGTAAAACTGAAAACACTTGACAAAGGCATCACGACATCGAATGGTAACAAAGGAGAATTAAAAATTAACCATTTAAAGGCTTAGGAAGCAAGTTTTCAATCATGGAACAAAATATGGAAGGATTTGCAAAACCATGCATTTTACATGAATTAGTGTGTGAAGAATTGATAAAATCCACTCAAATGAGCACAAGATAAACCATAAAATAGTGGTTTATCAGCCGACTCCACATTCTCTTGCTTTGGTCCATGTGCCGGTGATGAGCGAATAATTTATACGCTTTTTGGCATTGTTTTTAGTAGTTTTTAGTAGGATCTAGCTACTTTTGGGGATGTTTTCATTAGTTTTTATGTAAAATTCACATTTCTGGACTTTACTATGAGTTTGTGTATTTTTCTGTGATTTCAAGTGTTTTCTGGCTTAAATTGAGGGACCTGAGCAAAACTCTGATAAGAAGGCTGACAAAGGACTGCTGATGCTGTTAGATTCTGACCTCCCTGCACTCAAAATGAATTTTCTGGAGCTACAGAACTTCAAATGGCGCGCTCTCAACGGCATTGGAAAGTAGACATCCAGAGCTTTCCAGAAATATATAACAGTTCATACTTTATTTGAGATTTGACAACGTAAACTGGCACTCAACGCCAATTCCATGCTGCATTCTGGAGTCAAACGCCAGAAACACGTCACGAACCAGAGTTGAACGCCAAAAATACGTTACAACTTGGCGTTCAACTCCAAGATAAGCCTCAGCTCGTGTAAAGATCAAGCTCAGCCCAAGCACACACCAAGTGGGCCCTGGAAGTGGATTTCTACATCAATTACTTACTTTTGTAAACCCTAGTAGCTAGTCTAGTTTAAATAGGACTTTTTACTATTGTATTAGATATCTTTGGTCTCAGTTTTATTTTATTATCCATCCTAGGAGACTATTGATCACGTTTTGGGGGCTGGCTATTCGGCCATGCCTGAACCTTCATCACTTATGTATTTTCAACGGTGGAGTTTCTACACACCATAGATTAAGGGTGTGGAGCTCTGCTGTACCTCAAGTTTCAATGCAATTACTACTATTTTCTATTCAATTCCGCTTGTTCTTATTCTAAGATATTCATTGCACTTCAACATGATGAATGTGATGATCCATGACACTTATCATCATTCTCACCTATGAACGCGTGATTGACAACCACTTCCGTTCTTCTTTAGACCGGGCGCATATCTCTTGGATTCCTTAATCAGAATCTTTGTGATATAAGCTAGAACTGATGGCGGTATTCATGGGAATCCGGAAAGTCTAACCTTGTCTGTGGTATTCTGAGTAGGATTCTGGGATTGAATGACTGTGACAAGCTTCAAACTCGCGATTGTTGGGCGTGATGACAAACGCAAAAGAATCA
>NC_029777.3:51183830-51185027 GCF_000817695.3 Arachis duranensis | reverse complement strand
ATTTACTAACACTTCTCTTCATCTCTCTTCATCTCCAATCACTTCCTCTATCCTTACCCTTTGGTTTGGATTATTTTTTCTTCTTAATCCTTATCCCCTTTCTTCTTCTACTAATAATAAGGATCCTCTTTACTGTGACATAGAGGATTCCTCTTCCTTTTCTTTTTCTCTTCTCTTTTATATGAGCAGGAACAAGGAAAAAGGCATTCTTGTTGAAGCTGATCCTGAACCTGAAAGGACTCTGAAGAAGAAACTAAGAGAAGCTAAATTACAACAATCTAGAGGCAACCTTTCTGAAATTTTCGAACAAGAGAAGGAGATGGCAGCCGAACCCAACAACAATAATGCAAGGAGGATGCTTGGTGATTTTACTAAACCCACGTCCAAGTTTGATGGAAGAAGCATCTCAATTCCTGCCATTGGAGCAAACAATTGAGCTGAAACCTCAATTAGTTGCTTTAATGCAACAAAACTGCAAGTTTCATGGACTTTCATCTGAAGATCCTTACCAGTTTTTAACTGAGTTCTTGCAGATTTGTGAGACTGTTAAGATGAATGGAGTAGATCCTGAAATCTACAAGCTCATGCTTTTCCCTTTTGCTGTAAGAGACAGAGCTAGAACATCGTTGGACTCACAACCTAAAGATAGCTTGGACTCCTGGGATAAGCTGGTCACGGCCTTCTTGGATAAATTTTTTCCTCCTCAAAAGCTGAGCAAGCTTAGAGTGGATGTTCAGACCAAAAGTTGAACAAGCTTAGAGTAGACGTTTAGACCTTCAGACAAAAAGATGGTGAGTCCCTCTATGAAGCTTGGGAGAGATACAAGCAACTGACCAAAAGGTGTCCTTCTGACATGCTTTCAGAATGGACCATCATGGATATATTCTATGATGGTCTATCTAAATTGTTTAAGATGTCATTGGACCATTTTGTAGGTAGATCTATTCACCTAAAGAAAACGCCTGCAGAAGCTCAAGAACTTATTGACATGGCTGCAAATAACCACTTCATGTACACTTTTGAGAGAAATTCTGTGAATAATGGGACGCCTCAAAGGAAGAGAGTTCTTGAAATTGATGCTCTGAATGCCATATTGGCTTAGAACAAAGTGTTGACTCAGCAAGTCAACATGATTTCTCAAAATCTGAATGGATGGCAAAATGCATCCAACAGTACTAAAGAGGCAGCTTTTGAAGA
>NC_029777.3:51181145-51183674 GCF_000817695.3 Arachis duranensis | reverse complement strand
CAAGCCTTTTCCATCATCTTCTCAGCAACAGATAGAGAATTCTGAGCAGAGCTCCTCTAATTTAGCAAATATAGTCTCTAATCTGTCTAAGGCCACTTTAAGTTTCATGAGTGAAACAAGGTCCTCCATCAGAAATTTGGAGGCACAAGTGGGCCAGCTGAGTAAGAAAGTAACTAAAACTCCTCCTAGTACTCTCCCAAGCAATACAAAAGAGAATCCAAAGAGAGAGTGCAAGGCCATTGATATAGTCAATATGGCCGAATGCAGAGAGGAAGGAAAGGATGAAAATCCTAGTGAGGAAGACCTCCTGGGATGTCCTCTGAGCAAGAAGGAGTCCCCTATTGAGGACCTAAAGGAATCTGAGGCTCATATAGAGACCATAGAGATCCCATTAAATCTCTTTCTGCCATTCATAAGCTTTGAAGACTATTCTTCCTCTGAAGAGGATGAAGATGTAACTGGAGAGCAAGTTGCTCAATATCTAGGAGCCATCATGAAGCTGAATGCCAAGTTGTTTGGTAATGAGACTTGGGAAGATGAACCTCCCTTGCTCATTAGTAAACTAAATACAAGGGTTCAGCAAACTGTACCTCAAAAGAAACAAGATCCTAGTAAATTCTTAATACCCTGTACCATAGGCACCATGACCTTTGAGAAGGCCTTGTGTGACCTGGGGTCAGGCATAAATCTTATGCCACTCTCTGTAATGGAGAAACTAGGGATCTCTGAGGTACATGCTACCACATTCTCATTAGAGATGGCAGACAAGTCAATAAGATAAGCTTATGGATTGGTAGAGGACGTGTTAGTGAAGGTTGAAGGCCTTTACATCCCTGCTGATTTCATAATCTTAGACACTAGGAAGGAGGAGGATGAATGCATCATCCTTGGAAGACCTTTCCTAGCCACAGCAAGAGCTGTGATTGATGTTGACAGAGGAGAGCTAATCCTTCAATTGAATGGGGACTACCTTGTGTTTAAGACCCAAGGGTGTTCTTCTATAAACATGGAAAAGAGGCACAGTAAGCTTCTCTCAATACAGAGTCAAACAAAGCCCCCACAATCAAACTCTAAGTTTAGTGTTGGGAGGCCACAACCAAACTCTAAGTTTGGTGTTGAGAAGCCCCCACATTCAAACTCTAAGTTTGGTGTTGGGAGGCCCTCATCATGCTCTAAACATCTGTGAGACTCCATGAGAGCCATTGTCAAGCTAGTGACATTAAAGAAGCGCTTGTTGGGAGGCAACCCAATTTTTATTTATCTAATTTTATTTTTTTATTTTAATGTTATTTTATGTTTTATTAGGTTCATGATCATGTGGAGTCACAAAAAAATACAAAAATTAAAAACAAAATAAAAAACAGTAGAAGAAAAATCACACCTTGGAGGAAGGACTTACTGGCATTTAAACGCCAGTAAGAAGCATCTGGCTGGCGTTCAACGCCAGAACAGAGCATGGATCTGGCGTTGAATGCCAGAAACAAGCAACATCCTGGCGTTTGAACGCCAGGAATATGCCCTGAGGAAAGCTGGCGCTGAATGCCAGGAAGAAGCATGGAACTGGTGTTCAACGCCAGAAACATGCTGCAATTGGGCGTTGAACGCCCAAAATGAGCATCACTTCTTCGTTTAAACACCAGAATTGTATGCTAAGGCATTATACATTCCTAATGGGTGCAGGGATGTAAATCCTTGACACCCCAGGATCTGTGGACCCCACAGGATCACCTCAGGATCTGTAGACCCCACAGGATCTCCACCCACCTCAACTCACCTTCTCTCTTCTTCACCAATCACCTCAATCTCTCTTCCCCATCACCCCTTCACCACTCACATCCATCCATCTCTTCTCCACCCAAACCCACCCATATGGCCGAAACATACACATCTCTCCCTCTCTTCCATATCTTCTTCCATTCTTTCTTTTTTTGCTCGAGGGCGAGCAACATTTTAAGTTTAGTGTGGTAAAAGCATAGCTTTTTGTTTTTCTATAACCATTGATGGCACCTAAGGCCAGAGAAAACCTCTAGAAAGAGGAAAGGGAAGACAAAAGCTTCCACCCCGAGTCATAGGAGATGGAGAGATTCATCTAAAGGGTCTATAGCTCAGTGGTAGAACATTTGACTGCAAATCAAGAGATCCTTGAGATACCTCAGGGGATAAATTTTCCTCCACACAATTATTCGGAGCAACTAAGGATAGGAGCACCAAAATCACTAGGGATCATGCAACAGAAGCAAGGAAGAAACATAGAGGAGCTCAAAGAGCACCATTGGTCCTTCAAGAAGGCGCCACCTTCACTAAGGTGAACTCATTCCTTGTTCTTATTTTCTCTGCTTTTCGGTTTTTATGTTATATGTGTGTTTATGTTTTGTGTCTCTACTTCATGATCATTAGTATTTAGTAACTATGTCTTAAGGCTATGAATAAATCCATAAATCTTTCACCTCTCTTAAATGAAAAATGTTTCTAATTCAAAAGAACAAGAAGTACATGATTTTCGAATTTATCCTTGAATTTAGTTTAATT
>NC_029777.3:51156680-51181007 GCF_000817695.3 Arachis duranensis | reverse complement strand
AAATTGATTCTTGAAGCAAGAAAAAGCAGTGAAAAAGCAAAAGCTTGCGAAAAAAATAAAAAATAAATAAAAAATAAAAATAAAAAATAAAAATAGAAAGAAAAAGAAAAAGCAAGTAGAAAAAGCCAATAGCCCTTAAAACCAAAAGGCAAGGGTAAAAAGGATCCAAGGCTTTGAGCATCAATGGATAGGAGGGCCCAAGGAAATAAAATCCAGGCCTAAGTGGCTAAATCAAGTTGTCCCTAACCATGTACTTGTGGTATGCAGGTCCAAGTGAAAAGCTTGAGACTGAGTGGTTAAAGTCGTGATCCAAAGCAAAAAGAGTGTGCTTAAGAGCTCTAGACACCTCTAACTGGGGACTTTAGTAAAGATGAGTCACAATCTGAAAAGGTTCACCCAGTTATGTGTCTGTGGCATTTATGTATCCGGTGGTAATATTGGAAAACAAAATGCTTAGGGCCACGGCCAAGACTCATAAAAGTAGCTGTGTTCAAGAATAAACAAACTTAACTAGGAGAATCAATAACACTATCTGAAATTCTAAGTTCCTATAGATGCCAATCATTCTAAACTTCAAAGGAAAAAGTGAGGTGCCAAAACTGTTCAGAAGCAAAAAGCTACAAGTCCTTCTAAGTTCCTATAGATGCCAATCATTCTAAACTTCAAAGGAAAAAGTGAGATGCCAAAACTGTTCAGAGGCAAAAAGCTACAAGTCTCGCTCATCTAATTAGAATTAATATTCATTGATATTTTGGGATTTATAGTATATTCTCTTCTTTTTTATCCTAATTTATTTTCAGTTGCTTGGGGACAAGCAACAATTTAAGTTTGGTGTTGTGATGAGCAGATAATTTATACGCTTTTTCGCATTGTTTTTAGGTAGTTTTTAGTAGGATCTAGCTACTTTTGGGGATGTTTTCATTAGTTTTTATGTAAATATCACATTTCTGGACTTTACTATGAGTTTGTGTGTTTTTTTGTGATTTTAGGTATTTTCTGGCTGAAATTGAGGGACCTGAGCAAAACTCTGATAAGAAGGCTGATAAAGGACTGCTGATGCTGTTGGATTCTGACCTCCCTACACTCAAAATGGATTTTCTGGAGCTACAGAACTTCAAATGGCGCGCTCTCAACAGCGTTGGAAAGTAGAAATCCAGAGCTTTCCAGCAATATATAATATTCCATACTTTATTTGAGATTTGATGACGTAAACTGGTGCTCAACGCCAGTTCCATGCTGCATTCTGGAGTCAAACGCCAGAAACACGTCACAAACCAGAGTTGAACGCCAAAAACACGTTACAACTTGGCGTTCAACTCCAAGATAAGCCTCAACTTGTGTAAAGATCAAGCTCAGCCCAAGCACATACCAAGTGGGCCCCGGAAGTTGATTTCTACATCAATTACTTACTTCTGTAAACCCTAGTAGCTAGTCTAGTATAAATAGGACTTTTTACTATTGTATTAGATATCTTTGGTCTCAGTTTTATTTTATTATCCATCCTAGGAGACTATTGATCACGTTTTGGGAGCTGGCCATTCGGCCATGCCTGAACCTTCATCACTTATGTATTTTCAACGGTGGAGTTTCTACACACCATAGATTAAGGGTGTGGAGCTCTGCTGTACCTCAAGTTTCAATGCAATTACTACTATTTTATATTCAATTCCGCTTGTTCTTATTCTAAGATATTCGTTGCACTTCAACATGATGAATGTGATGATCCATGATACTCATCATCATTCTCACCTATGAACGCATGACTGACAACCACTTCCGTTCTACTTTAGACCAGGCGCATATCTCTTGGATTCCTTAATCAGAATCTTCGTGGTATAACCTAGAACTGATGGCAGCATTCATGGGAATCCGAAAACTCTAACCTTGTCTGTGGTATTCCGAGTAGGATTTCGGGATTGAATGACTGTGATGAGCTTCAAACTCGCGATTGTTGGGCGTGATGACAAACGCAAAAGAATCAAGGGATTCTTTTCCGACATGATCGAGAACCGACAGATGATTAGCCGTGCTATGACAGAGCATTTGGACCATTTTCACTGAGAGGATGGGATGTAGCCATTGACAACGGTGATGCCCTACATACAGCTTGCCATGGAAAGGAGTAAGAAGGATTGAAGGAAGGCAGTAGGAAAACAGAGATTCAGAAAGGACACATCATCTCCTTGCACTTATCTGAAATTCCCACCATTGAATTACATGAGTAACTTTATCTTTATTTTACGTTTATTATTTATTATTATTTGAAAATCCATAACCATTTATTATCCGCCTAACTGAGATTTACAAGATGACCATAGCTTGCTTCATACCAACAATCTCCGTGGGATCGACCCTTACTCACGTAAGGTATTACTTGGATGACCCAGTGCACTTGCTGGTTAGTTGTGCGGAGTTGTGACAAAGTGTGATTCACGTTTGAGAGCGCTACCAAGTTTTTGGCGCCATTGTTGATGATCACAAAATTTGTGCACCAGCTGGCTCTCTAACATGCTCTATCCTTCTTCTAGTGATGGACTTGTCCTTTTCTATGACAATTCTAGCTGAATTATATAGGTGACAAATGAGGTGAGGGATGTGGGGGAAAGTACCTTACCCTTCCTCTTCCTTGAGGTTTCACCAGTCTTTGGTGCCATACTTAGGAGTGGTAGAAGTCAAAAAGCAAAGCTTTTGAAAACACCAAACTTAAGAGTTTTGCTTGTCCTCGAGCAAATATAAACAATGGGAAAGAATAGGTTAGAAGAAGGTGGGGTAGGTGGAGATTCTGTGGGACCTACTAGTCCTGAGAGGCTAGGAAATTCAAAGTCCCTCCCTCCGTATGGGCGTTCAACGCCCAACTTGTGCACCATAGCTGGCTGATAAACCACTATTTTATGGTTTATCTTGTGCTCAATTGAGTAGTTTTTATCAGGTCCCTGCACAATTATTCATACAATTTGCATAGTTTTACAATTCCTTCCTAGTTTTGTTCTACAATTGAAAACTTGCTTCCTAAGCCCTTAAATTGTGTGTTTTAATTCCCCTTTATACCATTCGATGCTGTGATCTATGCGTTAAGTATTTTCAGGCTTTATAGGGCAGAAATGGCTTAGAGGATGGAGATGAAGCTTGCATAAATAGAAGGACCACAAGAATTAAAGGAGATAGCTAGCGAGGAGCGACGCGTGCGCGTACCTGACGCGTGCGCATGCCTGACGCGTATGTGTGACACGTGAGGATGACCAGCAACGCGTACGTGTGCGTGACGTGTATGCGTGACATGCGCTACCTGCAGAAATCGCAGAAAATGCTGGGGGTGATTTTGGGCCAAGTTTGAACCCAGTTTTCGGCCCAAAAACACAGACTAGAGCCAGGGGACAAGTAAAGACTCAAGACACATTCTCATTCGCATAGTTTTAGTTTTAGATTAGAATCTGACAGAGAAATTACTACTTCATCTAGGTTTTCCCACATTCATAGATTTCTAGTTTTGATGCTCTTGATGCTTTTGCTTTGGATATTGAGAAGAGTCACTACCTCCATTGAAGTTGCTATTCTAGTTTGTTTCCTTATTCCTTTACTCTTTTAATTTCCCATTAATCCTGTTCAGATAAGGATGTTGCATTTTGGAATTTATTAATGCAAAGAATTACTTTTACCTTTAATTAATTTTCAGTTCCTATTTTATCTATTTATCATGTCTTCTTATAAGTTTGTGAACGTTGTACTCATGTTAACGGAGTAGACTCCCAACTTGACTTGGGGGTTGATTAAAAGGAGACCCTTGAGTTGGAATACTCAAGTGATTAGTTAAATTGGAAGTTGTTGACTAACTCTCTAGGCACTAATGCTAACCCTTCCCAAGGGAGAGGATTAGGACTTGTGAATAAGAGTTAACTCAATCATTTGACTTTCCTTTATTTAGTAAGGGTTAACTAAGTGAAAACAACGACCTCTTGCTATTTTACTTGGGAAAATCCAACAAGGATAGAACTTCCAATTAATCTACCCCCGGTCAAGGCTTTTACTTTGAATATATAAATCGCTTTTAATTCACATTGCTTTAATTTACCATCATTAAATTTTTTGTTCCTCAACTCTCAAAAATTTCTGAGAAAACCCCAAATCAGTAATTTGCACTCCCTTAGCAACTCATTGGGAGACGACTTGGGATTTCTACTCCCAGTATTTATTTCTAAATTTTGTGACAACCCTTTTAAATTGATACACGGAATTTTTATTGATTGAGAACTGTACTTGCAACGTTGATTTCTGAATTAAATTCTTAATTGGTAATTTTCCGTACGTTAATTTTTGGCACCGTTGCCGGGGAATTGCAAACGTGTGCCTTATTATTTGTTATTGTAAATATTTGCTTTTTGCTTGTTTGCTAGTTTTTGTTAGTTTTAGGACTTTGTTTCTTATTTTTATTAGTTTTTGTTTTTATTTGCTACCTTGAATTCTCACCCCTTTGGCTATAAGAATGGTTACAATTATGTTACAGGAAAAAGAGATTATAATGAGAATATGCATCAAGGATGGGAGAATCAAAGATGGGAGGAGCCAAAAGGATTTGATCAACCCTCTTGGCAACAACCTCCACCAACATACTATGACCAAGAGCCATTCCAAGAGGCATACCAAGATGATGGCTATGGTGAGCACTCTTTTGATTATCAACAACCACCACTATACGTCTATGAACCCCCTCCACATCATAATTTTGAACCACCATACTCACAAGCCCCTTACCACCAAACACCCCCATATGACCCTAGTCCTTATCCACCATACCAACTACCATATGAACCATACATAAAACCACCCCAATTCTAAAACAATTGCCCCCTTCCTCTTCCTATGACGAGATGCTTCAATCTCTCGCACAAAGACAAACGACCATGGGAGGCACACTTACCGGTCTAACCTCTGCTATACAAGCTCTCGTCTCCCAGATTGGATCATCGACCACCTCTAACAATTAGCCTGCCAGCTCAAATACACTTCCTTCTCAACCTTTACCCAACCCCAAGGGAAAAATCAATGCCATTACTTTGAGGTCCGGGACTACACTGCCAGAGAGGAGTCATGAAGAGCCAAGCTCACAAGCAGACATCCCAATTGAAGACATTGTTGAGGTGGAGGACGTTGAAGAAGAGGATGCAACACAAGGAGCAGTTGAAGAAGAAGCAATCCCACCAAGGAATGAAGCACCAAGAGGCGTAGACACTACAGGTGGTGCCATCCCTATTCCATTTCCACACCTTACTAGGAAGCCCAAAAAGCAGATGGAGCTAGACCCTAAAATGGTAGAAATATTCAAAAAGGTTGAGGTAACTATTTTCCTTTTTGATGCCATTCAGCAAGTACCTAAATATGCTAAGTTTCTAAAAGATTTGTGCATGCATAAAGATAAAATAAATAAATTAGAAACTATTTCTCTAGGTAGTTCTATTTCTGCTTTAATGGGTGCCCTACCGGAAAAATGTGGGGATCTGGGTCCATGCATGGTTATTTGTGTTATTAATGGTGTACAATTTTCTGACTGCATGTGTGATTTAGGCGCGTGTGTGAGTATTATGCCATTATTTGCATATGATGCTTTGAGGCTCCCTCCCTTAAAAAGGTCGGCAGCACGTTTTGTTTTGGCAGATAAGAGCATTATTTCAGTGGCTGAAATTGCTGAGGACGTCCTAGTGAGCATTAAGGGGCTAACATTTCCTATTGACTTCTACAATTTGGAGATGCCCCCTAATGAATCAGGTAGACCATCATCCATCCTACTTGGAAGGCCATTTCTGAAGACTTCAAGGTTCAAGCTGGATGCCTTCTCAAGAACCTACTCTTTTGAGATAGATGGCAGAACAGTGAGCTTCAACTTGGATGAAGCTATGAAACACCCACCGGAAGATCACTCCATCTTCCAATGTGACATTATTGATGAAACTGTGGCTAAAGTCCACCAGGAGGACGTAGAAGAGATGCACATGGAGCAAGATGCAAGTGTGGAGACACCCCCAGAGCTTACTGAAGAGGCCTTGCCACCACAAATAGCTCCAGATGATCGAGAACATCCCCATGAGCAGAAAATGGAGTTGAAGCCCCTCCCACCCCACCTTAAGTATGCTTACCTTGAGGATAATCAGAAGCTCCCAGTTATCATTGCAAGGGAACTTACTTCCCAACAGGAGGAGCAGTTGCTTAGTGTACTACAAAGACACAAGAAGGCCATTGGGTGGAGCTTGGCAGATATAGTAGGCATCAGCCCTCAAGTCTGTGAGCACTATATATTTTTAGAAGAGGAAGCAAGGCCTGTCCGTCAACCTCAGAGGCAGCTGAACCCCACCATTCTAGAGGTGGTCAAGAAGGAAGTAACCAAGCTGCTTGAAGCTGACATCATCTATCCAATCTCGGATAGTGAATGGATCAGCCCAGTACAGGTGGTTCCAAAAAAATCAGGAGTCACAACAGTAAAGAATAAGCATGGAGAGCTTATTGCAACTAGAGTGCAGAATGCCTGGAGGGTATGCATTGATTACAGGCGTCTCAACCAAGCTACCTGCAAGGATCATTACCCCCTGCCCTTTATCGATTAGAAGCTTGATTGCCTGTCAGGTAAATCACACTACTGTTTTCTAGATGGTTACATTGGCTATTTTTAGATTTATATAGCTCCTGAGGATCAGAAAAAAACTACTTTTACATGTCCCTTTGGAACGTATGCGTATAAGAGAATGCCTTTTGGCTTATGTAATGCACCGGCAACATTCCAGAGATGCATGATGAGTATTTTCTCATATTTTCTTGAGAATTGTATGGAGGTTTTTATGGATGACTTTAGTGTGTATAATGATTCTTTTAGCCTTTGCTTGGATAGTTTAGCTAGATTATTAGACAGGTGTGTTAGTTCAAACCTTGTATTAAATTTTGAAAAATGTCATTTTATAGTCCAACAAGGTATTATTCTGGGACATGTTGTTTCTAATACTGGTATTTCCAAAAAGGTAGATGTCATTTCTGGGTTACCTTACCCCTCTTCTGTGAGGAAAGTCTGCTCGTTTCTTGGTCATGTAGGTTTCTACCGGCGCTTTGTCAAGGACTTCAGTAAGGTAGCATTGCCCTTATCCCGACTACTGCAGAAGGATATTGAGTTCGAGTTGAGTACAGACTGCAAGGAGGCGTTTTATAAGCTAAAGACCGCCTTGACCCATGCCCCTATTGTGAGAGGGCCTGACTAGAGTCAACCCTTTGAGATAATGTGTGACGCCTCCAATTATGCAGTAGGATCGGCGCTGGCTCAACGTGATGGTAAGGACCCTTTTATTATTGCCTATGCATCTAAGACCTTAGACACTGCTCAGTCAAACTACACTACCGCTGAAAAGGAGCTTCTGGCTATAGTTTTTGCTCTGGATAAATTCCGAGCCTACTTAGTTGGTACTAAGGTGGTAGTATACTCAGGCTATGCAGCTCTAAAATATCTATTAGCTAAAAAAGAGTCCAAACCAAGGTTAATACGTTGGATATTATTACTACAAGAATTTGATTTAGAAATTAAGGATAGGAGTGGTTCCCAAAATTTAGTGGCGGACCACTTGAGTCGCCTAGAGCACATTAAGAGTGACTCCACTCCTATCAATGATGCTTTTCCATTTGATAGCTTGCACGCAATATCTGAAGTAGTTCCATGGTATACCCCTGTAGCTAATTATCTAGTTAGTCATACATTCCCTCCTAATTTTACTAAGCATAAAAGGGACAAGCTGAAAAGCGAGTCCAAATATTATATATGGGATGACCCATATTTATGGAGGTATGGTGCTAACCAGATAATTAAAAAGTGCGTGCCTCAATCAAAATTCCAGTCAATTTTAGAGGCCTGCCACTCCTCTGAGAGTGGTGGACATTTTGGCCCTCAAATGATAGCTAGAAAAATTTTAGACTGTAGATTCTGGTGGCCCACTCTTTTTAAAGATGCTACTGCCTTCTGTAAATCTTGTTCCCCATGCCAAAGATTTGGTAATATATCCAAGAGGGATGAGATGCCCCAACAGCTTATGCTGTTCTGTGAAATTTTTTATGTTTGGGGCATTAACTTCATGGGTCTGTTCCCAAACTCTAGCAGTTTCTTATATATACTGTTAGCTGTAGATTATGTTTCTAAATGGGTGAAATCAATTCCTACCCGTACTGATGATGCTAATGTTGTTGTCTCCTTTGTTAGAAATCATATTATCTGTCACTTTGGATCACCACGAGCAATCGTGAGTGATTAAGGCACCCACTTTTGTTACAAGAGATTAACAGGACTACTTAAGAAACATGGCATTGTCCACAAGGTAGCAACATCTTACCATCCTCAGACCAATGGGTAAGCAGAGGTGTCTAACAGAGAGATAGAGTACATTTTAGAGAAGATAGTCAAGCCTCATAGGAAGGACTGGAGCACACGGCTTGTTGATACGCTTTGGGCTTTTCGGATGGCATACGTACCCATAGGAATGAGCCCCTTCCGCTTAGTGTACGGAAAGGCTTGTCACCTCCCAGTGGAGGTGGAACACAAGATTTTCTGGGTTGTAAGAGAATGCAACATGGGATTTGAGAAGGCTGGCACTGAAAGGAAGCTGCAACTGGCAGAACTAGAGACCCTTCGACTCGAAGCATATGACAACTCCAGACTATACAAAGAAAAGGTGAAGGCTGTGCATGACAGGCATATCAAGATAAGAGAGTTCAGACCTGAGGAGCTAGTCCTCCTTTACAACTCAAGGCTGTGGCTCATGCCAGGCAAGTTGAGATCACGGTGGGAAGGCCCCTACAGGGTAGAAAAGGTAGAGGCATACGGAGTCTTCCACCTAAGTCATCCTTCAAGTTCCAAATTCATTAAGGTCAATGGACATCGCTTAAAGTTGTATCATGGTGAGAAGATGAAGGAAACTAAAGAGCTAGAGGTCTTCCTCTTGGAGGACCCACCAAGAAAAGCAGATTAAGCTTATGGATCGTCCAACTTAAGGACGTAAAAGCAAAGTGCTAGGTGGGAGACAAGCCACCATGGTATGATCGTTTCTTCTCATTCCTAGTCTATTTTATTTTAATTTTTGCAGTAGTCATTCATAATTTCTGCATATTCATCTGCATGCTGCATTTTGCATTCTGCATAACAAATAAAAAAAAGCACACGACACGCAAGCGTCACTGACGCGCATGCGTCATATGTGTGTGCATGAAAAATAAAAATTGAACAGAGAGTTGGGCAGGAGTGGTGCTGGTGGCGTGCCTTGCGCATAAGCAAGTCCACGCGTATGCGTCCCTCATGTGTACGCATCGCTTGCATCTTCCCTAGACCACGCATACGCGTCCCTCACGCGTACGTGTGACCCTGCGAATCAGCATAAATGGGTGTATGGCCAGAGAGTTATGATGGTGTGGGGCTGGAACTGTGCTAGTAGCACAAGTCCCATCGCGCATCAGGGACGCGTCGTTTTCCAGTAAGGACCATCCATGCGTGTGCATGCTTGATGTTCACGCGTTCACGCGTCGTATGCCATTTTTGCACCATGCACCAATCAAACAGAGAGTTGTGCGTGCGCGGAGCTGCCTTTGCGCCAATTGCACAACCCATGTCACGTGTAGGCATCCCTGACACTTATGCATCGCTTGAAAATCGTGCGACCCACGCGTACGCGTGCCATACGCGTATGCGACGCATGCGACGCACAATTAAAACACCTCAGTGCCTGATTTCAAGTCATCCACCCCTCCAATCCAAATTCTTTTCAATCCTAACTATTTCTTCTTTCTTCTTTTGTTCTTCTTTCATATTCTTTCTTCATATCTATTACTTTCTTCTTTCCTTCTTCATTTTCTTCATCAGGTTTCTTCTCTTCTTTCTCTTTTACTCTTTCATTATTACATCAATTTATGTTTCTTTCTTTTCTATTTTTTTCTTTTAGTTTTATTGTCCATGGTTTCTTTTTCTTGCATTCTTATGTTGGTATTGGAATTTTATTTGGGTATTACCTTACTATACTAAAGCTTGTGGATATTATGAGGAGTGATTTGACAATTGATATTTTAATTTGTCTTTCATATACATTTGGATTATATTATTTTAATTCCTACTTTAACTTGCTCACCAAGTGTTTGTGAAAAAGCCTATGGCATCTTGAACTCTATTTTGATTTACTCCTCTTTTACTTGAATGCCTCTTTTTCAAAACACTTGCATTCCACATGTAATTGGGATTATCATTCACAATTGTCATCATTACAAATGCTCCTTTATCTGGCACATTTATTACTTGATGCTTGAGTTATGCTTCCTATGCCTGTTACTTGCATGTTTTTACCCTCTTGCATTTTATTATTTTGAATTGCCTACCTGATCTTTCCTTTGGCATTCATTATCACCTGGAATTTTCTCCCTTCTGGTCTTAGTTATCTATATTTCATACTCTTCCTTTTTCTTCTTCCTTAGGCATGGGAACCAAGAAAGGAAAAGCGAAGGCAACTGACAAGACACCAGCTAGGAGAGGATCCAAGAGAACACTTGCAAAAGCACTTCCATATACCAATGTAAAGCCACCAACAAAGCGGGTGAAGAGAATCATTAAGGTTGATGAATCACAGACAGCCTTTCTCACCCGAGACTCCACATGGTTTGCTAACCGTTATTGCAAACAGATGTTCCCCATCCTAGCCGAGAGGAACTACAACAATGAGCACCTGCTCATTGTCCCAACACACTTTGTTGATTTTGTGGAGCCCCGAATTGAGAGGAGACAATAGGGATTTTTGAGAAAACAGCAACGAGAGGCAAACTTATCATGGGTAGTTGAATTCTACTCAAACTTCTACTCGCCTATTCTACAGACTATCTTCGTTCGTCAGCAGCAGGTCCTTGTCTTCGAGAGTGCCATACAGAGAGCATTGGACCTTCCACCTAGTCCAGAGGGATGGGATGCATATCAAGAGGCATCCCACAAGCGCCAGATGAATCAGTTCGACTAGGATAGTGTTCTTGGAGTTATCACCCAACCTGGCGGCACCTGGATCTATGGGACGCATCGGTCAAAACCCAAGAGCATCTCCGCCCAGTCACTTACCTTGGAGGCTCGCGTGTAGGCACAGATCATGTCCCACTATGTCTTTCCAAGCACTCACTAGTCGACCTTCACAACAGACATGGCTATCCTCATCTGGTGCATCCTGACAGAGCAACCCCTCAACCTGCCCCGACACATCCGGCAAGCCATGGGACACATATAGATAGCGGGTAATCTGCCTTTCCCCACCTTGGCCTCAGAATTGGTCTCTGTAGTAGGTGTGTCCTATCGGGCAGGTGACACGAAGGTCATGACCCTAGAGCCAACCAGTATGTCCCGAACGGGAAGTACATTAGGCCGCTAGTTCCCTCTCCGAGCCGGTCTACAGGTCCATCTTTGGATACTCCTCCCTCCTCCACTCCACCATCATCAACACCACAAGCACCATCCACCCATCAGATGTTCCTTCAGGTCCATGAGAGGTTCGACCAGCAAAACCGGCGGATAGAGCAAATGGAGCGCCGTAACAAGCGCTGATACAACTATTTGAAGGACCTCATAGTTGGTACACACCCACCTCCAGAACTAAAGGACACCCCAGACTCCACTTCATCCAGTAGCACAGGTAGCCAAGGCGAACCAGACACTGGAGGCGACACTTCTAGCCCTTCCTTGCTCCTTACTGATGGCACGGAGGACCGTGCCAAGCCTTAAGTGTGGGGAGGTCAATCCTTAACTTCTGGAGATAAGTTCTCTCTCTTAGCACCAACATTTGACTTTTCCTTTGTTAGATAGGATAGATTACATGACCAACATGTTTTGCTTGGTTGAAGTAATAAGTTTCTCTTCAAGACCCTCTTTACAATGTTTCACTAATTTAAATTGCAAATTTGTGTTAAACTTGTTTGAGGATTGTACTCTGGAACATGAATTATAGCTAGGAACGCGCAACCTGTGAGATTTGAGCTTAATTACATGGTTACACTATTTAACCATAATATTTTATTCTTGTGTGTTTTCTTCTCTATGACTGCAATCTATATTTTGTTCCATTCTATATGTCCATTGTTTAGTGTATTCACATGCTTGCATATGATTGAGGCAATCATTTGTTATAAGCCCACTCATCCTAAATAGCCTACCCTTTCAATCACCTTTGTTAGCCACCTTGAGCCTTTTAATCCCCTTCTGTTCTATATTTTACCACATTACTAGCCTTAAGCGGAAAAATAATTAATTACCCCAAGTGAATCTTTGGTTAGCTTAAGTTAGAAATTATGTATCAATTAAGTGTGGGGAACTGTGGGAACTTGGGTTAATGAAAGTGTGTTGTGTTTTAGTGACAAAAGTATTGGAAATTTGGGTGCATACTCATATGAGACCAGAAAAATTAAAAACTCATGTGCATTGATGTGTTATGTTTGCTTTCATGATGAAAAAAAAGAAAAGAAAAGAAAAAAATATTCAAATAATTAAGTAAATAAATGAATAAGGGGACAAAATTACCCCAATGTTAAGTTTAATAAAAGATCAATGCATGTGATAAAATTAAAGAAAAGTTGATGCATGAGTATGTGATGCAAAAGTGGGAATTTTGGGTAGTTAGGCATGATTTTGGAATTACATAGAGTATGTGTGTGTGTTAGGTGAGAGTTTAGGGTAATCAAAGATTCATATTATAGCTCACTTGGCCATACATATATCCTCACCCTTACCTTAGCCCCATTACAACCTTGAAAAGACCTTAGGATGTTTGCATTGGTATACTAAATTTTTGTTGATTGGTTAGATAAACAACAAAGTTTTAGAAAGCATGACTAGAGAAGATGTGAGTGAATTAACCCTAGACACTTGAGAGAGTTAGAGTGATATACACTACCAGTGAGGGTTCAATGCTTGATTCTATATTCCCTGCTTTCACGAGCTATCTTCTTACAAGTTTACTTGTCTTTATTGTACGATTTAAATTAGTGAAATCTGGTTTATATTTGTCTTAGAGAACTTGTTTATTTTCAACCAAGTAGATAGAAACATCTTAGCATATAGTTGCATTCATATATAGGTTGCATTTCATGAGTCTTACTTTCCCCTATTCATTCTTTTTGTCTCCTTGAGCTTAGCATGAGGACATGCTAATGTTTAAGTGTGGGGAGATTGATAAACCACTATTTTATGGTTTATCTTGTGCTCAATTGAGTGGTTTTTATCAGGTCTCTGCACACTTATTCATATAATTTGCATAGTTTTACAATTCCTTCCTAGTTTTGTTCTACAATTGAAAACTTGCTTTCTAAGCCCTTAAATTCTGTGTTTTAATTCCCTTTTATACTATTCAATGCCGTGATCCGTGCGTTAAGTGTTTTCAGGCTTTATAGGGCAGAAATGCCTTAGAGAATGGAGAGGAAGCTTGCATAAATGGAAGGAGCACAAGAATTAAAGGAGATAGCCAGCGAGGAGCGACGCGTGCGCGTACCTGATGCGTGTGATAAACCACTATTTTATGGTTTATCTTGTGCTTAATTGAGTGGATTTTATCAATCTTTCATACACTTATTCATATGATTTGCATGGTTTTACATTCTCTTTCCTGATTTTGTGCTATGATTGAAAACATGCTTCTTTGGCCTTATATTTGCTAATATTAATCCTCTCTTATTACCATTAGATGCCTTGATATGTGTGTTAAGTGATTTCAGAGATTACAGGGTATGAATGGCTTAGAGGATGGAAAGGAAGCATGCAAAAGTGGAAGGAATACAAGAAGTTGAAGGAACTGCAAAGCTGTCAGCCTAACCCTCTCGCACTAAAACGATCATAAATCGAGCTACAAAAGTCTAAATGACGCGGTTCTAGTTCCGTTGGAAAGCTAACATCCGGGGCTTCGCAATGATATATAATTTGCTATAGCTGCCCCAAAGTTAAGTGACACGAACGCGTGGATGACATGTCTGCGTCGCATCTGCGAATCTCATTCCACACAAACGCGTGGATGACGCGTCCGCGTCACTTTCCCGCGACCTGTACATACCAGATTTCGAAATTAGCGATTTCTGGCTTGTTTTTGACCCAATTTTTGGCCTAGAAAGCACAAATTAGAGGCTATAAAGTGGGGGAATGCATCCATTCATATTCATGCTTTCATAATTCTTAATTTTAGTTTTAAATGTAGTTTTTAGAGAAAGAGGCTCTCTCCTCTCTCTTAGGATTTAGGATTAGGATTTTTAGAAATTAGGGATTTATCTCATCTTCACATCAGGTTCAATATTCCTTTATTTTGACTTCTCTTCTACTTTGAGATACTTTAATGCTTTTATTTGTATTTGATTTATGTTGCCCAATTGGCTTATGAATATTGTCCATGTTAGATTTTATTGCTTTGAATGTATGTTATTTGAGGTATTTCAGATCTAAGATTCATATTTAGCTTTTTATATTATTGGCTTTAATTGATTAACTGGAAGCTCTTGAGTTATCAACTATTCATGATTGATTGTTATGTCGGCTAATTAACTGGAATTCCACTAACTCTAGTCTTTCCTTAGGATTTGGCTAGGACTTGGGAAATCTAACCAATTAGTTCACTTGACTTTCCCTTGCTTACGCAAAGGTTAACTAAGTGGGATTAACTTCCACTCTTATAGGAGTAACTAGGATAGGACTTCCGAATTTTCATATCTTGCCAAGAGTTTATTTTATAGTTAATTATTTATTTTATTTGTCATTGAATTTACTTGTTCCTCACTTTCAAAACCCCAATTTACAAAACTCATAACCAATAACAAGAACGCACCTCCCTGCAATTTCTTGAGAAGACGACCCGAGGTTTGAATACTCGGTTATCAATTTTAAATGGGTTTGTTACTTGTGACAACCAAAACGTTTGTAAGAAAGGTTGATTGCTTGGTTTAGTAACTATACTTACAACGAGAGTTTACTATAACTTCTAAACCATCAATCTTCAGTTCTTCAAAATGGCGCCGTTGCCGGAGAATTGCAAACGTGTGCCTTATTATTAGTTATTGTAAATATTTTTCAAAAAAAAAATTCAGATTTTAAAATTTTTATTTATCTTATCTTATTTCAAAATCAAATTTCAAATCTTTTTCAAAAATCATATCTTTTTCAAAATATTTTCTTTTTGTTAGTTTTTGTTTTTATTTTCTTCTACTACTATGAACTCTCACCCCTTTGGCTATGAGTCTGGTTACAACTATGTTGTAGGAAGAGGAAGCTATAACAGGAATATGCATCAAGGTCAAGGCAATCAAAGATGGACGGAGCCAAGAGGATTTGATAAACCCTTTAGGCAACAACACCCTCCTAGATATCACAGACAAAGACCATCCTTACAACATAACTTTAAACCACCACACTCACAAGCCCCTTTCCGCCACTCACCTTCATATGACCCTAACCCATATCCTCCATACCAACCACCCTATGAACCGTATGAACCATATGTAGAACCACCCCAATTCTACCCCAATTACTCCCAAGAACATACCTCCCTGCAATTCCTTGAGAAGACAACCCGAGGTTTGAATACTCGGTTATCAATTTTAAAAAGGGTTTGTTACTTGTGACAACCAAAACGTTTGTAAGAAAGGTTGATTGCTTGGTTTAGTAACTATACTAACAACGAGAGTTTACTATAACTTCTAAACCATCAATCTTCAGTTCTTCAAAATGGCGCCGTTGCCGGGGAATTGCAAACGTGTGCCTTATTATTAGTTATTGTAAATATTCTTCAAAAAAAAATAAGATTTTTATTTTAAAATTTTTATCTTATCTTATCTTTTTCAAAATCTTATCTTATCCTTTTTTTCAAAAATAATATCTTTTTCAAAATATTTTCTTTTTGTTCGTTTTTGTTTTTATTTTCTTCTACTACCATGAACTCTCACCCCTTTGGCTATGAGTATGGTTACAACTATGTTGCAGGAAGAGGAGATTATAATGAGAACAGGTATCAAGGTTGGAACAATCAAAGATGGGAGGGGCCACAAGGATTTAATCAACCCTTATGGCAACAACCACCTCCAATGGACTATCAACAACCATTCTGTGATGCATATCAAGGCAATGGCTATGGTGAGCATTCTTTTGATTATCAACAACCACCACCATACGCCTATGAACCCCCTCCTCAACATAGCTTTGGACCACCATACTCACGAGCCCCTTACTACCAAACACCCTCATACGATCCTAACCCGTACCCACTATACCAACCACCTTATGAGCCAAATGAACCATACACAGAACCACCACCTCAATATACCCATCTCCTTATCATTATCAAGATGAACCACCTTCCTACCATGAACCCCTTCTCCCAACAAATGAACCCTCCTATCCACCCCAAACCTCCATGGAGAAAGCATTTACTAATCTAAACTCTACTATACAAGCTCTCGCCGCCCGAATTAGACCACCAAATACCTTCAATAATCAACCCTCAAGCTCTAGTGCACTTCCTTTTCAACCACATAATGATCCACCCATCCCATCACCACCATCCATGGAAGAGCACCCACATCCATCAATCCAAGAGCAAGATGATCCCAATGATGCTATTGATATGAAACAAGAGAGAGATGATCATCTCTGCGAATCCATACTTCATAAGGAGCTAGAGGAGGCACTAAAGGTGAAGGTAGGAGAGACCCTTGAAGATGAAGGAGTAATTGAAGGAAGTTGTCATGGAAAGGTAATCATTAAGGAGGAACAAGAGTCAAGGGATCATTCCCTAAAAATAGTAGATCAATTTCATGCAGCCCTTCATCAATTGGAGCAAGCAATAAATCAATTAGCTTCCCGACGTTCGAACACTCAAGGAACCCCCATGGCTTCACGTGGACAATCTAATGAAGAACGTGGCATGAAGGAGATATTCAAAACTCCGGTGGACAGTAAGGAGCATGAATTTGTACTGGAACAAGTGGAGGAAGCCAGAATTATTGAAGAAGAAGAAGTGGTTGAAGACTTAGGAGAGGCTAAACCTCCATTGGAAAGTCCATTCATAAAGCCTCCTTCCAAGGAGTTTGAATTTAATGTTGAGGAGGGTGTACAACCTCCAAGGCATGTCATGGTTGAAGACTTGGAAGAGGTTGATCAAGAGATGGAGACTAAAGAAGAAGAAGCACAACATCCCATGCCCTTGGTGAACAATGAAGAAGAGATTGAATTGGAAGAAATTCACCAAGAGGAAGAGGTTGATATTGAAGAAGATTGCAAAGAGGTGGAAGATGTCGAAGAAGAGCACAAGGGAGTGGAGCTTGCACGTTCATTAGAAACACCTCCCCCTAAGTTGCCATCATCCTTCACAACATTCAAGTGGGTAAAATTCATATCCCTTAGCTCTCTAATCCCACTTGAATATGGGTTACTGGAGACGGATGGTCAACTTAGAGCTCTTTGTGGCATTAAGAGTAAGAGGAAGATGGTCAGTAGTAAGAATTTGTCCTGCAAGGTTCATTATGGTTGGAAGCTAAAAGTTTAAACGCAAAGGTTGGTATAGAGCTCAGCTGAATGGGTCTAGGAAGTTGTTTGGCTACTTCAGTGAGAATTCAGACTGCTTACCACCCGGATGGAACAATATTTCTCAACAAGAAGACGGGTGCAAAAGCAAGGTTTGGGACCCCAAAATTCAATCTAGAAATCAATACTCTTGGGGCCTTGTGATGTGTGGAAAACGATCCAACACAAAACTCACCAGCAAGTGTACCGGGTCACATCAAGTAATATAACTCACATGAGTGAGGTCGATCCAACAGGGATTGAAGGATTGAGCAATTTTAGTTTAGTGGTTGATTTAGTCAAGCGAATCAAGTATTGGTTGAGTGGTTTATCATTAATAGAAGCTAAATTACTTGGAATGTAAAGGGAGAAGGGAAATTGCAGTAAATTAAAGAGCAAATGAAACAAAGAAGCTGAATCTTAAAGAACAAGTAAATGGAATTGCAGAAACTTAGATTGCAAGAAATGTAAATGGCTGAAGCTTAAAGTGCAAGAAATGTAAATTACTTGAATTGTAAAAGGGATTGGGAGTTGGGATTGCAGAAATTAAACAAGAACAAGTAAATTGCATTAAACATAAAAGAGAAAATTTAATTGCAGTGAAGTAGATCTCAAACAGAAGAGTAAAATGCCTTGAACATTTAAGAACAGAAAAATGAGCGATGCTTAATTTGCAGCAAATTAAAAGTGGTTGAAGATCTCAGGAGTGGAAGAGACTAGATAACAAGTCTAGATCTCAAATCCTTCCTTGATCCAACAAGAACAATTGCAGCAGAAGTAAAGGAAAGTAAATTGCAGAAATCGCAGAAGAAGAAATGAACCGAAAGTAAAATTCAATTATGCAGAAAATTAAAGAAGAGATCTCAAGGTGAGATTGAAACAGAAGTTCTTCAATTCTTCACCCAAGATCAAAAGTAAAAAAAGTAGAGAGTGCTCAAGCAAGAACAAGGAAGAAGAGAGATCAATTCTCCTTCCCAATTCTCCAAGATCTCAATTTAACAGTTACAACTCAAAAATCAAAATGAAAGCTAAAAGGAAAAATTCAAAGTGAAATCTCCAGGTCCTAGTTACATCAAACTAGCTCCTATTTATACACTTTCTATTCTTGAATTTTGGAATTTGGATGGGCTTTTGATTTGGTGAAGAAATGAATTAAGTTGGATTTTTAATTCAATTTTCAGCCCATGAAGAATGTGGTTCCAGGAGGATGCTCAGCTCACAAGTTGAGCTGAGCATCGAGGCCTTGTGTGGATTCCCTTGTAACGTGCAATGCATCAGGGGAATGCTCAGCTCAACTTGTGAGCTGAGCATTGGTGCCTCGGTGCATGTCTTGTGATGCTGGACCGCGCCAAATTTGTTGCGCGCTCCACTCCCCTGGCCCGTGCCAAGATGTGCTTGCGTGATGCCCATGAAGTAGCGCTCTGCTCACTAAGTGAGCTGAGCATTGGCTCTTCCAAGGGAAGGTCCTTGGTTTGAAACCCATGGGAAGCATGCGCTGAAGCTTTTCCTTGGTTTTCTTATGGTGCCTTGCTCCTTGCTTCCTCAAGGTGTTGAGTTCGAACCTTGGGGAATGCATTTGGCCATTTTTGGTTTATTTTTCCTTGTGAGTAGCGCCTCCCTCATCCCCCTTGGTCATGGGTTCAAGTCTTGGAGCATGCACTTGCAACTTGTTTTCTTTGAATTATTTCTTCAATGCTTTCGACAATGCTCACTTGGTGAGCTGAGCATTGTTTTTCCTTTCCTTGTTTCTTGGCTTCCTATTGTGCTCAGCTCACAAAGTGAGCAGAGCATTGTGCCTTGGTTCCCTGGGAGTAAGTATAGCGCTCACTTAGTGAGCTTGGTGCTCTTGGGGAGAGCTTCATGGTTTGTTGCGCCACACTCCCTCCTTTCTTGGCCACACTTTTAACTCTTAGCTCTTCCTTGAGCCACGCTTCTTAGGCCACGCTTTCTTCTTTTCTTCTTTTCTTCACCTACAATTAATCAAAACAACCAATCAAAGTATCACCAAATTCACAAGGTTTATAAATCATTAAAACTCAATTAAATTTAGCCTAAACCTCATGATTTAGCATCAATTATATGGTGGTTGTTTGATTCAAAGAAGTTATGCATTTCCATTCCAAATCACTTACTTAGAATGCAAGAAAGTGCATAAAACCTAATGAAAACAAAGAAAAAGACTAGTGAAACTAGGCTAAGATGACTTGTCATCACCTTGTTACTTGCTTTAGCTTGCTTGATGGCTCTCTGCGCCTAGTTTGGGACCCCGGAGGTTGTTGGAATTCCAAACACTGGTGGAGATTCTTGGATGAATACAAGCACAAGCCGCCATAACAAGAAGCTCGCCAAATGTCCAACTTAAAGACTTTAACTAAAAGTACTGGGTGGGAGACAACCCACCATGGTATGATTGTTTCTTCTTCAGTTTGAATTTTTGTCTATTTTTGAATTTTGATTGAACCTGGAATTTTTGCGTATCATTCATTGCATTTATCATTCTACATACTCCAGAAAAAAATAAAAAAAACCGCACGCGACGCGTAAGCGTCGATGACGCTTCCGCATCATATGTGCGTTTGGAAGAAAAAAAAAGTGAACAGAGAGTCACACGAAAGCGTGGCTGGAGGCGTGCCTTTGGCACAATTTTATCCACGCGACCGCGTCGCTGACGCGTCCGCGTCATGTGGGAAAAACGCCTCCCACGTGAACGCGTGCCTTGAAATCGACGTAAGAAGGGTGTATGGCCGAAAGTTGAGCTAGAATTGGGCTGGACTCGTGCTAGAAGCACAAGCCTTGCCACGCGTACGCGTGCCCCACGCGTCCGTGCCATTTTCACATTCAGGTCATCCACGCGATCGCGTCAATCACGCGATGTTGTCACCCAAGGATTTTGGCAATATGAATTTCTAATAGAGAGTTGCGTGACCGTGAGGCTGCCCTCGCGCTAGTAGCACAAATTCACTCACGCGACCGCGTGCTCCACGCGGCCGCGTCACCTGACAATAGCGCCACCCGCGCGAACGCGTCACCCCACGCGACTGCATCACCTGCGCAGCACAACTTATCCAGATCAGCGCCAATTATCTTATTTTTTTCTTCTCTAATCCTAATCTCTTCTATCTTTTCTTCTTTCTTCCTCCTTTTCTTACTTTCTTCTTCTTCATCTATTTCACTTCTCATCTTTCTTCACTTCCATTCTATTTCATTCAATTTTTTGCATACCCTCATTCATTGCATTATCTTCATTGGTGTTGGAATTTTATTTGGGTCATTATTTTTATATGTTGCTTATGGATTGTTTGGGATTTGTTTAAACAATTATATATTATTATAAGGGTTAATTGCATGTTCTAATTAATATTTTCCATACTTTATTTACCATACATGCTAAGTGTTTGTGAAAAAGCCCATATGGCATTGTGCATTATTTTAAATTATTCTATTCTACTACTCTAATGCCTGCTTTTCACAAAACCCCTTTTATGTTTTATTAATTAAATATAATTGTCAATACAAACAGCTTATTAGTTTGAAAGAGATGATAATCTAACTTGAAAATTTAGTGCTTGATCTATGCTACTCATGCCTTTGCCAGCATGCCAATAAACATCTTGCATCTAATTGCCATTACATGCACTTGCTATATTTTCATTGATGACCTTTTCACATGTAGTCATGACCATGTGTTAACAACATCCTTCTTTACCGTGCATTGATTATCTCTTATACTATCATCTTCCTTGCTCTAACCCTTAGTTTTAAAGTTACTTACTTTTTCCTTTTCAGGATGTCCACCGAGAAGGGTGAAAAGAAAGCTACTCACAAACCACCGACAAGGAAAGGAACAAAAAGAGCACCAGCTGAGAAACCATAACCCCCATCCATCTACACAGCTTTGCATGCACCGTGGACGGTGCAATCTTTAAGTGTGGGGAGGTCGATACCGATCTCCGCAGGTTAGTTATTCTCTTATCAACACCAATGTCTTATTTTCTTTTATTAGTTCATTGTTGCATTGTATAATAGATTGCATGTGTAGTTGATTGTTTGCATTTAGTTACTACTTGGTTGAAGTAATATTTTCTTTTTCAAGAAATTTTTATAGTATTTCACTAATTTAAATTGAAAAATTTGTGTTAAATTTGTTTGGAAGATGTATTTGGAACATGGTTTTTGAGCCAAAGAACACACAACCTCTGAGATTTGAGCTTATTTACATGGTTACATTATTTAACCATAATTTTTTATTCTTGTGTGTTTTTTCCTCTATGATTGTAATCTTTATTTTGTTTCAATCTATATGTCCAATATTTAGTGTATTTACATGCTTGCATATGATTGAGGCCATTATTTTTTTTGCTCACTTATCCCAAATAAGCCTACCCTTTTATGTCACCCTTGTTAGCCACTTTGAACTTTTTAATCCCCTTTTGTTCTATAACCACATCACTAGCCTTAAGCAGAAAAACAAATTAAATATCCCAATTGAATCTTTGGTTAGCTTAAGATAAAGATTGTGTATCAACTAACTATGGGAAAACTGTGGGAACATGGGTTAATAAGGGAATATATCATGTTTCTAATATTGGGAATTTCGGAACCTACTCATGAAAAACCAAAATAGAAAAAAAATCCATGTGCATTGACAATATTATGTTTATTTTTATGATTCAAAAAAAATATAAATAAAAAAATAAAATTCAATAAATAAGGGGACAAAATTACCCCAATGTTAAGCTTTAATAGAAAGATCAATGCACATGTGATAAAAGTACAGAAATATCAAAAGTTTGGTATATGAGTATGTGATACAAAAGTGGAAATTATGGGTAGCTAGGTGTGATTTAAGAAGTTATATAGAGTGTGTGTGTGTTTATGTGAGAGCTTATGTTAGTCAAGGATTCAATTTATAGCTCACTTAGCCATACATATATCCTCACCCTTGCCTTGGCCCCATTACAACCTTGAAAAGACCTCATAATATTTGCTTTGGTACATTAAATACTTGTTGATTGGTTAGATGAAGAACAAAGTTTAGAAAGCATGACTAGGGAAGAGTAGAGTGATTACCCTATAAACTAGAGAGACTAGAGTGATATACACTACCAGTGAGGGTTCAATGCTTGATTCTATGTTCCCTGCTTTCATGAGCTATCTTCTTACAAGTTTACTTGCTTTTTATTGTATAATTTGAATTAGTGGAATTTGGTTCATATTTGTCTTAAAGAACTTATTTACTTTTAACCAAGTAGGTAGAAACATTTTGCATGTAGTTGCATCCGCATAGATAGGTTGCATTACATACTCTCTATCATTCCTCTTCACTCCTTTATAGCTTCTCTTGAGCTTAGCATGAGGACATGCTAATGTTTAAGTATGGGGAGGTTGATAAACCAATATTTTATGGTTTAACTTGTGCTTAATTGAGTGGATTTTATCAATCTTTCATACACTTATTCATATGATTTGCATGGTTTTACATTCTCCTTCCTGATTTTGTGCTATGATTGAAAACATGCTTCTTTAGCCTTATATTTGCTAATATTAATCCTCTCTTATTACCATTAGATACCTTGATATGTGTGTTAAGTGATTTCAGAGATTACAGGGCAGGAATGGCTCAGAGGATGGAAAGGAAGCATGCAAAAGTGGAAGGAATACAAGAAGTTGAAGGAACTGCAAAGCTGTCAGCCTGACCCTCTCGCACTAAAACGATCATAACTCGAGCTACAGAGGTTCAAATGACACGGTTCCAGTTGCGTTGAAAAGCTAACATCCGGGGCTTCGCAATGATATATAATTTGCTATAGCTGCCCTGAAGTTAAGCGACGCGAACGCGTGGATGACGCGTCCGTGTCGCAACTGCAAATCTCATTCCACGCAAACGCGTGGATGACGCCTCCGCGTCACTTCCCGCGACCTGTACCTACCAGATTTCGAAATTAGCGATTTCTGAGTTGTTTCTGACCTAGTTTTCAGCCCAAAAAACACAGATTAGAGGCTATAAAGTGGGGGAATGCATCCATTCATATTCATGCTTTCATAATTCATAATTTTAGTTTTAAATGTAGTTTTTAGAGAGAGAGGCTCTCTCCTCTCTCTTAGGATATAGGATTAGGATTTTTAGAAATTAGGGATTTATCTCATCTTCACATCAGGTTCAATATTCCTTTATTTTGACTTCTCTTCTACTTTAAGATACTTTAATGCTTTTATTTGTATTTGATTTATGTTGCCCAATTGGCTTATGAATATTGTCCATGTTAGATTTTATTGCTTTGAATGTATGTTATTTGAGGTATTTCAGATCTAAGATTCATATTTAGCTTTTTATATTATTGGCTTTAATTGATTAACTGGAAGCTCTTGAGTTATCAACTATTCATGATTGATTGTTATGTCGGCTAATTAACTAGAATTCCACTAACTCTAGTCTTTCCTTAGGATTTGGCTAGGACTTGGGAAATCTAACCAATTAGTTCACTTGACTTTCTCTTGCTTATGCAAAGGTTAACTAAGTGGGATTAACTTCCACTCTTATAGGAGTAACTAGGATAAGACTTCCGAATTTTCATATCTTGCCAAGAGTTTATTTTATAGTTAATTATTTATTTTATTTGTCATTGAATTTACTTGTTCCTCACTTTCAAAACCCCAATTTACAAAAACCCATAACCAATAATAAGAACATACCTCCCTGCAATTCCTTGAGAAGACGACCCGAAGTTTGAATACTCGGTTATCAATTTTAAAAGGGTTTGTTACTT